>NC_086455.1:175054602-175354602 GCF_028390025.1 Pseudophryne corroboree | reverse complement strand
TAAGGGTAGTGTTTGCCATAGCGTGAGTTCTGTCTGGATCTTAATGAGAATTGGGTGGATGTTGTCGGTGTATAGACGGGTGGGGTCAGCGGGTAGTATGATGCCTAGATATGTAATGTGGGTGCTAGCCCATCGGAATGGGAAGGGGGTATCCCAGCCTTTAGTAATCTGGGGAAATATGGCCAATGCTTCCGACTTGTCGAAATTGACGGTGAAGCCTGCAAAAGAGGAAAAGCGGTCAATAGCTTCTTGTAGTGCTGTTATCGACTGTCGTGGGTTGGAGGTAAGTATAAGGATGTCGTCTGCAAACGCCATAAGTTTAATTTCCCTGTTGCCAATTTTTATACCACGAAAGGTGGGTAAGTTGGTGATATATCGTATAAGGGGTTCTAGGGCGATGTTGAAGAGGAGGGGGGAAAGGGGGCAACCCTGTCTAGTTCCTCTCTCTAGGAGAAAGGGTGGGGAGGGGGTATTGTTAACTATCACCTGCGCAGATGGATTAATGTAGAGAGAGTCAACCAGGCCCCGAAACGTCTCGCCAAATCGCTGGTAGAGTAGAACTCTTGTTAAGTGAGGCCAGGCGATCTTGTCGAAAGCTTTTTCAGCGTCCAGGTTGATTAGGATGTTGTCTGTGATATTATTGGTGTGGGAGTGAGTAATGGCTGCCAGCGCCACTCTGATGCCTCGCACTGATTGACTATGTTTAAGAAATCCCATCTGCGCTGGCGATATAATACGGGAAAGGCATAGCTGTAGTCGATTGGCCATCAGTTTGGTGAGGACCTTAAAGTCTTGATTAAGGAGTGAGATCGGTCTGTAGGACCCAGGCAGGGAGGGGTCTTTGCCTGGTTTTGGTATGACAATAATTGTGGCTTCGTTAAACCTAATGGGGATCTGTTTAGAGGTGAGAATATGGTTATAGAGTGATGTGAGGGTAGGGGCGAGTTCGTCTCTTAATATTTTGTAAAATTCCGCTCCGTATCCATCTGGGCCGGGGCTTTTGTTGTTTGGTAGGGTCTTGATGACCTCCACCACCTCCTCCACTGTTATCGGTTTATCTAGGGAGTCCCTCTCCTCTTGGGTCAAAATGGGGAGGTCTGCTTCCTTCAAAAATGATTGGTTGGCAGCAGGATCATCAGGGCCTTTAGTATATAAAGATTGGTAGAAATTTCTAAATTCTGAACAAATGAGGTCAGGAGTGGTGGTCAGTTTGTCCGCATGCATGATCGCGTTGACCCAGTTACGAGATTTGGGTCCTTTGATTAAATTTGCTAATATTTTGCCTGATTTGTTACCCCATCTGTGGAGTCTATTCCGCTGATAGTCATAGGAAAGCTGAGCCCGTTCCGTGAGAAATGTATCATATACAAGCTTGGCTGAGAGGTACGCCTCTTTGTGGGCGGGGGTGTCGTGTTGTGTGTAGCTGCGGTATGTTGAGGTGAGAGTGGAGCTCAGGGCGTGTAGTTGGGAGGAAAAATTTTTCCGTTTGGCGTGTGTATAGGACATAATGTGTCCCCTAAGGACGGCCTTTGCCGCCCCCCAAAAGATTGGTGAATCTAATTGTTGATCGCTATTGTCTGAGGTGTAGTTATGCCAGGACTGTTTGAGGTGAAGCATAAAATCAGTAGACTGGCGGAGGTAGGCTGGAAATCGCCATCTCAAGGCGGTGCGTTGTGGTAATCCTAGTTGGAGATGGAGAGATATAGGGGCATGGTCCGAGATGATAATATTCTCGATAGATGTATAGGTGATTTTGGGTAGGAGATTGGTGCCGGTAAAGATGTAGTCGATTCTGGAGTGGGATGAATGGGGGTGGGAATAAAAGGAATAGTCTTTTTGGGTGGGGTGGAGTATTCTCCACGGGTCTAGGAGGTTTAGTTGGGTACAGAAGGAGGAGAGCAAGTGGGTGTGGGGAGTAGAGGTAGTAGCACTTACCCTGGATCTGTCCATGGATGGGTCGACGACCGTGTTAAAATCTCCGCCAACTATCAAGTTTTGGCCTCCCCAGGTTATAAGGGTCGATAGCAGATCTGCAAAAAAAAGAATCTGGTGAGGTATTTGGTGCATATACGTTAAGGAGAGTGTATGTCGTGTTTTGTATGTTTATATCTAATAATAAAAATCTGCCCTCTGGGTCAAGCTGTTTTCTGAGGATTGAGTGTTGTAGGTTGGCATGGATTAAAATCGCCACACCCCTAGATTTCGTGTGATAGGGAGAAGATATGCAACTCCCTATCCACGGGGCACGGAGGGTGTGTCTAGGATCATCCAACCAGTGTGTCTCTTGTAAAAATACAGTCTGGGGAGACAAACGTTTCAAATAAGCCAGCACTTTTTTCCGTTTGACCGGGTGATTAAGGCCCTCTACGTTCCAAGATACCATGTGGAGTAATGTGGCCACTGGATCTACGTCTATGGGAGTTTGTGAGTGGGAGTCGGAGGGCATATTATCCCACTCCCATCGGGAAAAATATCATTAGAAAGGTTGGAAGGATAAGATGGGGTCCCACCCCGACCCAGCGAACGGGGGGGGAGTTTCCCAGTGGGGGGAGGGGGCTCCGACTTAGGCAGGCACAACTGACAAAACATAAAAATAATAACATAAGTAGTTTCCAACTATGGAAACCTAAACAACAGAGAATATACATGAGTGCGGGATATTCGCACTCCTTATATTCTGCATTTGAGACCCGAAAAGAAGGTTCGGATAGTGTTTAGCCATAATCAAAAAGAGTCACATGGTGATCAAGTGGAAGGAAGGGCGAAGTGTAGCCTAGCTTCGTCTGGATCTTCAAAGAACTTCGGACGTCCGTCTTCAAAGACTCTGAGGCGCGCTGGGTATAGTAGTGCGAATTTGATCTTTGCCTCAAAGAGGTGTCTGCATATGGGGGCAAACTCTTTGCGTTTCGCCGCCACTGCAGCTGAGAAGTCCTGAAAGATGAGAAGGCGTTCTCCGTTGATCGTCAGATTGGCTGTTTTTCGGTATTGGTCTAGGAGTCTCGTTTTATCTGCGTAATTTAAGATCCTCATGATGACCGGACGTGGGCGGCCTGATGTGTTTTTCCGTTCCGGGCCTAATCTGTGTGCTCTTTCAATGATCAGGGGGGATCCCTTGAGGTTCATGGACAGTTGTTCTGGGATGGCTAGCGAGAGGAGATCTAAGAGCTCGTGGCCTTTTACGGATTCGGGGATACCGATGACTCGTAGGTTATTTCTTCTGCTACGATTTTCCAAGTCATCGAGCTTATCTGAGAGATCCGCGACTTCGAGTTGTTTCGCCTGTAAGGATCTTTGAGCTTCAGTCAGATCATCCTCTAGGGCCGAGATCCTTTGCTCTGCCTCATCCAGGCGAGTGGAGTGTTGGGTTAATAGAGTTGATGATGATTCGATAGCTTCCTTTATGCCCGCTAGTTTTTCGTCGAGGAGAGGGCCTAGTACCGCCAGTAGGTCTTTGTGCTTCATCTTGGGTTGTTTGGCAGGCGGTTTAGATTTGTGGGAGCTTCTGGAAAGTGAGCGTGTAGTAGAGTGATCAGAGTCCGATGAGTCTATTTCCGGGGTGTCCTCTCGGGTTTGTTGATCAGTCCCTGCGGGCATTACGGATAGAGGTATCAAAAATTTTTCCATGCAGGGTCGCCCAGAGGGGGAGGTTAAGGCTAGAAACACTAGGTGTTTAGGTAGTAAATGATGTAGTGGGTCTCATGTGCTAGGTGGTTATTTATTGCTGGTCTTCATTTAGTGCGTTGCAGGTGCTCATCAAATATGGCATCTATCTCACTAAAGCAGAGATCAGGTTGAGGGGGTATGGGTATCTTCTTGACCGATGTTGAGGAGGTTGTCAGAAGTATAGATAAGAGTTGCAATAGGCTTGATTTTCGCTATCAGCAGCCGCCGCTCCGATTCCGCAGTTCGGGTCTGGTGAGAGCGGGGTGTTGAGGGAGATCTGACAGGGAGGCAGGCGTCGGCTGAGTCCTCAGGCTTCCGGCGCAATAGCCGCCGAAATTGAGGCCCCGGTTTTTGCTCTGTGACTGGGCCGCAATCTGCGGGAGCGTCCACGTTGCTCCCCGACTCCGCGGTCCGGGTCTGATGAGAGCGGGGTGTTGAGGGGAGCGTTAGTGAGTGGGGGTAATGAATAGGAGCGGGTTTTGACGGTCCTGGAGGGGATTTTTGATGTTTTAAAGCAGGAGCTCCTCCAGTCTGCGACTGCTCTTCTCCTGTGCCAGGCCACGCCCCCCAGGCCTCACTTCTTATATCTGTAGGGTACACCTGTCGGTTTCACAAACCTCACCAGCTGTTGCAGGTCTCTGTTATACAGGAGACTATACCCCAGGTCGTCAGGGAGCAGTGTGATTAATATAAAATTTGATCCCAAGGCAGGTCTGCTGCCAAGCCATGCCCCTCCGTATCGGTCATTTCAAGATGATATACAATGATGCTGATGATTCCCCTCCGGTTGTCAGAGAGGAGACCTGTGGGCAGGCAATATTATAGGGATAAATGTGTAGCAGCTGTAGTACCAGAAGCAACCACCAGAGGGAGCTCCTATTGCAGCCTATCTCCAGCTATGAAGCAGGATGGGTGTTTCGCCAACCTCAAGATGGCCGCCGCCAGTTGATGAGGCCAAGTCCCTCCGGAGCTCTCCCGGTCGCCATCCACCGTCAGCGGGGTGGGGGGGCTGTCAAGCGGGGGTATGTGAGGCGGGGGGCGGGTGTCAGGCGTCTGTGGTGGCCGGGGGATCGGCGAGGCAGCGCAGGTGAAGAGGTTTTGGTCAGTGCCAACCACAAGATGGCCGCCGGCCGTCCGTTCCGTGTGTCCCGGCCACTGTCTCCCGCAGGCCGCCCGTTCCCTGGTCCTCTCTGGGTCTTTGGGGGTTTGCTGGGCAGGGTGTCTGACCTCCAGAGAGCTGCTTAGGTGGAGGGGAAAGTCCGTGTAGCCGCCGCTCCGGGCCCGGCGGTCCTCCGTCCTCACCCCAAAATCGAGGCCCCGGCTTCAGGGACAGAGGTAGGCCGCAATCCGCAGGGGGCAGCGCAGGGCCCCCCCGATTCCGCAGCCTCGACCTCTGGATGCAGGGTGGTTCAGCAGGGCTTAGGGGCTGTGTATTTATACAGAAGCCCTCAGATTTGGGCCAGGGGGTCCCTTTTAAAAAGCTGCTGGCAGGAGCTCTCCACAATCCTGACCTCCCTCGATGCCAGCCAGGCCACGCCCCCCCCTCTCCTGAGCTTCTTAGTGAAAGTTTTAGTTTAGGTTTGTTATTTTCAGTGAGACCTGCTGGCAACAGGCTCACTGCATCGAGGGACTAAGGGGAGAAGAAGCGAACTCACCTGCGTGCAGAGTGGATTGGGCTTCTTAGGCTACTGGACATTAGCTCCAGAGGGACGATCACAGGCCCAGCTTGGATGGGTCCCAGAGCCGCGCCGCCGGCCCCCTTACAGAGCAAGAAGGCAGAAGAGGTCCGGAAAATCGGCGGCAGAAGACGTCCTGTCTTCAACAAGGTAGCGCACAGCACTGCAGCTGTGCGCCATTGCTCTCAGCACACTTCACACTCCGGTCACTGAGGGTGCAGGGCGCTGGGGGGGGCGCCCTGAGACGCAATAATAAACACCTTGGATGGCAAAAAATGCATCACATATAGCTCCTGGGCTATATGGATGCATTTAACCCCTGCCAAAATACTTAAAAAAAATGGGAGATAAGGCCGCCGATAAGGGGGCGGAGCCTATCTCAGCACACTGGCGCCATTTTCCCTCACAGCTCCGTTGGAGGGAAGCTCCCTGGCTCTCCCCTGCAGTCACTACACTACAGAAAGGGTTAAAAAAGAGAGGGGGGCACAAATTAGGCGCAGTATTAACTATACAGCAGCTATAAGGGGAAAAACACTTATATAAGGTTATCCCTGTATATATATAGCGCTCTGGTGTGTGCTGGCAAACTCTCCCTCTGTCTCCCCAAAGGGCTAGTGGGGTCCTGTCCTCTATCAGAGCATTCCCTGTGTGTGTGCTGTATGTCGGTACTTTTGTGTCGACATGTATGAGGCAGAGGTTAGGGTGCGTTGGGAAACACCCCCTAGGGTGGATAAAGCGCTCACACGCTTGTAAGGGCTCTATCCTCTTCTGAGATGGCCGCCCTTAAGGATCCTGCTGATAGAAAGCAGGAGGGTATCCTAAAATGTATTTACACACATACTGGTGTTATACTGCGACCAGCAATCGCCTCAGCCTGGATGTGCTGGGTTGGCGTGGTCGGATTCCCTGACTGAAAATATTGATACCCTAGATAGGGTCAGTATATTTTTGCCTATAGAGCATTTGAAAGATGCATTTCTATATATGCGTGATGCACAGCGGAATATTTGCCGACTGGCATCAAGTCTAAGTGCGTTGTCCATTTCTACCAGTAGATGGTTATGGACACGTCAGTGGTCAGGTGATGCGTATTCCAAACGGCATTTGGAAGTATTGCCTTATTAAGGGGAGGAGTTATTTGGGGTCGGTCTTTCAGACCTGGTGGCCACGGCAACAGCTGGGAAATCCACGTTTGTACCCCAGGTCGCTTCTCAACATGAGAAGACGCCGTTTTATCAGGCGCAGTCTTTTCGTGGATAAGCGGGCAAAAGGTTCCTCATTTCTGCCCTGTGACAGAAGAGGAAAAAAGCTGCAGAAATCAGCCAGTTCCCAGGAACAGAAACCCTCTCCCGCCTCTGCCAAGCCCTCAGTATACGCTGGGGCTTTACAAGCAGAATCAGGCACGGTGGGGGGGCCCGTCTCAATGAATTTCAGCGCGCAGTGGGCTCACTCGCAAGTAGACCCCTGGATCCTTCAGGTGATATCTCAGGGGTACAAATTAGAATTCGAGACGTCTCCCCCTCGCAGTTTCCTAAAGTCGGCTTTACCGATGTCTCCTTCTGACAGGGAGACAGTTTTGGAAGCCATTCACAAGCTGTATTCCCAGCAGGTGATAATCAATATACCCCTCCTGCAACAGGGAACGGGGTATTATTCCACACTGTTGTGGTACCGAAGCCGGACGGCTCGGTGAGACCGATTCTAAATCTAAAATCTTTGAACACTTACATACAGAGGTTCAAATTCAAGATTGAGTCACTCAGAGCAGTGATTGCGAACCTGGAAGAAGGGGACTACATGATGTCTCGGGACATCAAGGATGCTTACCTTCATGTCCCAATTTACCCTTCTCACCAAGGGTACCTCAGGTTTATGGTACAGAACTGTCACTATCAGTTCAGACGCTGCCGTATGGATGGTCCACGGCACCCTGGGTCTTTACCAAGGTAATGGCCGAAATGATGATATTCCTTCAAAGGAAGGGAATTTTAGTTATCCCTTACTTGGACAATTCCCTGATAAGGGTAAGATCCAGGGAACAGTTGGAGGTCGGTGTAGCACTATCTCAGGTAGTGTTGCTGCAGCACGGTTGGATTCTCAATATTCCAAAATCGCAGCTGGTTCCGACGACTTGTCTTCTGTTCCTAGGGATGATCCTGGACACAGTCCAGAAAAAGGTGTTTCTCCCGGAGGAGAAAGCCAGGGAGTTATCCGAGCTAGTCAGGAACCTCCTAAAACCGAGCCAAGTCTCAGTGCATCAATGCACAAGGGTTCTGGGTAAAATGGTGGCTTCCTTCGAAGCAATCCCATTCGGCAGATTCCACGCAAGAACTTTCCAGTGGGACCTGCTGGACAAATGGTCCGGGTCGCATCTTCAGATGCATCAGCGGATAACCCTGTCACCAATGACAAGGGTGTCCCTCCTGTGGTGGTTGCAGAGTGCTCATCTTCTAGAGGGCCGCAGATTCGGCATTCAGGACTGGGTCCTGGTAACCACGGATGCCAGCCTGCGAGGCTGGGGAGCAGTCACACAGGGAAGGAATATCCAGGACTTATGGTCAAGCCTGGAGACATCACTTCACATAAATATCCTGAAGCTAAGGGACATTTACAATGCTCTAAGCTTAGCAAGACCTCTGCTTCAAGGTCAGCCGGTGTTGATCCAGTCGGACAACATCACGGCAGTCACCCACGTAAACAGACAGGGTGGCACAAGAAGCAGGAGGGCAATGGCAGAAGCTGCAAGGATTCTTCGCTGGGCGGAAAATCATGGGATAGCACTGTCAGCAGTATTCATTCCGGGAGTGGACAACTGGGAAGCAGACTTCCTCAGCACGACCTCCACCCGGGAGAGTGGGGACTTCACCCAGAAGTCTTCCACATGATTATAAACCGTTGGGAAAAACTCGACAGGTATTGCGCCAGGTCCAGGGACCCTCAGGCAATAGCTGTAGACGCTCTGGTAACACCGTGGGTGTACCAGTCAGGGTATGTGTTCCCTCCTCTGCCTCTCATACCCAAGGTACTGAGATTGATAAGATGGTGAGGAGTAAGCACTATATTCGTGGCTCCGGATTGGCCAAGAAGGACTTGGTAACCGGAACTTCAAGAGATGCTCACGGAGGATCCGTGGCCTCTACCTCTAAGAAGGGACCTGCTCCAACAAGGACCCTGTCTGTTCCAAGACTTACCGCGGCTGCGTTTGACGGCATGGCGGTTGAACGCCGGATCCTGAAGGAAAAAGGGCATTCCGGATGAAGTCATCCCTATCCTGATCAAAGCCAGGAAGGATGTAACCGCAAAAACATTATCACCGCAATTCGCGAAAATATGTTGCGTGGTGCGAGGCCAGTAAGGCCCGACGGTGGAAATTCAACTGGGTCGATTCCTACATTTCCTGCAAACAGGAGTGTCTATGGGCCTGAAATTGGGGTCCATTAAGGTTCAAATTTCGGCCCTGTCAATTTTCTTCCAAAAAGAACTAGCTTCAGTCCCTGAAGTTCAGACGTTTGTAAAAGGGGTACTGCATATACAGCCTCCTTTTGTGCCTCCAGTGGCACTTTGGGATCTCAATGTAGTTTTGGGTTCCAAAAGTCACATTGGTTTGAACCACTTAAATCTGTGGAGTTACAATATCTCACATGGAAAGTGGTCATGCTGTTGGCCCTGGCCTGGGCCAGGCGCGTGTCAGAATTGGCGGCTTTATCCTGAAAAAGCCCTTATCTGATGTTCCATTCGGACAGGGCGAAATTGAGGACTCGTCCTCAGTTTCTCCCTAAGGTGGTTTCAGCGTTTCACCTGAACCAACCTATTTGTGGTGCCTGCGGCTACTAGGGACTTGGAGGACTCCAAGTTGCTGGACGTAGTCAGGGCCCTGAAAATATATGTTTCCAGGACGGCTGGAGTCAGAAAATCTGACTCGCTGTTTATCCTGTATGCACCCAACAAGCTGGGTGCTCCTGCTTCTAAGCAGACGATTGCTCGTTGGATTTGTAGTACAATTCAGCTTGCACATTCTGTGGCAGGCCTGCCACAGCCAAAATCTGTAAAAGCCCATTCCACACGGAAAGTGGGCTCATCTTGGGCGGCTGCCCGAGGGGTCTCGGCTTTACAACTTTGCCGAGCTGCTACTTGGTCAGGGGCAAACACGTTTGCTAAATTCTACAAATTTGATACCCTGGCTGAGGAGGACCTGGAGTTCTCTCATTCGGTGCTGCAGAGTCATCCGCACTCTCCCGCCCGTTTGGGAGCTTTGGTATAATCCCCATGGTCCTTTCGGAGTCCCCAGCATCCACTAGGACGTTAGAGAAAATAAGAATTTACTTACCGATAATTCTATTTCTCATAGTCCGTAGTGGATGCTGGGCGCCCATCCCAAGTGCGGATTGTCTGCATTACTTGTACATAGTTATTGTTACAAAAATCGGGTTTTTTGTTGTTGTGAGCCATCTTTTCAGAGGCTCCTTCTGTTATCATGCTGTTAACTGGGTTCAGATCACAAGTTATACGGTGTGATTGGTATGGCTGGTAAGAGTCTTACCCGGGATTCAAGATCCTTCCTTATTGTGTACGCTCGTCCGGGCACAGTATCCTAACTGAGGCTTGGAGGAGGGTCATAGGGGGAGGAGCCAGTGCACACCAGATAGTCCTAAAGCTTTCTTTAGATGTGCCCAGTCTCCTGCGGAGCCGCTATTCCCCATGGTCCTTTCGGAGTCCCCAGCATCCACTACGGACTATGAGAAATAGAATTATCGGTAAGTAAATTCTTATTATTAAAACAAAAAAGAAACAGTATAGATACAAACAATCAGATTCAGATTAACTTTCTCTCACAATATTACTATCCCTATATGGATAGACAGAGATTAATCAGAGTTCACCTTTTTGCTGTTTACAACTCACACTTAGAAATCCAAGCAGCACTTAAAAAAGACAAGCCTTTACTAAGCCTGGAGAGGTGATAACGCACCAGCCGGTCATTATGGGTTAGGAAAATGGCAGGAGCTGACTGGCTGCTGCGTTCTCTTCTCCAGGCTTAGTACATCTGCCCCCTGGAGTCCTGATCTCGCTGAGCTTGGTCAGACAGAACGGATCATGGACGTGGGCAGGGAAGTGTACGGAGGAAGTAATGTGCACTGGTGACAGTGCTCGGAGGGGTCGCTGGGTGGGCAGAGAGCACATCAGATGGTTATAAGGTATGGACTGTATGCAGAGGGCTCAGGAGTGGAGGCGGACAGTAACACTGGGTACACACTAGAAAACATATCGTACACTATATCGTCAACGATACTCGCTCCTGCGGTTTGCTTGCCACATCGCCGGTCTGCTGTACATGCAGCTCAATCTGGCGATGTCGCAAGTGCCGCCATGCTGTCGTACGCCCACCATGCCGGGTCTTGTCGCCATCTATATCGCTGGGTACAGATCGTCTGACAGCAGGGGGTCAGTGCCGGAGAGGGTGGGGTCAGTGCCGGAGAGGGTGGGGTCAGTGCCGGAGAGGGTGGGGTCAGTGCCGGAAAGGGTGGGGTCAGTGCCGGAGAGGACGTGGTCAGCACGGGAGAGGGCGGGGTCAGTGCCGGAGAGGTTGGCGGTGTAAGAGGCAGTGCAGCGGCTGATGGCTGTATATGCGAGTGTGAATGTGTATATTGTGTTGTATAGGCATTATGGATCCTATTCTGACATCTTCTCCTGATCCTCAGATGTTCCTCCAGCCGAGCAAGAAAAGTTATTTGTCCAGAAGCTGCGCCAGTGCTGTGTCCTATTTGACTTTGTTTCGGACCCGTTAAGTGACCTGAAATGGAAGGAGGTGAAACGGGCGGCCCTGAGCGAGATGGTAGAATATATAACGCACAATCGCAATGTCATCACAGAGCCCATCTACCCAGAGGTCGTCCACATGGTGAGTCCTGCCCTTGCAGCATGAGTGGGTCACAGTCAGCAACACTGGAGGTTACCGCCGGCAAATCCAGCGCTACTGGCGTCTCAGACTAATGCTGGCAAATGTCTCCTGACATTTCATTGTGCTGTGGGCCAATAGCCGTAAAATGGTCCATGTAGCCAGTACTGCTCCACGTGATACAGAGATCTCTGCAGCACATTCATGCACCATCTCTGTGGCTGTACTATGCGTCCTGTGTAGTTGTGCTATGGGCCAATAGCAGTAAGAGGGTCCATGTAGTCAGTATTGCTCCACGCGATACAGAGATCCCTGCAGCACGTTCATGCACCATCTCTGTGGCTGTACTATGCGGAGGGTGTCCTGTATAGTTGTGCTATGGGCCAATAGCAGTAAGAGGGTCCATGTAGCCAGTATTGCTCCACGCGATACAGAGATCCCTGCAGCACGTTCATGCACCATCTCTGTGGCTGTACTATGCGGGGGTGTCCTGTGTAGTTGTGCTATGGGCCAATAGCAGTAAGAGGGTCCATGTAGTCAGTATTGCTCCGCGCGATACAGAGATCTCTGCAGCACATTCATGCACCATCTCTGTGGCTGTACTATGCGGAGGGTGTCCTGTATAGTTGTGCTATGGGCCAATAGCAGTAAGAGGGTCCATGTAGTCAGTATTGCTCCACGCGATACAGAGATCCCTGCAGCACGTTCATGCACCATCTCTGTGGCTGTCTTGTACTATGCGGGGGTGTCCTGTGTAGTGTAGTTTGGGAGGTTATTGTCTGCCTCTTCTGTGACACACACGCACTGCATCATTGTTAGGGATAAAGGGGTCTATTCATGCAGCAGTGATGAGGGTGGAGAAGTTGCCCATGGCAACCAATCAGTGTTAAGATAACATAAAATGCATTCTATAAAATTATACGTAGCAGCTGATTGGTTGCCACGGGCAACTTCTCCACACTCTGGGGTCTATTTATGAAGCAGTGAAGAGTGTGGAGAAGTTGCCCGTGGCAACCAATCGGCTGCTACATGTAATTTTATAGAATGCATTTTATAAGTTATCTTAACAGTGATTGGTTGCCATGGGCAACTTCACCACACTCTTCACTGCTTCATGAATAGATCCCAAAGTGTAAATTCCAGAGCCTGGTTCTAAGCATCTGCAGCATGGCGTGTTTCATGCTGAACATTTGTATATAAAACTTGGCCAGAATATTTCTGTTATCTTAGAATAGTATTTCCCAAACGCAGTCCTCAAGGCATACTAACAGGCCAGGGCTTAAGAATATCCATGGTTTTACTATCTTATAAGTAATAATAATACAGCCAGAATCCCCTGTATCTAAAATTGCAGAGTATTGTGGGATATTCTGAGCGTGACTGACACCTAGTGTACTGACTTCATTTCATGCACAAAAAAAAGACCTTCTGTCTGTGTAATGTGTAGGAGAGATGCGTTCTGTATGTAGACCTGGGACCCATTTCCAGGGTATGTCATTGTGCTATGCTAATATTCTCCCGTATCCAACATTCTGCTGGTCCCAGCATTACAGAGACGCCTCTAGTAGTGTCTATTAGCTTTATCTATCGTCATCATTATTTCATCTATCATATATCTAATGACATCATTTATTACCAGTGCGCTCACATTCTGCCGCGCTTTACAGAGAATAGTCCTGACCCAGGGAGCTTACAGTCTGCACATGCGGTAGGGGATGTAGACACGTACGCTAGGGCTATAATCTACCAGTATGTCTGAATAGTGGGAGGAAGCCGGAGAAGTTGCCCACAGCCCCAATGCTAGATAAGTGACGGAGCTGATGGGGTGCTGTAACGCCTCCACTGTCTTCATGGCGTGATACGTCTCACACGCACTCATCCTGCAGCCCCCCAATAGCACACTGGCAGCTGAGTGAGCCCAGTTCCATACCCTCCAACATTTTACACACAAAACCCGGTACAAATTAGGAAAGTGGGCGTGGTCACATGTAAAGGGGTGTGGTCACGCCCATTTTCCTTTTTGGCAGGTACAGTCGGAGGGTATGCAGTTCCGCTCAGGATTTCTAGTGACTGCAGGGTATGACCTCCCTCAGGTACAGAGGGACTTGCCACATTGCGGCAGCTCCAGGTATAATGCATAGTAGCCAGTTTCACCACTCAGTAGCCCTGTCTGACACCAGGGTAAGTGCCACGCGGTATAGCCCTGAGGGTGCACGTATTGCTTTCCTTGCAGTTCCTGAGTCCGCGGCGTGGCTGAGAGAATCTGCTCCTCAGTATACGCGATTTCTCTAAATCTCCAGAGTAAAGAGAGAAAACCAGGAATCATCGTCTGTGGCTCTTCCAGGTAAAGTATTCTTCATTACCCAGGCGTGATAAGAGAAGGTTCTCCAGCTTTCCCATGTACCGGGTTCCTCTGGCGGTAGCTGTCCAGCGCCTGTAAGAACCGCGTGTGCTCGTCTCTCGCCGTACTTATACATGATTGTTTTCTTTCTCAGTTTGCCGTGAACATGTTCCGGACGCTGCCGCCATCTTCCAATCCTACAGGTGCTGAGTTTGACCCAGAGGAAGATGAGCCAACGTTAGAGGCGGCCTGGCCACATTTGCAGGTATTGTCCCTGCGTCCGGTAACCGTATACGCGTGTAATGGCCAGTAGTGGGCAGCAGAGATATTGTGCTAGTCATCGCACACACACAAGTGATGGGGCACATTGTTGGGGTGTCACAGGTATCTCCTGTGGCTTCTGCTATGAGGGTGGGCACACTAATCGTGGAGAATCATTCAGACCCAGAGCAGCGCTGAGCCGTACTCATGACAACCGCGCTGGTTCATTTGCTGTGAGAACACATAAGACTGGACCCAGGTGATTATTAGTGGGCACACGTGGGATGCAGGCAGGTTCTGTGTCCCCTGCACTGGAGCCGGCTGTTAGGCAGTGCGGGGTGATTACCCAGTTTGGTTGTGCTGTAGCGTCACTGTATTTCTGCGCACAACACCTGCAGGCGTTCTGCGGTCAATACCTAATACAGCACTTCACTAAAGCACCTGGTGAACTAATGGGCTCAGCACACCCAGTGACAGCTAGCATCATGCCAAAGCAGCTACAGTAAAGACTTATTATTTAATTTCTGCAGCAGGGGACATAGGGTTTCCACAGGGAAACATCGGGGCGTAGAGATGGATCTGGATCCAGGGCACCAACAGGTTAAATAAACAGAAGATATGTGTAAGTGCCATGTGCGCTGAGCCACGTGTGTAACATCACGGTTATTGTGTGTGTCCTCAGCTGGTATACGAGTTCTTCTTGCGGTTCCTGGAGTCTCCGGATTTCCAACCCAATGTGGCCAAGAAGTATATTGATCAGAAGTTTGTTCTGCAGGTAGTTTTTCCTTCTATGTTCTGTTTATTTTAGTCCTATAAATTGCCAGAGCGTTTCCTAATCCTGTATCTTGTAATTAGCTGTTGGAGCTCTTTGACAGTGAAGACCCCAGAGAGAGAGACTTCCTGAAGACGACTCTGCACCGGATCTACGGGAAGTTTTTAGGCCTCCGAGCCTACATCAGGAAACAAATCAATAATATATTTTATAGGTAAGTGCGGCGCATGAGGGGGCGGCAGCACAATGGCAGCCCTCGTAGGTTCTGCTGCTGCTTCTGTTGTCAAATCCAGTCATTATAGTTACTCACTAACCCTAACCAGAGACAAAGGAGGGGCGGATTCCATTCCGAGCCAAGGGTGCCAACTGCCATTGTCGAGGCGTTAAACACTGGCACCGCATCTCGCACCCTTCACCCGCCTGGCCGAATCACGGATTTGCAGAAAATTACTCATTGCCCTACGGGGCTGCACACACTTTGGAGTGAGATCGGGCTTTCATACAGTACGGCTACTGCCGGGCGAGATCCTTCGGGTCGTAGTGCAGCGTGCTGGCGGAGAGCACTCGCATGGGACGGTATAATTCTCAGCCTCCAGCCGCTGGTACAGAATGTTCTCTGGTAATGACTGTTTCACACCTAATTAATGGCACTGATCATATGTCTTGTCTGAGACGACAATGCATTCGCAGGTGTTTAATGACTGATGCTCATTTCATCTGTTCCTTGCAGATGGTTGCTCCTACATAAGTGATGTGCTTTCACAGTGTTCTAGATTGTAGAGGCTGAAATCCCTGCTGCTTCTGTAATAGCGGTGCCTTTGTACCGATGTATAGCGGAGGTTCTCTGTACGCCGCCCTCTTGCAGAGGATATTATTGGCATCGGAAACGTGGTCTATAAAGGGAACAAGAGGTTTTGGGATTGGTCTTTTTATTTTTGTGCAGTTGTGTGTTTGGGTGTTGTCGCACTAGCTACACACAGATGTATAAGTGTAATTCCCGGTCCTGTACAGAAGTGTGTGCCCATTGCATCTCTGATACTCTGGCCTGACCTGTCACTGCTCTCCTGTGTCCCATGTCCGCTCTAATGGAAACATTCTCTCATATTCTCTCTCCATGACATCACCAGTCTATTGGAACGCCTCGTTATTCTCCCTATAGAAACGTGTGGTCCAGTCGCTGAAACACGATACGTAAGACCGCTCTGGGCCGTCAGACAATCATGTATCTGCTGTCTTGTGTTCCGGCAGGTTTATTTATGAAACAGAACACCACAACGGCATAGCTGAGCTTCTGGAAATCCTCGGCAGGTTAGTTGTTTTATTTGTTGCATCTTCTTTCAGATCATTTGAAGCAGAGAATATATATTGTGTGTAAAGTTAAACCTGGATGTCTGGTACAGAAAACCTTCTAGCTTACAGGATGCGCGTGGAAGCTTCCACTTGTGTTTGGCTGTTTAGCATAGATATAATGAAAGGGCAGAAAGCTGGGCACCAGGTGAGTGTCTCACGGCATGACCTGTGCCCAGAGTGTAACACAGCCGGTGACAGCTCCTGGCATCGCAGTCTTACTCCTAGATAGTGGTGACATCACACACGGCCGCTGGTGCTGCTCCGTATTCTGCGGGATCCCCCAGGGAGGAATGGTTGCATGCTATAGAGGTGTGAGCAGACAGAAGTGACCTTACAGTAGCACCTGGAAGCGGATACACCGAATGTATACAGCCAGTTTCTGCGCCAGTCCTCCCGCCTCTCAGCTGTCACTGGGTATATCTGGTGTGGGACTCCTCAGTATACCACTGGCTGGAAGCGCCGCCTGGTGCGCAGATCTGCTGCTGATTTTGCGCCCTCACCCATGATAGATAAGGGAATGGTAGTAACTGTGTTTGTATTGTTATACGGGGAAATCTGTAATATTCCTCTTCTGTTTTTCAGTATAATTAATGGATTTGCCTTACCATTAAAGGAAGAGCACAAGATATTCTTATTGAAGGTGTTATTACCATTGCACAAAGTGAAGTCGCTCAGTGTCTACCATCCGCAGGTAACGGGTCTCCCCTCTCGCTGACATCCTGCAGCTACCTGTGTCTTACTAAGAACAGTACAGTCTTTGGGCTGTCTAAAGTATACGTTCCCAGCCAGAGTTACACTATAGCCAGCACTTACCTGCACCGTGATCTGTTTATCTGAGGTTACATGTGTGCGAGTTTCTGCCAGAGACCCGGGGGGAGCAGGGGCCCGGACAGAGAGACTGGGGCCCGGACAGAGAGACTGGGGGGAGGGGCCTGGACAGAGACCAACTGGGGGGAGGGGCCTGGACAGAGACCAACTGGGGGGAGGGGCCTGGACAGAGACCAACTGGGGGGAGGGGCCTGGACAGAGACCGACTGGGGGGAGGGGCCTGGACAGAGACCGACTGGGGGGAGGGGCCTGGACAGAGACCGACTGGGGGGAGGGGCCTGGACAGAGACCGACTGGGGGGAGGGGCCTGGACAGAGACCGACTGGGGGGAGGGGCCTGGACAGAGACCGACTGGGGGGAGGGGCCTGGACAGAGACCGACTGGGGGGAGGGGCCTGGACAGAGACCGACTGGGGGGAGGGGCCTGGACAGAGACCGACTGGGGGGAGGGGCCTGGACAGAGACCGACTGGGGGGAGGGGCCTGGACAGAGACCGACTGGGGGGAGGGGCCTGGACAGAGACCGACTGGGGGGAGGGGCCTGGACAGAGACCGACTGGGGGGAGGGGCCTGGACAGAGACCGACTGGGGGGAGGGGCCTGGACAGAGACCGACTGGGGGGGAGGGGCCTGGACAGAGACCGACTGGGGGGGAGGGGCCTGGACAGAGACCGACTGGGGGGGAGGGGCCTGGACAGAGACCGACTGGGGGGGAGGGGCCTGGACAGAGACCGACTGGGGGGGAGGGGCCTGGACAGAGACCGACTGGGGGGGAGGGGCCTGGACAGAGACCGACTGGGGGGGAGGGGCCTGGACAGAGACTGGGGGGGGAGGGGCCTGGACAGAGACTGGGGGGGAGGGGCCTGGACAGAGACTGGGGGGGAGGGGCCTGGACAGAGACTGGGGGGGGAGGGGCCTGGACAGAGACTGGGGGGGAGGGGCCTGGACAGAGACTGGGGGGGGAGGGGCCTGGACAGAGACTGGGGGGAGGAGGGGCCTGGACAGAGACTGGGGGGAGGAGGGGCCTGGACGGAGAGACTGACTGGGGGGGGGGGTGCCTGGACGGAGAGACTGACTTGGGGGGGGGGGGGGGGGGGAGGGGTCTGGACGGAGAGACTGACTGGGGGGGAGGAGGAGGGGCCTGGACGGAGAGACTGACTGGGGGGGGGGGGAGGGGCCTAGACGGAGAGACTGACTGGGGGGGGGGAGGAGGAGGGGCCTGGACGGAGAGACTTGGGGGAGGCCTGGACAGAGACAGACTAGGGGGAGGAGTGATAATTACATTACAAAATGTTATCTAATTATCTCATCATTATTTGATTGTGCGATGTGAAAATTGTGTTTTGTCATCCAAAAACTGTTTTTTCCTAAGGAATCCTGTTCTTCATGTTTGTATGTGTAATATGTCTATTTGTGGTTTACTAAATGTATTTGGTTTTCTTTTCTAGCTGGCATATTGTGTAGTTCAGTTCTTAGAGAAGGACAGTACCCTTACCGAACCAGTAAGTTTCCATGTTATCTTCATTTATTCATCCTAGATGACAAATAAGAATTAACAGCATCATCCTGTAGTGGGAATTACAAGCCCTTCACTAGCTCCCCTTTCACCTTCCCCCTTTCACCTTCCCCCTTTCACCTTCCCCCTTTCACCTTCCCCCTTTCACCTTCCCCCTTTCACCTTCCCCCTTTCACCTTCCCCCTTTCACCTTCCCCCTTTCACCTTCCCCCTTTCACCTTCCCCCTTTCACCTTCCCCCTTTCACCTTCCCCCTTTCACCTTCCCCCTTTCACCTTCCCCCTTTCACCTTCCCCCTTTCACCTTCCCCCTTTCACCTTCCCCCTTTCACCTTCCCCCTTCCCCCTTCCACCTTCCCCCTTCCCCCTTCCCCCTTCCCCCTTTCACCTTCCCCCTTCCCCCTTTCACCTTCCCCCTTCCCCCTTTCACCTTCCCCCTTTCACCTTCCCCCTTTCACCTTCCCCCTTTCACCTTCCCCCTTTCACCTTCCCCCTTTCACCTTCCCCCTTTCACCTTCCCGAATCCAATTCCATCTTCTCAGAACCCTCTCCCAGTCCTCTCCCAGTCCTCTCCCATTTGTATCTTGGACCTCCTCCTTCTATACTCCTACCTGTCCTCTTCGCTCCGCTAATGCATGCCGCCTCTCCTGCCTACTTATTTCCCACTCCTACCTCCAAGATTTTGCATATGCTGCTCCCTATCTCTGGAACTCTCTACCTCTCCCTGTCAGACTCTCCACCTCTCTGCAGAACTTCAAACTGGCTCTCAAGACCCAGCCAAATCTCATCCTAGCCCTCTGTCTGCCCCATCTGTGTCACCCGTCTCCCCTTTAGAATGTAAGCTTTCACAAGTAGGGCCCTCTTCCCTCATGTGCTTTTCCTCCTTTTCCTGAAACCATCTTCTACTCCAAAATCTTTTCGATGGTGACAAATCCCTCGGTTTCTGTAACTGATACGTATGTCAGTGTCGTCTGCTTCTGTAGTAATGTTTATATACCCTGTACTTGTCCTATATTAACGCCGGCTAATACACCAGTGGTAGAGAAGGGTGGTCGGTGTGTATATAATGCCGGCAGAGGGAGCTGAATAAACACCTGCTAATACACCAGTGGTAGAGAAGGGTGGTCGGTGTGTATATAATGCCGGCAGAGGGAGCTGTATAAACACCGGCTAATACACCAGTGGTAGAGAAGGGTGGTCGGTGTGTGTATAATGCCGGCAGAGGGAGCTGTATAAACACCGGCTAATACACCAGTGGTAGAGAAGGGTGGTCGGTGTGTATATAATGCCGGCAGAGGGAGCTGTATAAACACCGGCTAATACACCAGTGGTAGAGAAGGGTGGTCGGTGTGTATATAATGCCGGCAGAGGGAGCTGTATAAACACCGGCTAATACACCAGTGGTAGAGAAGGGTGGTCGGTGTGTATATAATGCCGGCAGAGGGAGCTGTATAAACACCGGCTAATACACCAGTGGTAGAGAAGGGTGGTCGGTGTGTATATAATGCCGGCAGAGGGAGCTGTATAAACACCGGCTAATACACCAGTGGTAGAGAAGGGTGGTCGGTGTGTATACAATGCCGGCAGAGGGAGCTGTATAAACACCGGCTAATACACCAGTGGTAGAGAAGGGTGGTCGGTGTGTATATAATGCCGGCAGAGGGAGCTGTATAAACACCGGCTAATACACCAGTGGTAGAGAAGGGTGGTCGGTGTGTGTATAATGCCGGCAGAGGGAGCTGTATAAACACCGGCTAATACACCAGTGGTAGAGAAGGGTGGTCGGTGTGTATATAATGCCGGCAGAGGGAGCTGTATAAACACCGGCTAATACACCAGTGGTAGAGAAGGGTGGTCGGTGTGTATATAATGCCGGCAGAGGGAGCTGTATAAACACCGGCTAATACACCAGTGGTAGAGAAGGGTGGTCGGTGTGTATATAATGCCGGCAGAGGGAGCTGTATAAACACCGGCTAATACACCAGTGGTAGAGAAGGGTGGTCGGTGTGTATATAATGCCGGCAGAGGGAGCTGTATAAACACCGGCTAATACACCAGTGGTAGAGAAGGGTGGTCGGTGTGTATATAATGCCGGCAGAGGGAGCTGTATAAACGCCGGCTAATACACCAGTGGTAGAGAAGGGTGGTCGGTGTGTATATAATGCCGGCAGAGGGAGCTGTATAAACGCCGGCTAATACACCAGTGGTAGAGAAGGGTGGTCGGTGTGTGTGTAATGCCGGCAGAGGGAGCTGTATAAACACCGGCTAATACACCAGTGGTAGAGAAGGGTGGTCGGTGTGTATATAATGCCGGCAGGGGGAGCTGTATAAACGCCGGCTAATACACCAGTGGTAGAGAAGGGTGGTCGGTGTGTATATAATGCCGGCAGAGGGAGCTGTATAAACACCGGCTAATACACCAGTGGTAGAGAAGGGTGGTCGGTGTGTATATAATGCCGGCAGAGGGAGCTGTATAAACACCGGCTAATACACCAGTGGTAGAGAAGGGTGGTCGGTGTGTATATAATGCCGGCAGAGGGAGCTGTATAAACACCGGCTAATACACCAGTGGTAGAGAAGGGTGGTTGGTGTGTGTAATGGTGGCAGAGGGAGCTGTATAAACACCGACTAATACACCAGTGGTAGAGAAGGGTGGTCGGTGTGTGTGTAATGCCGGCAGAGGGAGCTGTATAAACACCGGCTAATACACCAGTGGTAGAGAAGGGTGGTCGGTGTGTATATAATGCCGGCAGAGGGAGCTGTATAAACACCGGCTAATACACCAGTGGTAGAGAAGGGTGGTCAGTGTGTATATAATGCCGGCAGAGGGAGCTGTATAAACACCGGCTAATACACCAGTGGTAGAGAAGGGTGGTCGGTGTGTATATAATGCCGGCAGAGGGAGCTGTATAAACGCCGGCTAATACACCAGTGGTAGAGAAGGGTGGTCGGTGTGTATATAATGCCGGCAGAGGGAGCTGTATAAACACCGGCTAATACACCAATGGTAGAGAAGGGTGGTCGGTGTGTATATAATGCCGGCAGAGGGAGCTGTATAAACACCGGCTAATACACCAGTGGTAGAGAAGGGTGGTCTGTGTGTAATGGTGGCAGAGGGCGCTGTATAAACACTGGCTAATACACCAATGGTAGAGAAGGCTGGTCGGTGTGTATATAATGCCGGCAGAGGGAGCTGTATAAACACCGGCTAATACACCAGTGGTAGAGAAGGGTGGTCTGTGTGTGTAATGCCGGCAGAGGGCGCTGTATAAACACCGGCTAATACACCAGTGGTAGAGAAGGGTGGTCTGTGTGTATATAATGCCGGCAGAGGGAGCTGTATAAACACCGGCTAATACACCAGTGGTAGAGAAGGGTGGTCTGTGTGTATATAATGCCGGCAGAGGGAGCTGTATAAACACCGGCTAATACACCAGTGGTAGAGAAGGGTGGTCGGTGTGTATATAATGCCGGCAGAGGGAGCTGTATAAACACCGGCTAATACACCAATGGTAGAGAAGGCTGGTCGGTGTGTATATAATGCCGGCAGAGGGAGCTGTATAAACACCGGCTAATACACCAGTGGTAGAGAAGGGTGGTCTGTGTGTGTAATGCCGGCAGAGGGCGCTGTATAAACGCCGGCTAATACACCAGTGGTAGAGAAGGCTGGTCGGTGTGTATATAATGCCGGCAGAGGGAGCTGTATAAACACCGGCTAATACACCAGTGGTAGAGAAGGGTGGTCTGTGTGTAATGGTGGCAGAGGGCGCTGTATAAACACTGGCTAATACACCAATGGTAGAGAAGGCTGGTCGGTGTGTATATAATGCCGGCAGAGGGAGCTGTATAAACACCGGCTAATACACCAGTGGTAGAGAAGGGTGGTCTGTGTGTGTAATGCCGGCAGAGGGCGCTGTATAAACGCCGGCTAATAGCTAGCAGTTGTAAATGATTGGGTGGAGACGTGAGTGGATTCGCTCTGTGGACTATACAGAGAATGTGACGGCAGATAAGAACCATTTGGTCCCTCTAGTCTGCCCACGTAAACACATTAGGGATAATTGGCTCCTGACAACTTATCCCATCAGTATATGTTTGGAATGTGGGAGGAAACCTACGCAATATACAGACTAAGCAGCAGCATGCCGTATAGGTGGCTCTGCTGGTCCCATAGACAGCAGCCTGCTACATGTAATATGCTCCAGACGTTACGTCTAGTAACCTTGTACCCTGCCCGAATCCATCCCTGACCAGTGCTTTATTCCCCATTTCTTCCTCATCCTGCCATATTGTCTGAAGGACCAGTTCTGTACATGTCATGAGTAAGAAGCTGCAATCACACGGCGTTGTCTGCGGAAGTGTGTTATTGTGGTGGGGAGAGCTGCTCAGTGCTTTTCATGATCTGCCCAGTATCATCAGGAATCCATTCAGTGGTCATATGACCCCTGCGTCTGTGCCTCGCCTGTAAGCCTGCCCCCTCTGTCATCTCACGACCCCTGCGTCTGTGCCTCGCCTGTAAGCCTGCCCCCTCTGTCATCTCACGACCCCTGCGTCTGTGCCTCGCCTGTACGCCTGCCCCCTCTGTCATCTCACGACCCCTGCGTCTGTGCCTCGCCTGTACGCCTGCCCCCTCTGTCATCTCACGACCCCTGCGTCTGTGCCTCGCCTGTACGCCTGCCCCCTCTGTCATCTCACGACCCCTGCGTCTGTGCCTCGCCTGTACACCTGCCCCCTCTGTCATCTCACGACCCCTGCGTCTGTGCCTCGCCTGTAAGCCTGCCCCCTCTGTCATCTCACGACCCCTGCGTCTGTGCCTCGCCTGTACGCCTGCCCCCTCTGTCATCTCACGACCCCTGCGTCTGTGCCTCGCCTGTACGCCTGCCCCCTCTGTCATCTCACGACCCCTGCGTCTGTGCCTCGCCTGTAAGCCTGCCCCCTCTGTCATCTCACGACCCCTGCGTCTGTGCCTCGCCTGTACGCCTGCCCCCTCTGTCATCTCACGACCCCTGCGTCTGTGCCTCGTCTGTACGCCTGCCCCCTCTGTCATCTCACGACCCCTGCGTCTGTGCCTCGCCTGTACGCCTGCCCCCTCTGTCATCTCACGACCCCTGCGTCTGTGCCTCGCCTGTACGCCTGCCCCCTCTGTCATCTCACGACCCCTGCGTCTGTGCCTCGCCTGTAAGCCTGCCCCCTCTGTCATCTCACGACCCCTGCGTCTGTGCCTCGCCTGTAAGCCTGCCCCCTCTGTCATCTCACGACCCCTGCGTCTGTGCCTCGCCTGTACGCCTGCCCCCTCTGTCATCTCACGACCCCTGCGTCTGTGCCTCGCCTGTAAGCCTGCCCCCTCTGTCATCTCACGACCCCTGCGTCTGTGCCTCGCCTGTACGCCTGCCCCCTCTGTCATCTCACGACCCCTGCGTCTGTGCCTCGCCTGTACGCCTGCCCCCTCTGTCATCTCACGACCCCTGCGTCTGTGCCTCGCCTGTAAGCCTGCCCCCTCTGTCATCTCACGACCCCTGCGTCTGTGCCTCGCCTGTACGCCTGCCCCCTCTGTCATCTCACGACCCCTGCGTCTGTGCCTCGTCTGTACGCCTGCCCCCTCTGTCATCTCACGACCCCTGCGTCTGTGCCTCGCCTGTACGCCTGCCCCCTCTGTCATCTCACGACCCCTGCGTCTGTGCCTCGCCTGTACGCCTGCCCCCTCTGTCATCTCACGACCCCTGCGTCTGTGCCTCGCCTGTAAGCCTGCCCCCTCTGTCATCTCACGACCCCTGCGTCTGTGCCTCGCCTGTAAGCCTGCCCCCTCTGTCATCTCACGACCCCTGCGTCTGTGCCTCGCCTGTACGCCTGCCCCCTCTGTCATCTCACGACCCCTGCGTCTGTGCCTCGCCTGTACGCCTGCCCCCTCTGTCATCTCACGACCCCTGCGTCTGTGCCTCGCCTGTACGCCTGCCCCCTCTGTCATCTCACGACCCCTGCGTCTGTGCCTCGCCTGTAAGCCTGCCCCCTCTGTCATCTCACGACCCCTGCGTCTGTGCCTCGCCTGTAAGCCTGCCCCCTCTGTCATCTCACGACCCCTGCGTCTGTGCCTCGCCTGTACGCCTGCCCCCTCTGTCATCTCACGACCCCTGCGTCTGTGCCTCGCCTGTACGCCTGCCCCCTCTGTCATCTCACGACCCCTGCGTCTGTGCCTCGCCTGTACGCCTGCCCCCTCTGTCATCTCACGACCCCTGCGTCTGTGCCTCGCCTGTACACCTGCCCCCTCTGTCATCTCACGACCCCTGCGTCTGTGCCTCGCCTGTAAGCCTGCCCCCTCTGTCATCTCACGACCCCTGCGTCTGTGCCTCGCCTGTACGCCTACCCCCTCTGTCATCTCACGACCCCTGCGTCTGTGCCTCGCCTGTAAGCCTGCCCCCTCTGTCATCTCACGACCCCTGCGTCTGTGCCTCGTCTGTACGCCTGCCCCCTCTGTCATCTCACGACCCCTGCGTCTGTGCCTCGTCTGTACGCCTGCCCCCTCTGTCATCTCACGACCCCTGCGTCTGTGCCTCGCCTGTAAGCCTGCCCCCTCTGTCATCTCACGACCCCTGCGTCTGTGCCTCGCCTGTAAGCCTGCCCCCTCTGTCATCTCACGACCCCTGCGTCTGTGCCTCGCCTGTAAGCCTGCCCCCTCTGTCATCTCACGACCCCTGCGTCTGTGCCTCGCCTGTACGCCTGCCCCCTCTGTCATCTCACGACCCCTGCGTCTGTGCCTCGCCTGTACGCCTGCCCCCTCTGTCATCTCACGACCCCTGCGTCTGTGCCTCGCCTGTACGCCTGCCCCCTCTGTCATCTCACGACCCCTGCGTCTGTGCCTCGCCTGTAAGCCTGCCCCCTCTGTCATCTCACGACCCCTGCGTCTGTGCCTCGCCTGTAAGCCTGCCCCCTCTGTCATCTCACGACCCCTGCGTCTGTGCCTCGCCTGTACGCCTGCCCCCTCTGTCATCTCACGACCCCTGCGTCTGTGCCTCGCCTGTACGCCTGCCCCCTCTGTCATCTCACGACCCCTGCGTCTGTGCCTCGCCTGTACGCCTGCCCCCTCTGTCATCTCACGACCCCTGCGTCTGTGCCTCGCCTGTACACCTGCCCCCTCTGTCATCTCACGACCCCTGCGTCTGTGCCTCGCCTGTAAGCCTGCCCCCTCTGTCATCTCACGACCCCTGCGTCTGTGCCTCGCCTGTACGCCTGCCCCCTCTGTCATCTCACGACCCCTGCGTCTGTGCCTCGCCTGTACGCCTGCCCCCTCTGTCATCTCACGACCCCTGCGTCTGTGCCTCGCCTGTAAGCCTGCCCCCTCTGTCATCTCACGACCCCTGCGTCTGTGCCTCGCCTGTACGCCTGCCCCCTCTGTCATCTCACGACCCCTGCGTCTGTGCCTCGCCTGTACGCCTGCCCCCTCTGTCATCTCACGACCCCTGCGTCTGTGCCTCGCCTGTACGCCTGCCCCCTCTGTCATCTCACGACCCCTGCGTCTGTGCCTCGCCTGTACGCCTGCCCCCTCTGTCATCTCACGACCCCTGCGTCTGTGCCTCGTCTGTACGCCTGCCCCCTCTGTCATCTCACGACCCCTGCGTCTGTGCCTCGCCTGTAAGCCTGCCCCCTCTGTCATCTCACGACCCCTGCGTCTGTGCCTCGCCTGTACGCCTGCCCCCTCTGTCATCTCACGACCCCTGCGTCTGTGCCTCGCCTGTACGCCTGCCCCCTCTGTCATCTCACGACCCCTGCGTCTGTGCCTCGCCTGTACGCCTGCCCCCTCTGTCATCTCACGACCCCTGCGTCTGTGCCTCGCCTGTAAGCCTGCCCCCTCTGTCATCTCACGACCCCTGCGTCTGTGCCTCGTCTGTACGCCTACCCCCTCTGTCATCTCACGACCCCTGCGTCTGTGCCTCGCCTGTACGCCTGCCCCCTCTGTCATCTCACGACCCCTGCGTCTGTGCCTCGTCTGTACGCCTGCCCCCTCTGTCATCTCACGACCCCTGCGTCTGTGCCTCGCCTGTACGCCTGCCCCCTCTGTCATCTCACGACCCCTGCGTCTGTGCCTCGCCTGTAAGCCTGCCCCCTCTGTCATCTCACGACCCCCTGCGTCTGTGCCTCGTCTGTACGCCTGCCCCCTCTGTCATCTCACGACCCCTGCGTCTGTGCCTCGCCTGTACGCCTGCCCCCTCTGTCATCTCACGACCCCTGCGTCTGTGCCTCGCCTGTACGCCTGCCCCCTCTGTCATCTCACGACCCCTGCGTCTGTGCCTCGCCTGTAAGCCTGCCCCCTCTGTCATCTCACGACCCCTGCGTCTGTGCCTCGCCTGTAAGCCTGCCCCCTCTGTCATCTCACGACCCCTGCGTCTGTGCCTCGCCTGTACGCCTGCCCCCTCTGTCATCTCACGACCCCTGCGTCTGTGCCTCGCCTGTACGCCTGCCCCCTCTGTCATCTCACGACCCCTGCGTCTGTGCCTCGCCTGTACGCCTGCCCCCTCTGTCATCTCACGACCCCTGCGTCTGTGCCTCGCCTGTAAGCCTGCCCCCTCTGTCATCTCACGACCCCTGCGTCTGTGCCTCGCCTGTACGCCTGCCCCCTCTGTCATCTCACGACCCCTGCGTCTGTGCCTCGCCTGTACGCCTGCCCCCTCTGTCATCTCACGACCCCTGCGTCTGTGCCTCGCCTGTACGCCTGCCCCCTCTGTCATCTCACGACCCCTGCGTCTGTGCCTCGCCTGTACGCCTGCCCCCTCTGTCATCTCACGACCCCTGCGTCTGTGCCTCGCCTGTACGCCTGCCCCCTCTGTCATCTCACGACCCCTGCGTCTGTGCCTCGCCTGTAAGCCTGCCCCCTCTGTCATCTCACGACCCCTGCGTCTGTGCCTCGTCTGTACGCCTGCCCCCTCTGTCATCTCACGACCCCTGCGTCTGTGCCTCGCCTGTAAGCCTGCCCCCTCTGTCATCTCACGACCCCTGCGTCTGTGCCTCGCCTGTAAGCCTGCCCCCTCTGTCATCTCACGACCCCTGCGTCTGTGCCTCGCCTGTAAGCCTGCCCCCTCTGTCATCTCACGACCCCTGCGTCTGTGCCTCGCCTGTACGCCTGCCCCCTCTGTCATCTCACGACCCCTGCGTCTGTGCCTCGCCTGTACGCCTGCCCCCTCTGTCATCTCACGACCCCTGCGTCTGTGCCTCGCCTGTACGCCTGCCCCCTCTGTCATCTCACGACCCCTGCGTCTGTGCCTCGCCTGTAAGCCTGCCCCCTCTGTCATCTCACGACCCCTGCGTCTGTGCCTCGCCTGTACGCCTGCCCCCTCTGTCATCTCACGACCCCTGCGTCTGTGCCTCGCCTGTACGCCTGCCCCCTCTGTCATCTCACGACCCCTGCGTCTGTGCCTCGCCTGTACGCCTGCCCCCTCTGTCATCTCACGACCCCTGCGTCTGTGCCTCGCCTGTACGCCTGCCCCCTCTGTCATCTCACGACCCCTGCGTCTGTGCCTCGCCTGTACGCCTGCCCCCTCTGTCATCTCACGACCCCTGCGTCTGTGCCTCGCCTGTACGCCTGCCCCCTCTGTCATCTCACGACCCCTGCGTCTGTGCCTCGCCTGTACGCCTGCCCCCTCTGTCATCTCACGACCCCTGCGTCTGTGCCTCGCCTGTACGCCTGCCCCCTCTGTCATCTCACGACCCCTGCGTCTGTGCCTCGCCTGTACGCCTGCCCCCTCTGTCATCTCACGACCCCTGCGTCTGTGCCTCGCCTGTACGCCTGCCCCCTCTGTCATCTCACGACCCCTGCGTCTGTGCCTCGCCTGTACGCCTGCCCCCTCTGTCATCTCACGACCCCTGCGTCTGTGCCTCGCCTGTACGCCTGCCCCCTCTGTCATCTCACGACCCCTGCGTCTGTGCCTCGCCTGTACGCCTGCCCCCTCTGTCCTCTCACATAATATAGTATTACGTGGTTCTGATATAAGTGTGTGTTGTACAACCGATGTCGCCTATATGTGTAAGTGTTTTCTAGGCACTGTCCATTCAGTGTAAAGCTCCTGTAAACTGTACTCACACCAGGTTATATTCCCCCTCGGGTGTTGGCGTGGACCCTCCACCCGAGTGGGAACACCGGGCTTTTGTTGGGATTACGACTGACATTTCGCCGGCGGTCAGGATTGCAGTGTCTGTTTGCTGAATGATGGGATCCCGGCATCCGGTATAGTAACCGCATCCCCTCATGCCCTGTGTCGGCACCCGTCGGGCACTGTGTTGCCATACAGCATCAGGACCTTATAGCAGTCGCCCGGTGCTTGCGTTCTGGACACCGCTGGACGTTTGCAGACTTTCCGTTGATTTCCTTAGGGCAGGTTTATAGCATTACCATCGCTGCGATCTGTACGTCACTGAGAGGCTTACCTATATTTTGTAGCCAAGCCTGAATATATGTCATTTATTATGTTTCTTTGCCTGTGGATGGGTGTCGTCATTAATAATAGACTGTGGAATCCTGGGAGTCTCCCATCCGGGGCTGAGGCATACAGTAATGGTGCTCGCTCTTCCTCTGCAGGTGGTCATGGCGCTGCTGAAGTATTGGCCGAAGACGCACAGTCCTAAGGAAGTTATGTTTCTGAATGAGCTAGAGGAAATTCTAGATGTCATAGAGCCGTCCGAGTTTGTGAAGGTCATGGAACCACTTTTCCGACAGCTAGCCAAGTGCGTCTCCAGCCCACACTTCCAGGTACGTTGTCTGTCCTAACGCTGGCATGGGTGTATATAGTAACACTTCTGATTACACTGGCAGGCCTCTGTGTCTTGTAGTTACACAGCTCGTACACCACAAGGTGACATCACAGTGCAGGAAATACACCGCACATTTCATTCTGTGTGATTAGTCTCTTATGGGCGATATTTCCATCGTGTTACTGAAGAATACTTGCTCTGGTGGATGCTGTTCTTACTGGGATACATTTGGGGAAAGTTGCTACAGGTATCTTTCCAGCACTTGTGTAGTAAGTCAGTGAGTGATCCTGGACTGCGTGTGCCTGACAACCAGCGCAGATTCAGGATCGGAACTGCCAGACGTAGCCCATAGGGGTGTCATTTATAGGACTGTGTGTACACGTGTGTTCCTGATGAAACCTTAAAACCAGGCAGGAGAAAGTGTTACTCACTACTATGGTGTGCTGGGTAACTGTTCACCGTGGGGTCGTCATTATAACCAAACCCCATGGCTGCCTTAAAGTGCGCAGGTTATTTCTGGTAGTGTACCATATGAGTCTGTTACCTTTCTACAGTGATCTGTAAAACACTAGGAAGGCTACGGAGACTTTGTTTTCTCTGCATATTTGCACTGGTTGTGAATCAGTGATACATTCCCCTCTATTGTCCGATGATCATGTAAAATTGTTACAGCCCGTCTTACACTTACCAAACAGCAACACCGGCGCAAGCTGTGGCCTGGCTGCAGGAAGATGCTGATTATTAATGCTCCTTTATTCTGCTGTATTTCAGGTGGCGGAGAGAGCCTTGTACTATTGGAATAATGAGTATATCATGAGCTTAATCAGTGATAATGCAGCTAAAATCCTTCCCATTATGTTCCCATCCTTGTACCGAAACTCCAAGACACATTGGAACAAGTAAGAAGATGATTTTCTATTTCTGTGCAGTATTCCTCCCAAAGTGACCGTGAGAGAACTCGCGTGTCCTAGATAACTAAACATGCAATGTACATGTGTGTATATGAATAGACTGTGTAGGAGCTGCTGATGTCTGCGGAGTTTGGCAGGAGGGCAGTGAGATCAGGCAGAGGTGTCTGAAGAGTTTGGCAGGAGGGCAGTGAGATCAGGCAGAGGCGTCGGGAGTTTGGCAGGAGGGCAGTGAGATCAGGCAGAGGCGTCTGGGGAGTTTGGCAGGAGGGCAGTGAGATCAGGCAGATGTCAGGGGAGTTTGGCAGAGGGGCAGTGAGATCAGACGGAGGCGTCTGGGGAGTTTGGCAGAGGGGCAGTGAGATCAGACGGAGGCGTCTGGGGAGTTTGGCAGGAGGGCAGTGAGATCAGACAGAGGCGTCCCAGGAGTTTGGAAGGAGGGCAGTGAGATCAGGCAGAGGTGTCTGGGGAGTTTGGCAGGAGGGCAGTGAGATCAGACAGAGATGTCTGGGGAGTTTGGCAGGAGGGCAGTGAGATCAGGCAGAGGCGTCCCGTGAGTTTGGCAGAGGGGCAGTGAGATCAGGCAGAGGCGTCTGGGGAGTTTGGCAGGAGGGCAGTGAGATCAGGCAGAGGCGTCTGGGGAGTTTGGCAGGAGGGCAGTGAGATCAGACAGAGATGTCTGGGGAGTTTGAAAGGAGGGCAGTGAGATCAGGCAGAGGCGTCGGGAGTTTGGCAGGAGGGCAGTGAGATCAGGCAGAGGTGTCTGGGGAGTTTGGCAGGAGGGCAGTGAGATCAGGCAGAGGCGTCAGGGGAGTTTGGCAGGAGGGCAGTGAGATCAGGCAGAGGTGTCTGGGGAGTTTGGCAGGAGGGCAGTGAGATCAGGCAGAGATGTCAGGGGAGTTTGGCAGGAGGGCAGTGAGATCAGACAGAGATGTCTGGGGAGTTTGGCAGGAGGGCAGTGAGATCAGGCAGAGGCGTCCCGTGAGTTTGGCAGAGGGGCAGTGAGATCAGACAGAGGTGTCTGGGGAGTTTGGCAGGAGGGCAGTGAGATCAGGCAGAGGCGTCAGGGGAGTTTGGCAGGAGGGCAGTGAGATCAGGCAGAGGTGTCAGGGGAATTTGGCAGGAGGGCAGTGAGATCAGACAGGCGTCCCGGGAGTTTGGCAGGAGGGCAGTGAGATCAGACAGAGGCGTCCCGAGAGTTTGGCAGGAGGGCAGTGAGATCAGACAGAGGCGTCCCGGGAGTTTGGCAGGAGGGCAGTGAGATCAGGCAGAGGCGTCCCGGGAGTTTGGCAGGAGGGCAGTGAGATCAGACAGAGGCGTCCCGGGAGTTTGGCAGGAGGGCAGTGAGATCAGGCAGAGGCGTCCCGGGAGTTTGGCAGAGGGGCAGTGAGGTCAGGCAGAGGCGTCGGGAGTTTGGCAGGAGGGCAGTGAGATCAGGCAGAGGCGTCTGGGGAGTTTGGCAGGAGGGCAGTGAGATCAGGCAGAGGCGTCCCGGGAGTTTGGCAGGAGGGCAGTGAGATCAGACAGGCGTCCCGGGAGTTTGGCAGGAGGGCAGTGAGATTAGGCAGAGGCGTCTGAGGAGTTTGGCAGGAGGGCAGTGAGATCAGACAGGCGTCCCGGGAGTTTGGCAGGAGGGCAGTGAGATCAGGCAGAGGCGTCTGAGGAGTTTGGCAGGAGGGCAGTGAGATCAGGCAGAGGCGTCCCGGGAGTTTGGAAGGAGGGCAGTGAGATCAGACAGAGGCATCCCGGGAGTTTGGAAGGAGGGCAGTGAGATCAGGCAGAGGTGTCTGGGGAGTTTGGCAGGAGGGCAGTGAGATCAGACAGAGGCGTCAGGGGAGTTTGGCAGGAGGGCAGTGAGATCAGGCAGAGGCGTCTGGGGAGTTTGGCAGGAGGGCAGTGAGATCAGACAGAGGCGTCTGGGGAGTTTGACAGGAGGGCAGTGAGATCAGGCAGAGGCGTCTGAGGAGTTTGACAGGAGGGCAGTGAGATCAGACAGAGGCGTCTGGGGAGTTTGGCAGGAGGGCAGGGAGATCAGGCAGAGGCGTCTGAGGAGTTTGACAGGAGGGCAGTGAGATCAGACAGAGGCGTCCCGGGAGTTTGGCAGGAGGGCAGTGAGATCAGGCAGAGGCGTCGGGAGTTTGGCAGGAGGGCAGTGAGATCAGGCAGAGGCGTCTGGGGAGTTAGGCAGGAGGGCAGTGAGATCAGACAGAGGCGTCAGGGGAGTTTGGCAGGAGGGCAGTGAGATCAGACAGATGTCTGGGGAGTTTGGCAGGAGGGCAGTGAGATCAGGCAGAGGTGTCAGGGGAATTTGGCAGGAGGGCAGTGAGATCAGACAGAGGCGTCAGGGGAGTTTGGCAGGAGGGCAGTGAGATCAGGCAGAGGCGTCGGGAGTTTGGCAGGAGGGCAGTGAGATCAGGCAGAGGCGTCTGGGGAGTTTGGCAGGAGGGCAGTGAGATCAGACAGAGGCGTCAGGGGAGTTTGGCAGGAGGGCAGTGAGATCAGACAGAGGTGTCTGGGGAGTTTGGCAGGAGGGCAGTGAGATCAGGCAGAGGCGTCTGGGGAGTTTGGCAGGAGGGCAGTGAGATCAGGCAGAGGCGTCAGGGGAGTTTGGCAGGAGGGCAGTGAGATCAGGCAGAGGTGTCAGGGGAGTTTGGCAGGAGGGCAGTGAGATCAGACAGAGGCGTCAGGGGAGTTTGGCAGGAGGGCAGTGAGATCAGGCAGAGGCGTCAGGGGAGTTTGGCAGGAGGGCAGTGAGATCAGGCAGAGGTGTCAGGGGAATTTGGCAGGAGGGCAGTGAGATCAGACAGAGGCGTCAGGGGAGTTTGGCAGGAGGGCAGTGAGATCAGGCAGAGGTGTCTGGGGAGTTTGGCAGGAGGGCAGTGAGATCAGACAGAGGCGTCCGGGAGTTTGGCAGGAGGGCAGTGAGATCAGACAGAGGCGTCCCGAGAGTTTGGCAGGAGGGCAGTGAGATCAGACAGAGGCGTCCCGGGAGTTTGGCAGGAGGGCAGTGAGATCAGACAGGCGTCCCGGGAGTTTGGCAGGAGGGCAGTGAGATCAGGCAGAGGCGTCTGGGGAGTTTGGCAGGAGGGCAGTGAGATCAGGCAGAGGCGTCAGGGGAGTTTGGCAGGAGGGCAGTGAGATCAGGCAGAGGCGTCTGGGGAGTTTGGCAGGAGGGCAGTGAGATCATACAGGCGTCCCGGGAGTTTGGCAGGAGGGCAGTGAGATCAGGCAGAGGCGTCCCGGGAGTTTGGCAGGAGGGCAGTGAGATCAGGCAGAGATGTCTGGTGAGTTTGGCAGGAGGGCAGTGAGATCAGGCAGAGGTGTCAGGGGAGTTTGGCAGGAGGGCAGTGAGATCAGACAGAGGCGTCAGGGGAGTTTGGCAGGAGGGCAGTGAGATCAGGCAGAGGTGTCTGGGGAGTTTGGCAGGAGGGCAGTGAGATCAGGCAGAGGCGTCAGGGGAGTTTGGCAGGAGGGCAGTGAGATCAGACAGAGATGTCTGGGGAGTTTGGCAGGAGGGCAGTGAGATCAGGCAGAGGTGTCTGGGGAGTTTGGCAGGAGGGCAGTGAGATCAGGCAGATGTCAGGGGAGTTTGGCAGTGAGATCAGACAGGCATCCCGGGAGTTTGGCAGGAGGGCAGTGAGATCAGACAGAGGCGTCTGTAGAGCTTGGCAGGAGGGCAGTGAGATCAGACAGAGGCGTGTGTGGAGTTTGAACCAGAACAAAAAAACTACTTATGCAGCGCCTCACCAGTGTAAATTAAATTAAATAAATGAAAAAATACAAATGTAAAACTCCTGAGACACTGCGCTTGCCATGACCACTATGTGAGAGAATGGATTTACGAACTAAGAAACAACAACAATGGCTGCGCTGTGTGTCAGCAGTTATGTGTAAAAGGAGAGCAAACGTGTAGTATGTAAAAAATATTGTTATTTAATAATGAAAATCACAGATAGAAAAAAATATATAACAGTAAAACAAGTTACAGCACACCTATATCTGTCTCCGGTGATTACTGGCTAATTTAGCCGTATAATGAATAATGGCTATAGATGAGAAAAGTTCATATTCCACAATTCATGAGGAAATGAGGAGAATTCAATATAGTGCAATTCCAAATGGTTATCTCTAAAAGTCACCAGGTAAGTGGTTGTGAGCATGTAATACCTCTCCGCCGCGCGTCCCCGGCTAACAAGTCCTGCGTTGCCCAATGTACTGCACAGCGGAGAGGAGATGTGGATGCTGCCCGATGATCATCACCCGCCGCAGTGGAGAAGTGGACGACAGCCTCCTATAGCGGTAGAAGCTGCTCGACGGTTATCACCAGCCGCAGCGGTGAAGTGAGCGGCGGCCTCCTGTAGCGGTGAGCCGGTCAATGATGGTAATGGTGAGACCAATATGGATTGCACAAAGGTGTATCACCTGGACCAGGTGTGCATAGAGGCGGGGTCCTGACGCGTTTCGTCACGATCACGTGACTTTATCAAAGGTATGATCCTACCTCCAGACTGGTCAATATTTAAAGCCCAAACGGCTGATAGCAAACAGATGTCAATAATTAACAATTAAAACAATGCATTAAATACACGTTGGCTCTCATAATAAAACGTTTTAAAACATGAAACAATAAAAATATATGGCAGAAATCGCTTGTAGTACAGTGACCTATAACCTCAAATTAGATGTTGAACCTATAACCTGTATTGAAAAATAATAGAACAGAGAGAAATAAATAAATAGATCTTCAATATAGTAAGTCAGCATGTACCATTACTGTGATCTCTTATAACGACCGCCCTAGGAGTATCCGATATTGGTGTTCGAATGAGGTTGTAGACAACCTGGAGTTTGAATTTTGTTTAAATATAAGTGTTTCTTGAATAAATATTCATGTACATTATAGGATCATCTATATATATGTGTATCTAATTTGAGGTTATAGGTCACTGTACTACAAGCGATTTCTGCCATATATTTTTATTTTCATGTTTTAAAACGTTTTATTATGAGAGCCAACGTGTATTTAATGCATTGTTTTAATTGTTAATTATTGACATCTGTTTGCTATCAGCCGTTTGGGCTTTAAATATTGACCAGTCTGGAGGTAGGATCATACCTTTGATAAAGTCACGTGATCGTGACGAAACGCGTCAGGACCCCGCCTCTATGCACACCTGGTCCAGGTGATACACCTTTGTGCAATCCATATTGGTCTCACCATTACCATCATTGACCGGCTCACCACTACAGGAGGCCGCCGCTCACTTCACCGCTGCGGCTGGTGATAACCGTCGAGCAGCTTCTACCGCTATAGGAGGCTGTCGTCCACTTCTCCGCTGCGGCGGGTGATGATCATCGGGCAGCATCCACATCTCCTCTCCGCTGTGCAGTACATTGGGTAACGCAGGACTTGTTAGCCGGGGACGCGCGGCTAATCTTTACCAGCCCATTCGGAGAGGTATTATATGCTCACAACCACTTACCTGGTGACTTTTAGAGATAACCATTTGGAATTGCACTATATTGAATTCTCATTTCCTCATGAATTGTGGAATATGAACTTTTCTCATCTATAGCCATTATTCATTATACGGCTAAATTAGCCAGTAATCACCGGAGACAGATATAGGTGTGCTGTAACTTGTTTTACTGTTAGAAAAAAATATATATCTGTGATTTTCATTATTAAATAATAATATTTTTACATACTACACGTTTGCTCTCCTTTTACACATAACTGCTGACACACAGCGCAGCCATTGTGTGTGGAGTTTGGTAGGAGGGCAGTGAGATTGGGCAGAGACGTCTTACATATGTGTGAGTATGAAGTAGTGACTGTAGAAACAGCCATGTTTTACCATTATTCAGGTTCGGGCCTTCTCCAGGGGTAGACAAGAAAGGAGAAAAGGCTGACTCGCGCAGTATGCTGCTCCGCCCTATTGACAGCCCAGCATGTCTTGAAGCCATTAGGTCTCGCTTCACTGATGCTCTGGCACCTGTATTAAGATTCCTCTGGCTGGATTGTGTGGGATAGGGACACAATGGCTCCAGAGAGCACATCCATGCTGCCCGCTGTCACCGATTTTATTTCATGTGTCTGTAGATCTCCGGTTACACCTCCTTCATATCATCAGCAAGATCGTATGTGTGCACATAAAGCACCTGTGATACGTAGAGATCGTATGTGTGCACATATAGCACCTGTGGTGTGCACATATAGCACCTGTGATACGTAGAGATCGTATGTGTGCACATAAAGCACCTGTGATACGTAGAGATCGTATGTGTGCACATATAGCACCTGTGATACGTAGAGATCGTATGTGTGCACATATAGCACCTGTGATACGTAGAGATCGTATGTGTGCACATATAGCACCTGTGATACGTAGAGATCGTATGTGTGCACATATAGCACCTGTGATACGTAGAGATCGTATGTGTGCACATATAGCACCTGTGATACGTAGAGATCGTATGTGTGCACATATAGCACCTGTGATACGGAGAGATCGTATGTGTGCACGTATAGCACCTGTGATACGGAGAGATCGTATGTGTGCACGTATAGCACCTGTGATACGGAGAGATCGTATGTGTGCACGTATAGCACCTGTGATACGTAGAGATCGTATGTGTGCACATATAGCACCTGTGATACGTAGAGATCGTATGTGTGCACATATAGCACCTGTGGTGTGCACATATAGCACCTGTGATACGTAGAAATCGTATGTGTGCACATATAGCACCTGTGGTGTGCACATAGAGCACCTGTGATACGTAGAGATCGTATGTGTGCACATAAAGCACCTGTGATACGTAGAGATCGTATGTGTGCACATATAGCACCTGTGATACGTAGAGATCGTATGTGTGCACATATAGCACCTGTGATACGTACAGATTGTATGTGTGCACATATAGCACCTGTGATACGTAGAGATCGTATGTGTGCACATATAGCACCTGTGATACGTAGAGATCGTATGTGTGCACATATAGCACCTGCGGTGTGCACATATAGCACCTGTGATACGTAGAGATCGTATGTGTGCACATATAGCACCTGTGATACGTAGAGATCGTATGTGTGCACATATAGCACCTGTGATACGTAGAGATCGTATGTGTGCACATATAGCACCTGCGGTGTGCACATATAGCACCTGTGATACGTAGAGATCGTATGTGTGCACATATAGCACCTGTGATACGTAGAGATCGTATGTGTGCACATAAAGCACCTGTGATACGTAGAGATCGTATGTGTGCACATATAGCACCTGTGATACGTAGAGATCGTATGTGTGCACATATAGCACCTGTGGTGTGCACATATAGCACCTGTGATACGTAGAGATCGTATGTGTGCACATATAGCACCTGTGATACGTAGAGATCGTATGTGTGCACATATAGCACCTGCGTTGTGCACATATAGCACCTGTGATACGTAGAGATCGTATGTGTGCACATATAGCACCTGTGGTGTGCACATATAGCACCTGTGATACGTAGAGATCGTATGTGTGCACATATAGCACCTGTGATACGTAGAGATCGTATGTGTGCACATATAGCACCTGCGGTGTGCACATATAGCACCTGTGATACGTAGAGATCGTATGTGTGCACATATAGCACCTGTGGTGTGCACATATAGCACCTGTGATACGTAGAGATCGTATGTGTGCACATATAGCACCTGTGATACGTAGAGATCGTATGTGTGCACATATAGCACCTGTGATACGCAATGATCGTATGTGTGCACATATAGCACCTGTGATACGTAGAGATCGTATGTGTGCACATATAGCACCTGTGGTGTGCACATATAGCACCTGTGATACGTAGAGATCGTATGTGTGCACATATAGCACCTGTGATACGTAGAGATCGTATGTGTGCACATATAGCACCTGTGATACGCAATGATCGTATGTGTGCACATATAGCACCTGTGATACGTAGAGATCGTATGTGTGCACATATAGCACCTGTGATACGCCGACCATTATAGATCTGTCCTATTGGCTCAGTCACTGTGTCTGGCATTGCCATGACTGTGGATAAATCGGCAGCTGAGGATTGTTCATCCCTCTTGGGGTAGAAACTCCCCATCTGAATGGGAAAAATTCCTAAGAACCCATTACCCCAGTTCTCGGCACTGTGACCATGTGCCTCCCTCTGTGTGCAGAGTTACCCCCTCCTCCGCTGATCCGGCATATGGTGTATTTTGCTACGTAGTTCCAACCAGGCCTGAATTTTCAGATTTAGCTTGAGCTGTATTAAATAACAGTAGGAAGTATCTACTGCAGTCCCGTACTGTGATGTGTGTAGTCCCCGGCTCCTGTCCAACTGTTATTTATCAAACTGTTGTGGCTGTGTCATCATACTATGAGGTCCTCTGTTATTGCATAACTGCAGAAACCACTGTTGTCGATTTAGTTGCCTATGTAGTATCAGTGGCTGTCACGTGGACAACACTAGTTTAGAGTCTTCTGGATTTTCTTGTACTCATGGTGTGTTCTCCTGAGTAAGCCTTCATTCCTAGTGAGTGGACTGGCTTCCTAATGATGACTAGATTAGCGATACCCATGGTTCCTAGTGAGTGGACTGGCTTCCTTCTGATGACTAGATTAGGGATGCCATGGTTTCTAGTGAGTGGACAGGCTTCCTTCTGGTGACTAGATTAGGGATGCCCATGGTTCCTAGTGAGTGGACTGGCTTCCTTCTGATGACTAGATTAGGGATGGCCATGGTTAATAGTGAGTGGACAGGCTTCCTTCTGATGACTAGATTAGGGATGGCCATGGTTCCTAGTAAATGGACTGGCTTCCTAATGATGACTAGATTAGGGATGCCCATGGTTCTTAGTGAGTATACTGGCTTCCTTCTGATGACTAGATTAGGGATGCCCATGGTTCTTAGTGAGTATACTGGCTTCCTTCTCATGATTAGATTAGGGATGCCCTTGGTTCCTAGTGAGTGGACAGGCTTCCTTCTGATGATTAGATTAGGGATGGCCATGGTTCCTAGTGAGTGGACTGGCTTCCTTCTGATGACTAGATTAGGGATGCCCTTGGTTCCTAGTGAGTGGACTGGCTTCCTTCTCATGATTAGATTAGGGATGGCCATGGTTCCTAGTGAGTGGACTGGCTTCCTAATGATGACTAGATTAGGGATGGCCATGGTTCCTAGTGAGTGGACTGGCTTCCTTCTCATGATTAGATTAGGGATGGCCATGGTTCCTAGTGAGTGGACTGGCTTCCTAATGATGACTAGATTAGGGATGGCCATGGTTCCTAGTGAGTGGACTGGCTTCCTTCTCATGATTAGATTAGGGATGACCATGGTTCCTAGTGAGTGGACTGGCTTCCTTCTGATGATTAGATTAGGGATGGCCATGGTTCCTAGTGAGTGGACTGGCTTCCTTCTCATGATTAGATTAGGGATGGCCATGGTTCCTAGTGAGTGGACTGGCTTCCTAATGATGACTAGATTAGGGATGGCCATGGTTCCTAGTGAGTGGACTGGCTTCCTTCTCATGATTAGATTAGGGATGGCCATGGTTCCTAGTGAGTGGACTGGCTTCCTAATGATGACTAGATTAGGGATGGCCATGGTTCCTAGTGAGTGGATTGGCTTCCTTCTCATGATTAGATTAGGGATGACCATGGTTCCTAGTGAGTGGACTGGCTTCCTTCTGATGATTAGATTAGGGATGGCCATGGTTCCTAGTGAGTGGACTGGCTTCCTTCTGATGACTAGATTAGGGATGCCCTTGGTTCCTAGTGAGTGGACTGGCTTCCTTCTCATGATTAGATTAGGGATGGCCATGGTTCCTAGTGAGTGGACTGGCTTCCTAATGATGACTAGATTAGGGATGGCCATGGTTCCTAGTGAGTGGACTGGCTTCCTTCTCATGATTAGATTAGGGATGGCCATGGTTCCTAGTGAGTGGACTGGCTTCCTAATGATGACTAGATTAGGGATGGCCATGGTTCCTAGTGAGTGGACTGGCTTCCTTCTCATGATTAGATTAGGGATGGCCATGGTTACTAGTGAGTTGATTGGCTGTCTTGTGATGAATATATTAGGGATGGCCATGGTCCCTAGTGAGTTGATTGGCTTCCTTCTCATGATTAGATTAGGGATGGCCATGGTTCCTAGTGAGTGGACTGGCTTCCTTCTCATGATTAGATTAGGGATGGCCATGGTTACTAGTGAGTTGATTGGCTGTCTTGTGATGAATATATTAGGGATGGCCATGGTTCCTAGTGAGTTGATTGGCTGTCTTGTGATGAATATATTAGGGATGGCCATGGTTCCTAGTGAGTTGATTGGCTGTCTTGTGATGAATATATTAGGGATGGCCATGGTTCCTAGTGAGTGGACTGGCTGCATTAATGAATGCAGTTTTTATTACTGTAATGAAGTCTGTATAGGTTCAGGCAACTACACAATACTCTCTCTCCTGTATGTAGTTCATTGGTAAGATACAAACCAGGTTTATATTTACCAAGTTCAGCAGTTCAATATGTGCACGATGCTTGTTTTATAGTCGGCCACATCCTACGTGCTGGTCATGTTTGGTGTGTTATATAATACATAGACTTCACTAGATGGGGTCACCCAGATAGAAAACCATTTCCTGATCATATCCAGTTAACAGATGTAACTTGGTCACGGAATACATTGTGTAACCAAAAGTGTAATGAGCGTGTAAAAACGGTGTGATAACTGTGCCTTCCTTGCTCTAGGACAATACATGGTCTGATATATAATGCGCTCAAATTGTTTATGGAGATGAACCAAAAATTATTTGATGATTGCACTCAACAGTTCAAGGCTGAGAAACAAAAGTAAGTTCTGTTCTTTCCCATACACTTAGGTTGTGTGGGGCTTAGTGAGCGGTTACACTGGGCGTATGTGTGGGGCTTAGTGGGCGTGTACACTGGGCGTATGTATGTTGTGCGGGGCTTAATGGGCGTGTACACTGGGCGTATGTATGGGGCTTAGTGGGCGGTTACATTGGGCGTATGTCTGTTGTGTGTGGGATGAGTTAGCGGTTACACTGGGCGTATATCTGTTGTGTGGGGCTTAGTGGGCGTGTACACTGGGCTTATGGCTGTGTGGGTATTAGTGGGCGGTTACACTGGGCGTATATCTGTTGTGTGGGGCTTAGTGGGCGGTTACACTGGACGTATATCTGTTGTGTGGGGCTTAGTGGGCGGTTACACTGGGCGTATATCTGTTGTGTGGGGCTTAGTGGGCGGTTACACTGGGCGTATATCTGTTGTGTGGGGTTTAGTGGGCGTATGTCTGTGTGGGGCTTAGTGGGCGTGTACACTGGGTGTATATCTGTTGTGTGGGGCTTAGTGGGCGTGTACACTGGGCTTATGGCTGTGTGGGTATTAGTGGGCGGTTACACTGGGCGTTTATCTGTTGTGTGGGGCTTAGTGGGCGTGTACACTGGGCGTATGTCGTGTGTGGGATTAGTGGGCGGTTACACTGGGCGTATATCTGTTGTGTGGGGCTTAGTGGGCGTGTACACTGGGCGTATATCTGTTGTGTGGGGCTTAGTGGGCGTGTACACTGGGCGTATGGCTGTGTGGGGCTTAGTAGGCAGTTACACTGGGCGTATAGGGCGGTTGTGTGGGGCTTAATGGGCGTGTGCACTGGGCGTAGGGCTATTGTGTGTGGGATTAGTGGGCGTATGGCTGTGTGGAGTTTAGTGGGCGTATGGCTGTGTGGGCATTAGTGTGCTGTAACACAGCGTATATCTGTTGTGTGGCGCATGGCGGATGGGAGAGCATGCCAATGTTACGCTGTATTTCCTCGTTGCTGTTGTCTCCCTCAGGCACAAGTCACTGGGGGGGGGGGGGGGGGGACCTTATTGCTCTGTTTATGCGCAGTCCCTACAACAGCTGAGTGCTGGCAGAGATTACACAGGCGTACAGTAATACACCGCAGCCAATCAGCTGTTACCTTATGCTCTCATACAGCCAATGTCTGCATGTTTCAGATCCGGCCGCTGCGGAGCTTCTTGTTAGGCGGGGGATGAGATTATTTCCACGTGACGACGTTCATCCTGCAGCGTTACTAACCTCTAGTCATATCTTCCCAGGGAGAAGCTGAAACTGAAGGAAAGAGAAGAAGCCTGGGGTAAAATTGAAAACCTAGCCAAATCCAACCCCGAGGTATGTACGTGTGTTCTGGTGACTGTAACGTCACACTTTAGTGTGCCATATTTTCAGTCTGTAGTTGTCTGTTTAGGTGTGATTTACACACATCATAGCTGTGAGTCTTACATTAAATCTCTAGCCAAAGCTATAATGTGTTAGTGTAATGGTGTGTACAGCTATATTGTGTTAGTGTAATGGTGTGTACAGCTATATTGTGTCAGTGTAATGGTGTGTACAGCTATAATGTGTTAGTGTAATGGTGTGTGTACAGCTATAATGTGTTAGTGTAATGGTGTGTGTACAGCTATAATGTGTCAGTGTAATGGTGTGTGTACAGCTATATTGTGTTAGTGTAATGGTGTGTGTACAGCTATATTGTGTCAGTGTAATGGTGTGTGTACAGCTATATTGTGTTAGTGTAATGGTGTGTGTACAGCTATAATGTGTTAGTGTAATGGTGTGTGTACAGCTATAATGTGTTAGTGTAATGGTGTGTACAGCTATATTGTGTTAGTGTAATGGTGTGTACAGCTATATTGTGTCAGTGTAATGGTGTGTACAGCTATAATGTGTTAGTGTAATGGTGTGTGTACAGCTATAATGTGTCAGTGTAATGGTGTGTGTACAGCTATATTGTGTTAGTGTAATGGTGTGTGTACAGCTATATTGTGTCAGTGTAATGGTGTGTGTACAGCTATATTGTGTTAGTGTAATGGTGTGTGTACAGCTATAATGTGTTAGTGTAATGGTGTGTGTACAGCTATAATGTGTTAGTGTAATGGTGTGTGTACAGCTATAATGTGTTAGTGTAATGGTGTGTGTACAGCTATAATGTGTTAGTGTAATGGTGTGTGTACAGCTATAATGCGTTAGTGTAATATGTGTGTACAGCTATAATGCGTTAGTGTAATGGTGTGTGTACAGCTATAATGTGTTAGTGTAATGGTGTGTGTACAGCTATAATGTGTTAGTGTAATGGTGTGTGTACAGCTATAATGCGTTAGTGTAATATGTGTGTACAGCTATAATGCGTTAGTGTAATATGTGTGTACAGCTATAATGCGTTAGTGTAATGGTGTGTGTACAGCTATATTGTGTTAGTGTAATGGTGTGTGTACAGCTATAATGTGTTAGTGTAATGGTGTGCAGCTCTTACTGACGGGGTGTGTACAGCTATATTGTGTTAGTGTAATGGTGTGTGTACAGCTATAATGCGTTAGTGTAATATGTGTGTACAGCTATATTTGTGTTAGTGTAATGGTGTGTGTACAGCTATATTGTGTTAGTGTAATGGTGTTTGTACAGCTATATTGTGTTAGTGTAATGGTGTGTGTACAGCTATAATGTGTTAGTGTAATGGTGTGTGTACAGCTATAATGCGTTACTGTAATGGTGTGTGTACAGCTATATTGTGTTAGTGTAATGGTGTGTGTACAGCTATAATGCGTTAGTGTAATATGTGTGTACAGCTATATTGTGTTAGTGTAATGGTGTGTGTACAGCTATAATGTGTCAGTGTAATGGTGTGTGTACAGCTATATTGTGTTAGTGTAATGGTGTGTGTACAGCTATATTGTGTTAGTGTAATGGTGTTTGTACAGCTATATTGTGTTAGTGTAATGGTGTGTGTACAGCTATAATGTGTTAGTGTAATGGTGTGTGTACAGCTATATTGTGTTAGTGTAATGGTGTGTGTACAGCTATAATGTGTTAGTGTAATGGTGTGCAGCTCTTACTGACGGGGTGTGTACAGCTATATTGTGTTAGTGTAATGGTGTGTGTACAGCTATAATGCGTTAGTGTAATGTGTGTACAGCTATATTGTGTTAGTGTAATGGTGTGTGTACAGCTATATTGTGTTAGTGTAATGGTGTTTGTACAGCTATAATGCGTTAGTGTAATATGTGTGTACAGCTATATTGTGTTAGTGTAATGGTGTTTGTACAGCTATATTGTGTTAGTGTAATGGTGTGTGTACAGCTATAATGTGTTAGTGTAATGGTGTGTGTACAGCTATAATGCGTTAGTGTAATGGTGTGTGTACAGCTATATTGTGTTAGTGTAATGGTGTGTGTACAGCTATAATGTGTTAGTGTAATGGTGTGCAGCTCTTACTGATGGGTGTGTGTACAGCTATAATGCGTTAGTGTAATGGTGTGTGTACAGCTATAATGCGTTAGTGTAATGGTGTGTGTACAGCTATAATGTTAGTGTAATGGTGTGCAGCTCTTACTGACGGGGTGTGTACAGCTATATTGTGTTAGTGTAATGGTGTGTGTACAGCTATAATGTCAGTGTAATGGTGTGTGTACAGCTATAATGTGTTAGTGTAATGGTGTGTACACAGCTATATTGTGTTAGTGTAATGGTGTGTGTACAGCTATAATGTGTTAGTGTAATGGTGTGTATGTGTACAGCTATGTTGTGTTAGTGTAATGGTGTGTGTACAGCTATAATGTTAGTGTAATGGTGTGTGTACAGCTATATTGTGTTAGTGTAATGGTGTGTATGTGTGTACAGCTATATTGTGTTAGTGTAATGGTGTGTACAGCTATATTGTGTTAGTGTAATGGTGTGTGTACAGCTATAATGTGTTAGTGTAATGGTGTGTGTTCAGCTATATTGTGTTAGTGTAATGGTGTGTGTACAGCTATAATGTGTTAGTGTAATGGTGTGCAGCTCTTACTGACGGGGTGTGTACAGCTATATTGTGTTAGTGTAATGGTGTGTGTACAGCTATAATGCGTTAGTGTAATGTGTGTACAGCTATATTGTTAGTGTAATGGTGTGTGTACAGCTATATTGTGTTAGTGTAATGGTGTTTGTACAGCTATAATGCGTTAGTGTAATATGTGTGTACAGCTATATTGTGTTAGTGTAATGGTGTTTGTACAGCTATATTGTGTTAGTGTAATGGTGTGTGTACAGCTATAATGTGTTAGTGTAATGGTGTGTGTACAGCTATAATGCGTTAGTGTAATATTGTGTTAGTGTAATGGTGTGTGTACAGCTATAATGTGTTAGTGTAATGGTGTGCAGCTCTTACTGATGGGTGTGTGTACAGCTATAATGCGTTAGTGTAATGGTGTGTGTACAGCTATAATGCGTTAGTGTAATGGTGTGTGTACAGCTATAATGTTAGTGTAATGGTGTGCAGCTCTTACTGACGGGGTGTGTACAGCTATATTGTGTTAGTGTAATGGTGTGTGTACAGCTATAATGCGTTAGTGTAATATGTGTGTACAGCTATATTGTGTTAGTGTAATGGTGTGTGTACAGCTATAATGTGTCAGTGTAATGGTGTGTGTACAGCTATAATGTGTTAGTGTAATGGTGTGTACACAGCTATATTGTGTTAGTGTAATGGTGTGTGTACAGCTATAATGTGTTAGTGTAATGGTGTGTATGTGTACAGCTATGTTGTGTTAGTGTAATGGTGTGTGTACAGCTATAATGTTAGTGTAATGGTGTGTGTACAGCTATATTGTGTTAGTGTAATGGTGTGTATGTGTGTACAGCTATATTGTGTTAGTGTAATGGTGTGTACAGCTATATTGTGTTAGTGTAATGGTGTGTGTACAGCTATAATGTGTTAGTGTAATGGTGTGTTCAGCTATATTGTGTTAGTGTAATGGTGTGTGTGTTCAGCTATATTGTGTTAGTGTAATGGTGTGTGTGTTCAGCTATATTGTGTTAGTGTAATGGTGTGTGTACAGCTATAATGTGTTAGTGTAATGGTGTGTGTACAGCTATATTGTGTCAGTGTAATGGTGTGTGTACAGCTATATTGTGTCAGTGTAATGGTGTGTGTACAGCTATATTGTGTCAGTGTAATGGTGTGTGTACAGCTATTTCTCTATCGTCCTAGTGGATGCTGGGGTTCCTGAAAGGACCATGGAGGAATAGCGGCTCCGCAGGAGACAGGGCACAAAAAGTAAAGCTTTAGGATCAGGTGGTGTGCACTGGCTCCTCCCCCTATGACCCTCCTCCAAGCCTCAGTTAGATTTTTGTGCCCGGCCGAGAAGGGTGCAATCTAGGTGGCTCTCCTAAAGAGCTGCTTAGAAAAGTTTAGCTTAGGTTTTTTATTTTACAGTGAGTCCTGCTGGCAACAGGATCACTGCAACGAGGGACTTAGGGGAGAAGAAGTGAACTCACCTGCGTGCAGGATGGATTGGCTTCTTGGCTACTGGACATTAGCTCCAGAGGGACGATCACAGGTACAGCCTGGATGGTCACCGGAGCCTCGCCGCCGGCCCCCTTGCAGATGCTGAAACGAGAAGAGGTCCAGAATCGGCGGCAGAAGACTCCTCAGTCTTCTTAAGGTAGCGCACAGCACTGCAGCTGTGCGCCATTTTCCTCTCAGCACACTTCACACGGCAGTCACTGAGGGTGCAGGGCGCTGGGAGGGGGGCGCCCTGGGAGGCAAATGAAAACCTTTTTTGGCTAAAAATACCTCACATATAGCCTCCGGGGCTATATGGAGATATTTAACCCCTGCCAGAATCCGTTAAGAGCGGGAGACGAGGCCGCCGAAAAAGGGGCGGGGCCTATCTCCTCAGCACACAGCGCCATTTTCCCTCACAGAAAGGCTGGAGGGAAGGCTCCCAGGCTCTCCCCTGCACTGCACTACAGAAACAGGGTTAAAACAGAGAGGGGGGGCACTAATTTGGCGTTAGAAATATATAAAAAAGATGCTATAAGGGAAAACACTTATATAAGGTTGTCCCTATATAATTATAGCGTTTTTGGTGTGTGCTGGCAAACTCTCCCTCTGTCTCTCCAAAGGGCTAGTGGGTCCTGTCCTCTATCAGAGCATTCCCTGTGTGTGTGCTGTGTGTCGGTACGTGTGTGTCGACATGTATGAGGACGATGTTGGTGAGGAGGCGGAGCAATTGCCTGTAATGGTGATGTCACTCTCTAGGGAGTCGACACCGGAATGGATGGCTTATTTAGGGAATTACGTGATAATGTCAACACGCGCCAAGGTCGGTTGACGACATGAGACGGCCGACAAAAAAAATTAGTACCGGTCCAGACGTCTCAAAAACACCGTCAGGGGTTTTAAAACGCCCGTTTATTTTAGTCGGTCGACACAGACACAGACAGGGACACTGAATCCAGTGTCGACGGTGAATAAACAAACGTATTCCTTATTAGGGCCACACGTTAAGGGCAATGAAGGAGGTGTTACATATTTCTGATACTACAAGTACCACAAAAGAGGGTATTATGTGGGATGTGAAAAAACTACCGTAGTTTTTCCTGAATCAGATAAATTAAATGAAGTGTGTGATGATGCGTGGGTTCCCCCCGATAGAAAATATGGGCGGTATACCCTTTCCCGCCAGAAGTTAGGGCGCGTTGGGAAACACCCCTTAGGGTGGATAAGGCGCTCACACGCTTATCAGAACAAGTGGCGGTACCGTCTATAGATAGGGCCGTCCTCAAGGAGCCAGCTGACAGGAGGCTGGAAAATATCATAAAAAGTATATACACACATACTGGTGTTATACTGCGACCAGCGATCGCCTCAGCCTGGATGTGCAGAGCTGGGGTGGCTTGGTCGGATTCCCTGACTAAAAATATTGATACCCTTGACAGGGACAGTATTTTATTGACTATAGAGCATTTAAAGGATGTATTTCTATATATGCGAGATGCACAGAGGGATATTTGCACTCTGGCATCAAGAGTAAGTGCGATGTCCATATCTGCCAGAAGATGTTTATGGACACGACAGTGGTCAGGTGATGCAGATTCCAAACGGCACAAAGGTGTATTGCCGTATAAAGGAAGAGGAGTTATTTGGGGTCGGTCCATCGGACCTGGTGGCCACGGCAACTGCTGGAAAATCCACCGTTTTTACCCTAAGTCACATCTCTGCAGAAAAAGACACCGTCTTTTCAGCTTCAGTCCTTTCGTCCCTATAAGAGTCATATCTGCCCAGGGATAGAGGAAAGGGAAGAAGACTGCAGCAGGCAGCCCATTCCCAGGAACAGAAGCGTTCCAACCCTTCTGACAAGCTCTCAGCATGACGCTGAGACCGTACAGGACCTTACAAGTAGTATCCCAGGGGTACAGTTTGGAATGTCGAGACGTTTCCCCTGCGCAGGCTCCTGAAGGCTGCTTACCAAGGTCTCCCTCCGACAAGGAGGCAGTATGGGAAAAAATTCACGAGCTGTATTCCCAGCAGGTGATAATTAAATTACCCCTCCTACAACAAGAAAAGGGGTATTATTCCACACTATATTGTGGTACTGAAGCCAGAAGGCTAGGTGAGACCTATTCTAAATCTAAAAAATTTGAACACTTACAAAGGTTCAAATCAAGATGGAGTCACTCAGAGCAGTGATAACGAACCGGGAAGAAGGGGACTATCTGGTGTCCCGAGACATCAGGGATGCTTACCTCCATGTCCCAAATTTGCCCTTATCACTAAGGGTACCTCAGGTTCGTGGTACAGAACTGTCACTATCAGTTTCAGACGCTGCCGTTTGGATTGTCTACGGCACCCCGGGTCTTTACCAAGGTAATGGCCGAAATGATGGTTCTTCTTCGAAGAAAAGGCGTCTTAATTATCCCTTACTTGGACGATCTCCTGATAAGGGCAAAGTCCAGGGAACAGTTGGAGGTCGGAGTAGCACTATCTCAGATACTGTTACAACAGCAGGGGTGGATTCTAAATATTCCAAAATCGCAGCTGATCCCGACAACAAGTCTCCTGTGCTTAGGGATGATTCTGGACACAGTCCAGAAAAAGGTGTTTCTCCCGGAAGAGAAAGCCAGGGAGTTATCCGAGCTAGTCAGGAACCTCCTAAAATCAGTGCATCATTGCACAAGGGCCATGGTAAAAAAATGGTGACTTCCTTCGAAGCAATTCCAGTCGGCAGATTTCATGCAAGAACTTTTCAGTGGGATCTGCTGGACAAATGGTCCGGATCGCATCTTCAGATGCATCAGCGGATAACCCTATATCCAAGGACAAGGGTGTCTCTCCTGTGGTGGTTACAGAGTGCTCATCTTCTAGAGGGCCGCAGATTCGGCATTCAGTTTTGGATGTTGGTGACCACGGAGGCCAGCCCGAGAGGCTGGGGAGCAGTCACACAAGGAAAAAATTTCCAGGGAGTGTGATCAAGTCTGGAGATTTTTCTCCACATAAATATAGCTAAGGGTAAATTTATAATGCTCTAAGCTTAGCAAGACCTCTGCTTCAAGGTCAGCCGGTATTGATCCAGTGGGATAAAACATCACGGCAGTCGCCCACGTAAATAGACAGGGCGGCACAAGAAGCAGGAGGGCAGTGGCAAAAAACTGCAAGGACTTTTCGCTGGGCGGAAAATCATGTGATAGCACTGTCAGCAGTGTTTCATTCCGGGAATGGAAACTGGGAAGCAGACTTCCTCAGTAGGCACGACCTCCACCCGGCAGAGTGGGAACTTCATGGGGAAGTTTTCCACATAATTGTAAACCGTTGGGAATTACCAAAGGTGGACATGATGGCGTCCCGTCTGAACAAAAAACGGGACAGGTATTGCGCCAGGTTAAGAGACCCTCTGGCAATAGCTGTGGACGTTCTGGTAACACCGTGGGTGTACCAGTCGGTGTATGTGTTCCATCCTCTGCTTTTCATACCTAAGGTACGGAGAATTATAAGACGTAGAGGAGTAAGAACTATACTCATGGCTCCGGATTGGCCAAGAAGGACTTGGTACCCGGAACTTCAAGAGATGCTCACAGAGGACTTATGGCCTCTGCCGCTAAGAAGGGACTTGTTTCAGCAAGTACCATGTCTGTTCCAAGACTTACCGCAGCTGCGTTTGACAGCATGGCGGTGGAACGCCGGATCCTAAGGGAAAAGGCATTCAGGAAGAGGTCATTCCTACCCTGGTCAAAGCCAGAAAGGAGGTGACCGCACAACATTATCACCACATGTGGCGAAAATATGTTGCGTGGTGTGAGGCCAGGAAGGCCCCACGAAGAAATTTCAACTCGGTCGATTCCTGCATTTCTTGCAAACAGGAGTGTCTATGGGCCTCAAATTGGGGTCCATTAAGGTTCAAATTTCGGCCCTGTCGATTTTTCTTCCAGAAAGAAGTGGCTTCAGTTCCTGAAGTCCAGAAGTTTGTCAAGGGAGTATTGCATATACAACCCCTTTTGTGCCTCCAGTGGCACTGTGGGATCTCAACGTAGTTCTGGGATTCCTCAAAACACATTGGTTTAAAACCAGTCAAATCTGTGGATTTGAAGCATCTCACATGAAAAGTGAACATGCTCTTGGACCTGGCCTGGACCAGGCGAGTGTCAAATTGGTGTTTTTTTTCTCAAAAAAGCCCATATCTGTTTGTCCATTCGGACAGGGCAGAGCTGCGGACTCGTCCCCAGTTCTCTCCCTAAGGTGGTGTCAGTGTTTCACCTGAACCAGCTTATTGTGGTGTCTTGCGCCTACTAGGGACTTGGAGGACTCCAAGTTGCTAGATGTGGTCAGGGCCCTGAAAATATAGGTTCCAGGACGGCTGGAGTCAGGAAAACTGACTTGCTGTTATCCTGTATGCACCCAACAAACTGGGTGCTCTTGCTTTTAAGCAGACTTTTGCTAGTTGGATGTGTAATACAATTCAGCTTGCACATTCTGTGGCAGGCCTGCCACAGCCAAAATATGTAAATGCCCATTCCACAAGGAAGGTGGGCTCATCTTGGGCGGCTGCCCGAGGGGTCTCGGCTTTACAACTTTGCCGAGCGGCTATTTAGTCAGGGGCAAACACGTTTGTAAAATCCTACAAATTTGATACCCTGGCTAAGGAGGACCTGGAGTTCTCTCATTCGGTGCTGCAGAGTCATCCGCACTCTCCCGCCCGTTTGGGAGCTTTGGTATAATCCCCATGGTCCTTTCAGGAACCCCAGCATCCACTAGGACGATAGAGAAAATAAGAATTTACTTACCGATAATTCTATTTCTCGGAGTCCGTAGTGGATGCTGGGCGCCCATCCCAAGTGCGGATTATCTGCATTACTTGTACATAGTTACAAAAATCGGGTTATTATTGTTGTGAGCCATCTTTTCAGAGGCTCCGCTGTTATCATACTGTTAACTGGGTTCAGATCACAGGTTGTACAGTGTGATTGGTGTGGCTGGTATGAGTCTTACCCGGGATTCATAAATCCTTCCTTATTGTGTACGCTCGTCCGGGCACAGTACCTAACTGAGGCTTGGAGGAGGGTCATATGGGGAGGAGCCAGTGCACACCACCTGATCCTAAAGCTTTACTTTTTGTGCCCTGTCTCCTGCGGAGCCGCTATTCCTCCATGGTCCTTTCAGGAACCCCAGCATCCACTACGGACTCCGAGAAATAGAATTATCGGTAAGTAAATTCTTATTATTGTGTTAGTGTAATGGTGTGTGTACAGCTATATTGTGTCAGTGTAATGGTGTGTACAGCTATATTGTGTCAGTGTAATGGTGTACAGCTATAATGTGTTAGTGTAATGGTGTGTGTACAGCTATATTGTGTTAGTGTAATGGTGTGTGTAGCTATAATGTGTTAGTGTAATGGTGTGTGTACAGCAATATTGTGTTAGTGTAATGGTGTGTGTACAGCTATATTGTGTTAGTGTAATGGTGTTTGTACAGCTATATTGTGTTAGTGTAATGGTGTGTATACAGCTATGTTGTGTTAGCGTAATGGTGTGTGTACAGCTATATTGTGTCAGTGTAATGGTGTGTACAGCTATATTGTTAGTGTAGTGGTGTGTGTACAGCTATATTGTGTCAGTGTAATGGTGTGTACAGCTATGTGTTAGTGTAATGGTGTGTGTACAGCTATATTGTGTTAGTGTAATGGTGTGTGTACAGCTATATTGTGTTAGTGTAATGGTGTTTGTACAGCTATATTGTGTTAGTGTAATGGTGTGTATACAGCTATGTTGTGTCAGTGTAATGGTGTGTACAGCTATATTGTGTTAGTGTAATGGTGTGTACAGCTATAATGTGTTAGTGTAATGGTGTGTGTACAGCTATAATGTGTTAGTGTAATGGTGTGTGTACAGCTATAATGTGTTAGTGTAATGGTGTGTGTACAGCTATAATGTGTTAGTGTAATGGTGTGTGTACAGCTATAATATGTTAGTGTAATGGTGTGTGTACAGCTATATTGTGTTAGTGTAATGGTGTGTGTACAGCTATATTGTGTCAGTGTAATGGTGTGTATGTGTGTACAGCTATATTGTGTCAGTGTAATGGTGTGTACAGCTATAATGTGTTAGTGTAATGGTGTGTACAGCTATAATGTGTTAGTGTAATGGTGTGTGTACAGCTATATTGTGTTAGTGTAATGGTGTGTACAGCTATAATGTGTTAGTGTAATGGTGTGTACAGCTATATTGTGTTTACAGCTATATTGTGTCAGTGTAATGGTGTGTACAGCTATATTGTGTCAGTGTAATGGTGTGTGTACAGCTATAATGTGTTAGTGTAATGGTGTGTGTACAGCTATAATGTGTTAGTGTAATGGTGTGTGTACAGCTATATTGTGTTAGTGTAATGGTGTGTGTACAGCTATATTGTGTTAGTGTAATGGTGTTTGTACAGCTATATTGTGTTAGTGTAATGGTGTGTATACAGCTATGTTGTGTTAGTGTAGTGGTGTGTGTACAGCTATATTGTGTCAGTGTAATGGTGTGTACAGCTATATTGTGTTAGTGTAATGGTGTGTACAGCTATAATGTGTTAGTGTAATGGTGTGTACAGCTATATTGTGTTAGTGTAATGGTGTGTGTACAGCTATATTGTGTCAGTGTAATGGTGTGTATAGCTATATTGTGTTAGTGTAATGGTTTATGAGTAAGTTGTGTATGTGACTTTATGACCGATGATTGTTTCGATGCTTTGTGTTGTAGTTCCCTATGTATACTGACACCTCCGCTCTGAACAGTCCGGTGGCTATGGAAACAGATGGACCCTTACTTGAAGATGTACAGATGCTTAAAAAGACAGTGAGGGAAGAGGCATCTCAGGTAACCTCACACCTGTACTATTGTTATGTTTGCTGTGACCATTCCAGATATTATATGTGTTGCGTGTCACTACCTCTGGTGCCGCAGTATGGCATATCTGGCAAAATCAGATGCACGTTACCCAAACCATCCTGACCTGAGAGATGACAGTACTTGCTCTAGAACAGGTGTTCTCCACTCCAAGGCTCAAGAACCAGCAACAGGTCATGTTTTCTGGATTTCTTGAATCATGCACGGGGGAGCTGATCTGTGTTGCTGGGTCAGTAATTATCCTATGGGCTTCCACTGCGTTTTGTGGGTGTTTGAGGGTGAGAAGCCGGGAGCATGGCTCCCTGCAGACTGCTGTACTTGTACAGTAAGGAGACGCGTTTCTCTGTTTCATCCACTTTATTTTGTTACAATTTGCAGGCTCAGAAAGAAGTGAAGAAGGAAAGACCTCTTGTGCGACGCAAGTCGGAATTGCCTCAGGACATCTATACCATGAAAGCCTTGGAATCTCACTGCAGAGCTGACGATTTAATAACACACGACGGGCATTAGACTATGACAGTGACGTCTTGTTCTGTGGATTTTCTTTCCGGAAGCAGTTACACATTAGAGAGAGAACATGACACTTGTGCCATACTAACCTGTTACATGCAGTCAGAGCTTTCTTCCACCCTCTTCTGTAGGCAATAACGTTATTACAGGACAGCCTAAGGGTGGACGTTCAAACAATGGTACAAAGGAAACCCTGTATCCTGTCTGTAGAATGTGGGTGGCATCTTTCTCGTTGGCCTTACCAGCGGCTGGTTACTGGCACACAGCCAGCCATGCAGGTGACACTGGTGCTTCATACCGGTCTATGTACTTACCTTTCAGTCCTCTTTCCTAAGCGGTGTGTCTGGTATACTTTCAGCATGTGCTGCGGGACCTCTCTCTGCCATAAGAGATTCCTTGTTTTCTCCTGCTCACTTGTGTACATTGGTTTTGCCTGGGACAAGCTCCATATACTGTTGAAGTTTGTCTTGTATTGAAAGCCATATTCCCATCTTTTAGTATTACAGTACCAATCTATCTGCACTAACAGACCCTTGTATCACCATCGGATCCAACAACGGAAGGCGTAATGGAGAAACTGGTGTATAAAAAAAGATGTTCTTTAAATAAAATATTGTTTCCCTTTTAGTCTCGTTCCTGGGTGTGGTTGCTGCTCAGTTGTCCATCTGTGTGTTCTGCGTAAGCTGCGGACTGCTTGTTAGTGTGTGGCGGCTTGTCCTGCAGGAAGATCAATAGTCTAGTACAATAATAATAAGAATGGCCTGTCCATAATGGCAGCAGCTCTCTAGTGTGAGTAAATGCATTTATTCTAAAGTTGTATTTTAGATGCGCATTCTGTGGAAGCCAAACTCGCCAGTCACTTTGTAAATACGTCCAAATTGCTGTTTGACTGTAGATGCTACTCTTCATCCATGAAGGTCACATAGAAAGTCAGACTTACCCCCTCACCCAGGGTGTTTTGGTGTAATATGCCTATTTGGGCCTTACTAGGGTTTTGTTTTCTTCCGAAAGTCCTATAAGTCAGTATTAGACCTCAGAAAATACTTTATCATGACACCTACGTGTGTGCTTACAGTAAATATTATAATCGTCAAACATTTTCTCCTATTGCAGGAAATGACTGGCTGTGATGTTCCTGGGTAGTGTCCTGGTCCCCTACTTGATTGTAGAGTGGAGATGTAGGGAGGAACGGGTTCCCTGCTTGGCTGTAGTAGGGAGGAACGGGTTCCCTGCTTGGCTGTAGGGAGTAACCGGTTCCCCTGCTGGTCTGCAGTGCGGAGATGTAGGGACAAACTGGTTCCCTGCTTGGCTGTAGTGGGGAGATGTAGGGAGGAACTGGTTCCCGGCTTGGCTGTAGTGGGGAGATGTAGGGAGGAACTGGTTCCCGGCTTGGCTGTAGTTGGGAGATATAGGGGGGAACTGGTCCTCTGTATGCTGTAGTAGGGAGGGACTGGTTCCCTGCTTGGCTGTAGTGGGGAGATGTAGGGAGGGACTGGTTTCCTGCTTGGCTGTAGTGGGGAGTTGTAGGGAGGAACTGGTTCCTTGCTTGGCTGTAGTTGGGAGATATAGGGAGGAACTGGTCCTCTGTATGGCTGTAGTGGGGAGATGTAGGGAGGAAATGGTTCCCTACTTGGTTGTAGAGGGGAGATGTAGGGAGGAACTGGTTCCCTACTTGGTTGTAGAGGGGAGATGTAGGGAGTAAATGGTTCCCTACTTGGTTGTAGAGGGGAGATGTAGGGAGGAACTGGTCCTCTGTATGGCTGTAGTTGGGAGATATAGGGAGGAACTGGTCCTCTGTATGGCTGTAGTGGGGAGATGTAGGGAGGAACTGGTCCTCTGTATGGCTGTAGTTGGGAGATATAGGGAGGAAATGGTTCCCTACTTGGTTGTAGAGGGGAGATGTAGGGAGGAACTGGTTCCCTACTTGGTTGTAGAGGGGAGATGTTGGGAGCAACGGGTTCCTTGCTTGGCTGTAGTAGGGAGGAACTGGTTCCCTGTTTGGCTGTAGTAGGGAGGAACTGTTTCCCTGCTTGGCTGTAGTAGGGAGATGTAGGGAGGGACTGGTTCCCTGCTTGGCTGTAGTGGTGAGATGTAGGGAGGAAGTGGTTCCCTGTTTGGCTGTAGTGGGGAGATGTAGGGAGGAAGTGGTTCCCTGTTTGGCTGTAGTGGGGAGATGTAGGGAGGGACTGGTTCCCTGCTTGGCTGTAGTAGGGAGGAACGGGTTCCCTGCTTGGCTGTAGTAGGGAGGAACGGGTTCCCTGCTTGGCTGTAGGGAGTAACCGGTTCCCCTGCTGGTCTGCAGTGCGGAGATGTAGGGACAAACTGGTTCCCTGCTTGGCTGTAGTGGGGAGATGTAGGGAGGAACTGGTTCCCGGCTTGGCTGTAGTGGGGAGATGTAGGGAGGAACTGGTTCCCGGCTTGGCTGTAGTTGGGAGATATAGGGGGGAACTGGTCCTCTGTATGCTGTAGTAGGGAGGGACTGGTTCCCTGCTTGGCTGTAGTGGGGAGATGTAGGGAGGGACTGGTTTCCTGCTTGGCTGTAGTGGGGAGTTGTAGGGAGGAACTGGTTCCTTGCTTGGCTGTAGTTGGGAGATATAGGGAGGAACTGGTCCTCTGTATGGCTGTAGTGGGGAGATGTAGGGAGGAAATGGTTCCCTACTTGGTTGTAGAGGGGAGATGTAGGGAGGAACTGGTTCCCTACTTGGTTGTAGAGGGGAGATGTAGGGAGTAAATGGTTCCCTACTTGGTTGTAGAGGGGAGATGTAGGGAGGAACTGGTCCTCTGTATGGCTGTAGTTGGGAGATATAGGGAGGAACTGGTCCTCTGTATGGCTGTAGTGGGGAGATGTAGGGAGGAACTGGTCCTCTGTATGGCTGTAGTTGGGAGATATAGGGAGGAAATGGTTCCCTACTTGGTTGTAGAGGGGAGATGTAGGGAGGAACTGGTTCCCTACTTGGTTGTAGAGGGGAGATGTTGGGAGCAACGGGTTCCTTGCTTGGCTGTAGTAGGGAGGAACTGGTTCCCTGTTTGGCTGTAGTAGGGAGGAACTGTTTCCCTGCTTGGCTGTAGTAGGGAGATGTAGGGAGGGACTGGTTCCCTGCTTGGCTGTAGTGGTGAGATGTAGGGAGGAAGTGGTTCCCTGTTTGGCTGTAGTGGGGAGATGTAGGGAGGAAGTGGTTCCCTGTTTGGCTGTAGTGGGGAGATGTAGGGAGGAAGTGGTTCCCTGTTTGGCTGTAGTGGGGAGATGTAGGGAGGAACTGGTTCCTTGCTTGGCTGTAGTTGGGAGATATAGGGAGGAACTGGTCCTCTGTATGGCTGTAGTGGGGAGATGTAGGGGGGAACTGGTTCCCTACTTGGTTGTAGAGGGGAGATGTAGGGAGGAACGGATTCCTTGCTTGGCTGTAGTAGGGAGGAACTGGTTCCCTGTTTGGCTGTAGTAGGGAGGAACTGGTTCCCTGCTTGGCTGTAGTAGGGAGGAACTGGTCCTCTGTATGGCTGTAGTGGGTAGATGTAGGGAGGGACTGGTTCCCTGCTTGGTTGTAGTGGGGAGATGTAGGGAGGAACTGGTTCCCTACTTGGTTGTAGAGGGGAGATGTAGGGAGGAACGGGTTCCCTGCTTGGCTATAGTAGGGAGGAACGGGTTCCCTGCTTGGCTGTAGTAGGGAGGAACGGGTTCCCTGCTTGGCTGTAGTAGGGAGGAACGGGTTCCCTGCTTGGCTGTAGTAGGGAGGAACGGGTTCCCTGCTTGGCTGTAGTAGGGAGGAACGGGTTCCCTGCTTGGCTGTAGTAGGGAGGAACGGGTTCCCTGCTTGGCTGTAGTAGGGAGGAACGGGTTCCCTGCTTGGCTGTAGTAGGGAGGAACGGGTTCCCTGCTTGGCTGTAGTAGGGAGGAACGGGTTCCCTGCTTGGCTGTAGTAGGGAGGAACTGGTTCCCTGCTTGGCTGTAGTAGGGAGGAACTGGTTCCCTGTTTGGCTGTAGTGGGGAGATGTAGGGAGGAACTGGTTCCCGGCTTGGCTGTAGTGGGGAGATGTAGGGAGGACGTGGTTCCCTGTTTGGCTGTAGTGGGGAGATGTAAGGGAGGAAGTGGTTCCCTGTTTGGCTGTAGTGGGGAGATGTAAGGGAGGAAGTGGTTCTCTGTTTGGCTCTAGTGGGGAGATGTAGGGAGGAACTGGTTCCCCGTTTGGCTGTAGTGGGGAGATGTAAGGGAGGAACTGGTTCCCCGTTTGGCTGTAGTGGGGAGATATAGGGAGGAACTGGTTCCCTGTTTGGCTGTAGTGGGGAGATGTAAGGGAGGAAGTGGTTCCCTGTTTGGCTGTAGTGGGGAGATATAGGGAGGAACTGGTTCCCTGTTTGGCTGTAGTGGGGAGATGTAGGGAGGAAGTGGTTCCCTGTTTGGCTGTAGTGGGGAGATATAGGGAGGAACTGGTTCCCTGTTTGGCTGTAGTGGGGAGATGTAGGGAGGAAGTGGTTCCCTGTTTGGCTGTAGTGGGGAGATGTAGGGAGGAACTGGTTCCCTGTTTGGCTGTAGTGGGGAGATGTAGGGAGGAAGTGGTTCCCTGTTTGGCTGTAGTGGGGAGATGTAGGGAGGAAGTGGTTCCCCGTTTGGCTGTAGTGGGGAAATGTAGGGAGGAGCGGGTTCCCTGTATGCTGAAAATCTATCCCGGTTACTGATATTACCAACGAAGGATACTGATGCCTTTATAAGGGACATTGGGTTACTTGTATATTATATATATATATTTGCTATACCATTGTTTGAACTTCCATCTTTTGCTGTCTAATTTTATTTTGTATTTTTTCCCCTCCTGGAGTTTGGTTGTGTATAATGGGCGAGACTTCTACTGTTCTGTTTTTATCCAATCTACAAACTGTATATAAATGTTTGGTTACCTGTGTAGTACTCCACTTTCACCAACCATCTATTATTGTCTCGATTTTTCTTTGTGCTCTTTATTATAGATAAACATTCACCAAAATGAGGGGAAGCGACAAACGGGCCCCTATAACAGCACAGCACAGTACTGTATGCCGTGGTATAGTGATGACAGATTCATTCTGTACTTGCATTTCAGTGACTTTTTAATATTTTTTAATTTAATGTTCCTAAATAAAATGTGTTGTGTACAATACGCCGGGCTGATAACACGCGGGGGCAGGTGTACGCCGGGCTGATAACACGCGGGGGCAGGCGTACGCCGGGCTGATAACACGCGGGGGCAGGCAGACGCCCCGTCACTTTGGTGATTGTTTACCATGATAAAGTTACTGTATACTGTATACTGCTTCCAGAACCTACCTGTACATGAGGAAACTCAGCAGTACTCTGAAGAGTGTCTTTTTAGCGTGGCTTAGTATGGCTTTTATTTTAATATTGTACATACATTGTACTTTGTTTTATGGTAATAATAAAAACTTAGACTTCATATTTTGTACAGAGGGGTCCTGTGTACAAATTCTGGTTTCCTAACCCACACAGCACAATATAGACTCATATCGGCTGTCTGGATTCTGTGAAGGAAGAAAAGGATTTAGCTGCCAATAAATACTACAGACCAGCACCTCAATCTCTTGTGTTCCAGACACATTTATCTTTATTATCACATTCACCAAGTATTCTCCTCTTCCCTAAATACCATCAGTCAGAAATATTGTAATTAAGATGGTTACATAGACAGCAATACAGCCCAGAGTGATTAGATATTATTACTAAATCACAATTTATGGTACGTCAGTTTCCAGAGCAGGATGTAGAAGTATTGATGATTATTATATGGCACTGTATATGAAGATATATATCCTTGTTCTCTGGATTTATACAACGTAATCCACTTTTTTTTTTTTTTTTAAATTGCGGTTCCACTGAAGACAGTGGGGATAGGTACTGTATATTCCAACCATCCGGTATAAATAATAATACAGCTAGACACAATCAGTCTGGCCGGGGTGTATGTATATCAGATGTACCTTTCCTCCAAGAAAACCCAAAACTGCTGAGAAAAGGCTAAAAAGGCCACAGTAGTAGAGAAAACGCGTTATTGCTCTTTCTGTTTATTACTGATGCCGCTTAACGCTGAGGAAGACATCACAGCCGGGTAACGTCCTCCGGCTGTGATGTAACACGCTGACTCCCAGCAGCGCAATCTGAGGCGTGGCGCACAGACCAAGTGTCACGTCCCAGCGGTTCATATCGCTTCATCTACATTACCGTATAATAGTCATCAATACCAATATCCTGCTCTGGAAACTGAATAATTAGCCATAATCCATGATATGTGATGCAGTACCACTATGTAATCATTCTGGCTTGCATACAGGTTCTGTTGTGAACATTTGCTGCTTATAGCATAGAAGTGAATGCTGCTTATGTAACAATCTTCGTTACAATGTTTATCTATGAATGATAGTAGATAAGGAAGACAATGAGAATCGGTCTGAAGGTGACACTTATTGTGTTTTCATGCCGTTGTCTGGAGCGAATGATGGATTTATGTGCTGGTTTGGAGCATTTGTTGGGGTTACATCAGTGCAGCTACGTTCTTTTCTTCCTGTGTGTTGGTGAAGTTGGCAATACCCTCTTATGTTTTTTGCTTGCTGCGGACATAAACCCTTCATCAGAGGCGTCAGTCATGTGCTGAGTATATAAACCCTTCATCAGAGGCGTCAGTCATGTGCTGAGTATATAAACCCTTCATCAGAGGCGTCAGTCATGTGCTGAGTATATAAACCCTTCATCAGAGGCGTCAGTCATGTGCTGAGTATATAAACCCTTCATCAGAGGCGTCAGTCATGTGCTGAGTATATAAACCCATTAGTGGATTATGTAAAGGCTCTGTTACATGAATATTCTATTTGCCTTATGTCCACACTGGAGCTGGTTCAGGTGCCGACGCTTGTGCGGCACATGTTGCAAAGCACCGATGGCCTGCGATATAGTACGCAGATCGTCGGCAGACTGTCAGTGATTGAATGTCTCATGCCGTTTGGGGGAGGGGGGCGATGGCAGCCTCCATTTTCCAATACTGAGGCATGCTGCCGCTGTTGAGGGAGGTTTCCTGACCTCTTTGTTGTAGCTGCGGCGGCCGGCTTGTGCGACCCCATGTGTCATGCAGCCGGCTAATAGTGTCGCAGAAGATCCGATACTTCGTCCTAGGGCACATCTCGGATCAGTAATGCAATAGGTGTGATGCCCCTGCTACGTTTCCATATTGGTGCTATTGCTGCTGCTTATCAGCGCTAGTTGCCATATTTAAATGTATGTTCAGCATCAGGCGCAGAGCGGGTTAAAATGTATGTGTAATAATGTGTTTTAGCTTGTTATAGTCGGTACTATGCAGATTTGTAAAACAGCACATTTAAAATACACGGGATATGTGAAAGTTGTTTTGATTTTAAGATGAATTGACGTTTGGGGACAAATTGCCTTGGGACATTCTCACATAGGAACTGATATAGTAATGACCCTGATACCGGTATGTAGTCTCCATACAAGCCATGTCTGTGAGATGCAGACCAGGGGAGTATTCCGGAGTCTCTGTGTAACAGTTATAGACACACAGGTGAAAAGACTTTATAGTTGGGTTTTAGAATTTCATGTTGTTCTCTAAGAAAGTGATAAGATTCTGATTAAGCCGAACTGGTTTCAGTCTAGATATTCAAGATGATGAATACACCTGAAAATCGAGTTATGGTTACACTGTAAAAGAGATGGGTATATGTTATCAGATTGTGCTGTGGACGACAAACTGGTTTGTGTTAAATACATAAGAGCAAAAAATTGCTTTATCCAGTTATTTAACTCTTTTGACATGCAATCTGTATTTCTATTTTGTGAGAGCCTGATTAGTTAGGACGGACAGGGCGCAGCTACCCCCTGTGGTACTGCGTGTTGGCGTGAGATATAAATGAGGCAGGTGAGCTGAGTGTACATAATCTGTGACTGTAAGGGGCCCCATACACTAGAACGATAATGCCCGATTTCATCCGATTTCCACCTTTCGGAACGATAAATCAGGTGAAAAGTGGCAAATCAGATGTGTTTTACATCCGCTCTGATGCGCGGTCTCGTGAACATCGGATCGGAGCCCCTAGATCATTAGTGCTGCACTGGTGATATGTAGGCTCCCGCAGGTGTGGCTGGGTTTGCATAAGATACATCGTATGCAAAAGGACCACATATGATGTATCCTATGCGATCCTGCCGCCCGGGCGGTTCAAGAGAAATCGTATGCGACATGAGGGTCGGACATGTCGCGGTAGTGTATGGGGCCCTCTGAGCAATGCTTGCAAGGACTAAGGCCATTTGAGCAAATAAACATCTTGCCTTCAAGACGACGACTGCCTTCATCTTGTGACCAACGGGAATGCGACAAAGGCAGTCCCGTTCTCCACCTGTCCTGGTATGAGCCCAACGTCTCTAAGTTTCGCCTTCCACCACGCTACCATGCAAAGGCTTGGTCAGTGACCAGTCAACTGACGCCAGTCAGGTGTCAGCAGCATGTCGACACATACACAGCAGCAACGTGGTTCTAGGTGCCGTGGTAGAAGCCTGGTGGTAGCAAAATACCTGCGCAGTGGGTGGAGTCAGTAACAGGTGGTTACTGACAGTAGGATGAAATCCCCTATTGGCCATGTCCCGTGTGACCTGAACCCAATCTGTGATTGCTGGGCGTAGCCATTGTGTACGCGAGGAGACAGAATAAATAAATATAAAATATTCATTCTTCAGGTTCCATAGGGCTCCACAGGGAATACCTTGAGGGTTGCAGGTGGAGAACGACCTGGGCACCAAACAGTTAAGCTTTTGGAATCCCATGATGATCCAGTACTCCCCCCGGATACACCGCCTCCATGCTCAGGCCTCCGCAGCTTTGTTTGGTGTCGGGCAGGAGCCGCACTTCTGAACAGTGAAGTAGCCCCAAGCTTTCGTTTTTACATTTATTATTTCTCTTACGTCCTAGGGGATACCGGGAATCCATTTCATACCATGGGGTATAGACGGGTCCACTAGGAGCCATGGGCTCTATGGAAGTTTGATAGTGTGGACTGGCTCCTCCCTCTATGCCCCTCCTACCAGACTCAATTTAGAAAATGCTCCTAGAGGAGCCGGTCACGTCTCTGGAAGCTCCTGAAGAGTTTTCTACATTTACTTTTTAAATTTGTTATTTTCAGGCAGGGTTGGGTGGCACCAGCCTGCCTGCTTCGTGGGATTTAGGGAGGGGGGGGGGAACAGACCAACCTCCCAAAGGGTTAATGGTCCCGTTCCCCGCTGACTGGACACTGTGGGAACTATTCGCAAGCCCCAACACGAGCGGACAGTCCCGCAGCACGCCGCTACCCCTAACAGAGCCAGGAGAATAAAGAGTGGTGAATACTGAGCCGGTTAGCGGGTCGCTGCCCATTATGGCGGCATGAGGGTACGGAGACTCACGCCTTCTATACGGGGCAAACTGCATCTCCCACTGTATACGGACACAGACGCCGAACAGCGGACACAGTACTCAGATTGGCAACAAAGCCATGAAAGGAGTCTGTCTCCATTTTATGCACACAGACACATGCAGCCAGTATAAAAAAGAGGGAAGACCGTGCGCCATTGAGGAGGCGGGGCTTCACTAGGAGCGAATCCAGCAGCTCAGCAGCACCATAGCTAGGAGATAGCGGTTATTAGTGTACAAAGGAGGTCATTCCGAGTTGATCGCTAGCTGCATTTGTTCGCAGCACAGCGATCAGGCTAAACGGCAGTTCTGCGTATGCGGTGCAGTGCGCACACGCGCACAACGAACAATCTCGTTTTACACCGGGTCTAGCGATGCATTTCAGTCGCACTGCTTGCCGCAGAGTGATTGACATGAAGTGGGCGTTTCTGGGTGGCAACTGACCGTTTTCAGGGAGTGTGCGGAAAAACGCAGGCGTGCCAGGAAAAACCCTTACGTGCAGCTCCCCACCTATGGTGTATCACTTCCAGCAGCAGCTTCTCAAAAGAAACAAGCTGATAAGCCGGTGGTAAGTAAATCTTCACCCTCACAGGCTACACATGATTCGGATGAAGATTCAACGGAAAATTAAAGCTCAATTCTACTTTGGCATACGAAGAGGAGAAGAAAGGTCTCCGCTCAGTGGATATAGCTGAGTTAATTAAAGCAATGAAAGCCATTCTATCCATAGAGGATTCAGCAGAGCCTGTGCTAAAAACCAAGGCACCTGTGTTTAAACATCCCAAAACAGTTAAGACTGAGTTTCCAGGGTCAGATCATCTGACGGAAATTATGGAAGAGGCTTGGGCTACGCCCAATAAGAAGTTTAGAATTCCTAAGAAATGGAATTCCAATTATCCTCTTCCAGCTGGGGGTTATTTAAAAAGGGAGGTGGCGCCTAAAGTAGATGCGCATGTAATTCGATTAGTGCGAAAATCTACATTGCCTTCAACATCATTAAATGTCACGGATAGGAGAGTGGATGGTTTTTCTAAAAACCATTTTTCTCTTTCATCCACTAGGGGTCACTGGAGTACTCTTGGGATATGGACGGCTTCCGTAGGAAACAGGGCACTGAATATTTAAATTTAGAACACTCCACCCCTCCATATCCCCGAGTACCTCAGTGTTTTTTCTGTGCTCGAAGTAGCAACAGGTCTGTGGCTGGGTCCACAATTTTTTTTGAATATTTTAATTTTTTAGAGAATATTTTTTTCTTTTTTCATACACATCCCTTTCCCCCTTCCAAAAGGCAGGGTCAGGGATAGTGCAAGCTGCTACTAGCAGCTGTGGCGTGTCGGTCCTCACTGAATGAGCACCCTCACAGCCATACAGATCCTGCAGACAGGCTGGCCGGCGCTTGCAGAGAAGCCCCGTCGGAGCCTCAACAGCAGCAGGAGTCACTGTATGTTGAACGGGGCGGTCAGCTCCCGCTGCCGCCCCGCTCTGTGGGGACATTGTACGCTGACGCTGGGATCCCTCTACAGACGCCCGCCGCCGCTGCTCCGGCCGCTGCTCAGAGCGCTTCAAGACGCGCTCCCCGCTGTCGGTCCCTGCGCGTCCCGCTACCCGGCTCCAGATGGCGGCCCTACACGCTGCTCGCCCGCACTGCATCCGCAACGGAGCATACAGGGGGGGGGGGGGGCATTACAGCACTGTGATTATACTGCGCTCAGTGACAACTGCTAACAGAGGGTGCAAGCACGAGAGGGATAACCTGCAGTAACAGCAGTATGCTAGGCTGCAGGGTTAATTACACAGGATTTCATATAGATGTCACTTTAAAGGCTGGTAACCTGCACTGTGATTATATGTATAAGCATGGCAGCCATTTTAACCATGCTTCCTGTGTCTTCCTGCTGTGATTCCAGAACGTTCCAGTACTACATCTCTACTCCACCGGAGGCGCAGGGGTGTTAGTCGGAATTTGGGATCACATTTCATAGTACTGGCCACGTGTACTGCACTTGGCCTGATAGAGATATATATATATATATATCTCTATCTCTAAGAGAGAGAGAGACACCTTCGTACTATTTTACTGAGTCGTGCAAGTGTCTGTGTTTTGTGTATTGTATTGTCTGTCGCCATAATGAGTAAGGCACCAGCAAAAACTAAAAAGCATAATTGCAAAGTCTGTAGCAGTGTGTTACCGGATGGATCTACCACATGTACAGTATGTTTTGTGGATTCGGTTCCGAATAAAATTTCTGCTCCGGTTTTAAAGCCAATTTCCTCCCCGGACCCTCCATGGGAAATGCTAGCCAATGTACTGGCTGGGTTGCAATCAGAATTGACCGCCGCTCGACAAGTGCGGGAAACGGCAAGATCTGAGGCTAGGGTGAGACCGCCAGAACTACCGGAGGGGTCTCAGCCTTGCGAAAGGTCCAAATCCATTTTGGGGAGACGGGATAAATTTCATATGTCTTATGATTTACCAGTTTCTGCTATGTTGCATTCTGACGATTCCATGCCAGACCTCACGGCACAAGATGAAGGTGAGGAGGGCGAAGTGGAGTCAGATAGTGAGGATTTTAACAGCTCAGGTGTTGATAATCTCATCAGAGCTGTGCGTCAGTCTCTCAAGTTTACAGAAACTGAGGAGCCTCTCACAAATGATCAGGTCGTATTTACTAAACGACAGAGAACTCCAATGTGTTTTCCTGTTTCGGAGTCTCTTAATAAGATGTTAGTAGAAACACGACAGACTCCAGATAAACTGTTTTCTATACCTCGCAGATTTAAGTCTAGTTACCCGTTTCCAGACTCGGTGACATGTACATGGGAGAATCCACCAATAGTTGATTAGTCAGTGTCAAAGCTTACAAAGAAATTAACCATACCAGTGCCAGCGGCTACTACGCTTAAAGACCCTTCAGATCGCAAGATAGAAACTATGCTAAAGTCCATGTATTTAGCAGCAGGAGTGCTGCTGAGACCTGGCTTGGTTGGTATCTGGGTCACTAAGGCGCTCATAGTATGGATAACAGAACTCAAGTCTGCCCTCCATGACGAACACCTTATCCTTCTTGCTGATCAAATGTGTGAGGCTGCGGAGTATCTCTGTACAGCTTCTACTGACGTCTGTCAGCTCACTTCTCGTATTTCATCGTCGCTAGTTACGGCACGACGAGCACTCTGGCTGCGTGCTTATCAAGCGGAGGCAGAGGTCAAACGAGGTATAGAGGCGTTGCCTTACGATGGCAAGAAGTTGTTTGGTCCTGAATTGGACGCATGGATTGCTGAGGCTACGGGAGGTAAGTCGGTTTTCTTACCATTGCCTCCACCGGTACCAAGAAGGAGGTACGCTGGACCTTCGTTCAAATCCTTTAGACCTCAGTCCTTTCGAGGACGTGGCAGAGGAACAGCCACGCCTGCTAGACGTGGTCGTGGACGTGGTTTCCAACAAACCAACACAACTCGCCAGGACGCTAAGGTTACCGACAAGCCAGTGGCATGACGGGCTACCAGCCCATCTCGGTTCTCCGATTGTGGGAGCACGCCTTCAGACGTTCCATTTGGCGTGGTTCCAGACATCCGCGGATGGGTGGATCCGCAATTTAGTGTTAAGAGGTTACAAAATAGAGTTCGACTGTCTTCCGCCACTGCGGTTTTTCAAGACAGGACTGCCTCTGTCGGACGACAAGAGGGCGGTTCTGCAAATTGCCATTCAGTCCCTACTGGATTCAGCAGTTTTGATTCCGGTCCCTGTACACCAACAGGGTCAGGGTTATTATTCCAGTCTGTTTGTGGTACCGAAGCCGGATGGCTCAGTCAGACCAATATTGAACTTAAAGGGTCTCAATCGGTACGTAACTTACTACAGATTCAAGATGGAATCTCTGCGCTCAGTGATTGCGGGTTTAGAGCCAAAGGATTCATGATTGCGCTAGATCTCAAGGATGCGTACTTACACATTCCGATTTGGCAGCCTCATCAGAGGTTCTTGCGGTTTGCAATACGCCAAAACCATTACCAGTTTCAGGCTCTACCGTTTGGCCTCTCGTCAGTGCCTCGGGTATTCACCAAAGTGATGTCTGTGATGATAGCTCATCTCAGATCCCTGGGAGTGACAATAGTTCCGTATTTAGACGATCTGCTCATCAAAGCCCCGTCTCAACAGATGCTTCTCCAACATGCGCTGCTAACGTACAATGTACTGGTTCACCACGGTTGGATTGTCAACTTCAAGAAATCACATCTAATTCCGTCTCAACGCCTTCAATTTCTAGGTATGATTCTCGATACGGTAAATCAAAGAATTTACCTACCACAACAGAAAGTACAGATTATTCGCCATCTAGTACAACTAGTGGTCAAGCCACGCACTGTCTCGGTACATTTGTGCATTCGCCTCTTAGGCACAATGGTGGCAGCTTTCGAAGCGCTTCAGTTCGGAAGATTTCACTCACATCCTTTTCAACTGGATGTGCTCGCACAGTGGTCGGGCTCGCATCTGCAGATTCACCACAGGGTGAGGTTGTCGCCAAGGGCAAGGGTGTCTCTACTCTGGTGGCTCAAGGAACACAATTTAACCGCAGGGAAACTATTCGGCGGCTGGAATTGGATAATTCTAACGACGGACGCGAGTCTCAGAGGTTGGGGAGCTGTAGTTCAAAATTGTCAACTCCAGGGTCTCTGGGCGGATCACGAAAGATTGCGGTCTATAAATGTCCTGGAACTCCGCGCAATTTACAATGCACTACGACAAGCAGTACACATGCTTCGCTCTCAGACTGTCCAAGTGCAGTCAGACAATGCGACGGCGATCGCATACATCAACAAACAAGGAGGAACAAGAAGCCGCATGGCAATGCGGGAAGTAGCTTGAATCCTCAATTGGGCAGAATATCACCAGGTGATATTGTCGGCAGTATTCATTCCGGGAGTGGACAACTGGGAGGCGGATTATCTCAGCCGTCGGGATTTTCATCCAGGAGAATGGGCATTAAATCCAGAGGTGTTTCACATGTTGGTTCACAGGTGGGGTTACCCTCAGGTGGACCTGATGGCGTCTCGCCACAATCACCAAACACTCCAGTATGTGTCCAGAACGAGAGATCCAAAGGCAGTGGCGGTGGATGCTCTCACAATCACGTGGCCATACAGCCTAGTGTATCTGTTTCCACCGTTTCCGCTGCTCTCTCTAGTGCTAAAACGGATCAAAAGAGAGTCCGTCACAGTCATACTAGTGGCACCTCATTGGCCTCGAAGAGCTTGGTTCTCGGATCTCCACGGACTACTCGCAGACGATCCTTGGCCGCTCCCTCTACGTCCGGACTTGTTACAACAGGGTCCGTTCCTTTACCCCGATTTAGCGCGGCTGCGTTTGACGGGGTGGCTGTTGAGACCGCGCTCTTGAGAAGAGAGGGCATTCCGGAATCTGTTATACCAACCATGTTACGTGCTAGGAAGCCAGTTACGGCAGCTCATTATTACAGAATTTGGCGTGCCTATATAGGTTGGTGTGAAGCTCGGAAGTTTCCGACATCAGCTTTCAAGTTATCCCGTCTTTTGTTATTTCTCCAGACGGGGTTAGATGGAGGACTGCGTTTATCTACACTGAAGGTGCAGGTATCTGCGTTGTCAATTTATTTTCAAAGAAGATTGGCTCTATTGCCGTCGGTACACACTTTTCTGCAAGGTGTCCTCAGAGTACAGCCTCCATTCATTCCACCTACAGCGCCATGGGACTTGAATCTGGTTTTAGATTTCTTACAGTCTTCATATTTTGAACCCTTACAGCAAGTGGATATAAAGCTTCTCACTTGGAAAACAATTTTTCTTCTAGCCTTAGCTTCAGCAAGGCGTGTTTCAGATTTAGGTGCCTTGTCATGCAAGCCACCGTATTTGGTGTTTCATGATGACAGAGCGGAACTTCGGACGAATCCCGCTTTCTTACCAAAGGTAGTGTCCTCTTTTCACATCAATCAACCAATAGTAGTTCCTGTGTTAACAGCACATTCTGGAACTCTGGATGTGGTACGCGCTTTACGCGTTTATGTATCCCGGACATCTACAGTTCGTAAGACGGATACGTTGTTTGTTTTCTATGATGCTGCCAAGATGGGTTGGCCAGCGTCTAAGCAGACCTTATCCTGATGGATAAAACTGACCATACGTCAGGCTTACCTTAATGCTAGGTTACAGCCGCCTACATCAGTAACAGCTCATTCCACACGTTCTGTGGGAACTTCATGGGCAGCTGGTCGTGGAGCTTCTACGATGCAGCTTTGCCGTGCTGCTACATGGTCTTCAGTGCACACGTTTGTGCGCTTTTACAAGTTTGATACGTTTGCGGCATCAGCATCTAGCTTTGGCCGTCTAGTGTTACAGGTGCCAAACAGCTCTCCCGCCCACGGGGGAAGCTTTGGTACGTCCCAAGAGTACTCCAGTGACCCCTAGTGGATGAAAAAGAAAATAGGATTTTGGTACTTACCAGGGCAATCCTTTTCTTTGAATCCATAGGGGGCACTGGACGCCCACCCAGAGCAGTTTTACCTTGTTTGTGGTAAGTTCAGGGGATCTTATGGTAACACACTCTCACCGACTGGTTCAAATTATCAAGCGCTGGTTATGGTGTCAACTGTTTAGTTGTCGGTAACGTTATGTGTCAACTTCGTTGTTGTCCGTTATGTTATATGTAATACTCCATTGTCAACCTCTCTATAGCTCCTGTTCGGCTCAGTAAAAAACACTGAGGTACTCGGGGATATGGAGGGGTGGAGTGTTCTAAATTTAAATATTCAGTGCCCTGTTTCCTACGGAAGCCGTCCATATCCCAAGAGTACTCCAGTGCCCCCTATGGATTCAAAGAAAAGGATTTACCAGGTAAGTACCAAAATCCTATTTTTCTCTGTCATAAGCAGTCATAAGGCTTCAGCTTGGATGGCAAAGGCAGTGGCTGCCTGGGCTGATGCATTGGAGAGGGATTTTTCTATAGCTTCTTGAGAGCAAAAATCCCATATTACTCATATAAAACAGGCTGCAATGTTCCTGGAAGAAGCAGCATTGGATTATGGGTACTATTGCCTCCAGGGCATCGGCTTCAACAATAGCTGCTCGCAGAGCAGTTTGGCTACGTATGTGGAAAGCTGATTTAGAATCTAAGAAGGTTTTGGAATCTTTGCCCTTTTCTGGGGATATTCTTTTTGGTAAAGAATTGACAGATATTTTGGAGTCAGAAGCAGACTCCAAGAAGGTCAAGTTTCCTTCCACATACAATTTCAAACCTAAAGTTCTGGCTTTTTGGCCCTTTCGGTCTCAAGGAAAAGCTAAAGGAAAAAGTGATGGCAAGCAGCCCCAATACAACAAGTCTGGTAATACTAAAAAGCATTGGCTACCAGAGGATCGGTTGGGAAAACAGATAATAAGCCATCAGCCTGATGGTGCAGGCCTCCACCTGGGGGACCCCAGGGTCGGGGGCTGACTGCTTCAGTTTGCACAGATCTGGCAGCAGTCTACAACAGATGCCTGGGTGCAGGAAGCGATATCTCTAGGTTATGCTTTGGCCTTCAAGAAGCACCCTCGTCAAAGATTTTGTTTTTTTTGTACCAGCCCATCTCGGGTAGAGACGTAGGCCAGGGCTTTGTTAGAAGCAGTTCAGAAATTGCTTCAGTGAGGAGTAGTCATTCCAGTTCCTCCTGCACAACGAAGACGGATTTTACTCCAACCTGTTTTTAGTTCAGAAGCCAAATGGGTCATTTCGGTCCATTCCCAATCTCAAAGTATTGAACAAATAGATTTGGGTACCTCGGTTTCACATGGAGACATTACGTTCCATCATTTTGGCCATGGAGCCAGGGGATTATTTGGTATCCCTGGATATACAGGCTGCTTACCTACATGTTCCTATAGCACTGTCCTATCAGTGCTTTCTCAGGTTGGCTATCCTCCAACAGCATTTTCAGTTCCAGGCCCTACCTTTTGGGTTAGCCACAGCTCTCAGAGTATTTACCAAGATTATGGTGGTAATGGCAGCTTATCTCCGCCACAGGGGGGAATAAGAATATTTCCAAACCGTGACTATCTTTTAATCCTGGCACAGACGCAGGAATTGCTCTTATGTCATTTGTAACAGACAATAACGTGTCTGCAGAACCACGGGTGGCTCATAAATTGGGCAACATCGTCTCTGGTTCCGTCACAACGGATGACTCACTTGGGGGCTGTACTGGATTCAAGTCTTCAGAGAGTCATTTTATCTCTGAATAAGATATCCAAGATCCATCCAGTCAAGGATTCAGGACTTGTTACACAGTCAAAAGGTATCCATTCACGCAGCAATGCGCGTGATGGGTTTGGTGGTGTCAACATTCGACATGGTGGAGTATGCACAATTCCACTCGAGGCATCTGCAGCGTCTGATTCTTGCCAAATGGAATGGGTTGCATCAGACGATAAAAACACAGACTATGTTTCTTACGATAGAAGTAAGACGGTCATTAGCCTGGTGGTTACAGACATCCCATCTGGACAAGGGGAGACCCTTTGGGTATCAGATTGGGAAATTCTGATGACAGACGCCAGTCTCCAGGGCTGGAGAGCAGTGTCAGGAAGGTTGTGTTTTCAGGGGCAATGGACCAAGGAAGAAAGTTGCCTGCCAATAAATATATTGGAACTTCGGTCCATATACATGGCACTGATTCAGGCAAAGGACATTCTTCAGGAAAAATCAGTCCAGATCCGCTCGGACAATGCGATGGCAGTAGCGTGCCTCAACCATCAAGGAGGAACTCGAAGCCGAAAAGTGATGAAGGAGGTAAGTCACATACTAAAGGGGGCAGAAGTTAATCATCCAGCCTTGTCTGTAGTGTTCGTTACAGGAGTCCTAAACTGGGAAGCAGATTTTCTCAGTCGACACGCAATTCAAGCAAGAGAATGGGCTTGACATCCGGAGGTCTTCCAGACTCTAGTAGACAAGTGGGGGTTGCCAGAGATGGATCTCATGGTGTTCCGTCTGAACAACAAAGTGCTCACATACGGGTCAAGAACAAAGGTTCCCAGAGCGATCTTTGTGGATGCCCTGTCTGTGAGATGGTATTTTCATCTGGCTTATGTGTTTCCTCCTATTACCCAGGGTGGTGAGAAAGATAAAGCAAGGAAAAGGTGCCGTGATACTAATAGCTCCGGCTTGGCCCAGAAGACCCTCAACGTCCAGATCTACTGATGCAGGGTCCTTGTTATCACAGACATCTGGATCGACTGTCTCTGACGGCGTGGCTCTTGAAACCTCTATCCTGAAGTCGAGGATTCTCACAACAGGGTAATTCAAACTATGCTCAGAGCAAGGAAACCTTCCTCAGCTCGCATTTATCACTGAATGTGGCAAACCTATATTCATTGGTGCAGTGAACGGAAAATGCACCCTAAATCTTTCAGTTTCCAGGGTCTTAGCATTCCTTCAGGCAGAAATGGATAAAGGTTTGAAGGTGGCTTCCTTGAGAGTGCACGTATCAGCATTGACTGTATGGTTCCAAAAGAAAATTGCCAATTTACAGGATGTGCGTACTTTTTTCCAGGGAATGCTGACCATTCAACCTCCTTTTGTTCCTCCTACAGTGCCTTGGGACTTAAGTCTAGTCCTGAAAGCCCTTCAAGTTGCCCCGTATGAAACACTTAATAAAGTGGATCTTAAATGGTTGACCGCTAAAGTTCTCTTTCTATTGGCTTTGGCATCAGCTAGAAGAGTGTCAGATTTAGGAGCGCTGTCATGTCGTTCCCCGTTTCTGATTTTTTTTTTTATCCAGATAAAGCAGTTCTCAGAACTAGGTCTGCGTATCTTACTAAGGTGGTGTCTAAGTTCCACCTTAATGAAGAAATTGTAGTCCTGGCTTTCCAGGTACCGGGCCTTTCTGCGGGAGATGCATCGCTGGTTGTGGTCTGTGCATTAAGGATCTACGTGGATCGTGCGAGTGCCATCAGAAAGACAGATTCTCTCTGGATTTCGCAAGAGAGGATGGCCTGCTGATAAGCAGATGCTGTCAAGATGGCTTCGAATGACTATTTCAGAAGCATGTTTTCAGGCCGATCTCCCGGTTGTCTCTGCTCACTACTCGTAAGGTAGGTTCATCTTGGGCAGCACAACGTGGTACTTCAGCAGAACAGATATGTAAGGCAGCCACATGGTCTTCCATTAACACATTCATTATACATTATGGCCCTGATGCATCATCGCTTGGAAAGTGATAAAATGGAGAGTGAAAAATTGCCAGCCAATCAGCTCCTAATTTCCATGTCACAGGATGTGTTTGAAAAATGGCAGTTAGGAGCTGATTGGCTGGTACTTTTTCACTCTACATTTCTCTAACGTCCTAGAGGATGCTGGGACTCCGTAAGGACCATGGGGATAGACGGGCTCCGCAGGAGACATGGGCACTTCAAGAAAGACTTTGACTCTGGGTGTGCACTGGCTCCTCCCTCTATGCCCCTCCTCCAGACTTCAGTTTGATACTGTGCCCAGTGGAGACTGGGTGCATTTCAGGAGTTATCCTGAGTTTCCTGTAAGAAAGCATTTTTGTTAGGTTTTTTATTTTCAGGGAGCCTGCTGGCAACAGACTCCCTGCATCGAGGGACTGAGGAGAGAGAAACAGACCCACTTCTCTGAGTTCAGGGCTCTGTTTCTTAGGCTACTGGACACCATTAGCTCCAGAGGGATCGGTACGCAGGTCTCACCCTCGCCGTCCGTCCCAGAGCCGCGCCGCTGTCCTCCTCGCAGAGCCGGAAGAAAGAAGCCGGGTGAGTATGTGAGGAAAAGACCCATCTGAGGTGGCAGAAGACGCTTGGATCTTCACTGAGGTAACGCACAGCACTGCAGCTGTGCGCCATTGCTCCCCTTCACCTCACACACTCCGGTCACTGTAAGGGTGCAGGGAGCATGGGGGGGCACCCTGGGCAGCAATATAAACCTCTCTTATGGCACAGATGTATATATACATGAACAGCTGGGCACTGTACATGTATAAAAAGAGCCCCCGCCATGTATTGAAAAAATTGAGCTGGACAGAAGCCCCGCCGCCGAGGGGGCGGGGCTTGTCCCTCAGCACTCACCAGCGCCATTTTTTCTCCACAGCACCGCTGAGAGGAAGTTCCCCGGACTCTCCCCTGCTTTTACTCTCCCCTGCTTGACACTTGGTGACAGAGGGTTTTAAAGTAGAGGGGGGGCACATAATTGGCGCAGATACATAAAACAGAGCTGCTGGGTAAACATTAATTTACTGTGTTATTCCTGGGTCATATAGCGCTGGGGTGTGTGCTGGCATACTCTCTCTCTCTGTCTCTCCAAAGGGCCTGGTGGGGAACCTGTCTTCAGAAAAGAGCTTCCCTGTGTATGTGTGGTGTGTCTGTACGTGTGTGTCGACATGTCTGAGGCTGAGGGCTCACCTAAGGAGGAGGGGGAGTTTATGAATGTTAGGTCTCCGTCTGCGGTGCCGACGCCGGACTGGATGGATATGTGGAATGTTTTAAGTGCAAATGTTAATTTATTGCACAAAAGGCTAGACAAAGCCGAAGCTGGGGCACAGTCAGGGAGTCAACCCATGCCTGTCCCTAAGTCGCCGGGACCTTCGGGGTCTCAGAAGCGCCCACTATCCCAAATAGTTGACACAGATACCGACACGGATTCAGACTCCAGTGTCGATTACGATGATACAAAATTACAGCCAAAGGTGGCTAAAGGTATTCGATATATGATTATCGCAATAAAAGATGTGTTGCATATCACAGAGGAACCCCCTGTCCCTGACACGAGGGTACACATGTATAAAGGAAAGAAACCTGAGGTCTCCTTTCCCTCCTCACATGAGCAGAACGAAGTATGTGAAAAAGCGTGGGAAACTCCAGACAAAAACCTGCAGATTCCCAAAAGGATCCTAACAGCGTATCCTTTCCCGTCGCAGGACAGGATACGGTGGGAATCCTCCCCTAGGGTGGACAAGGCCTTGACGCGCTTATCAAAAAAGATAGCGCTTCCATCCCAAGATACGGCTACCCTCAAGGATCCTGCTGACCGCAAGCAGGAGGTTACCCTGAAGTCCATTTACACACATTCTGGTACGTTACTCAGACCGGCTATTGCGTCGGCCTGGGTTTGTAGTGCTGTAGCAGCATGGAGAGATTCCTTATCAACGGATATTGAGACTCTTGATAAGGATACCATTTTATTGACCCTAGGGCATATAAAAGATGCGGTCTTGTATATGAGGGATGCTCAAAGAGACATTACTTTACTGGGTTCCAGGATAAACGCTATTTCTATTTCTGCTAGGCGTGTCTTATGGACCCGACAGTGGACTGGTGATGCCAACTCCAAGAGACATATGGAGTTGTTGCCTTACAAGGGTGAGGAATTGTTTGGAGAGGGACTCTTGGATCTCGTCTCCACGGCTACGGCAGGTAAATCTAATTTTTTGCCATATATTCCCTCACAATCTAAGAAAGCGCCTCATTATCAAATGCAGTCCTTTCGTTCCAATAAAAGCAAGAGAGCACGTGGATCGTCCTTTCTTGCCAGAGGTAAGGGCAGAGGGAAAAAGCTGCATAACACAACTAGTTCCCAGGAACAGAAGTCCTCCCCGGCCTCTGCAAAATCCACCGCATGACGCTGGGGCTCCCCTGAGGGAGTCAGCTCCTGTGGGGGCACGTCTTCGACTGTTCAGCCACGTCTGGGTCCACTCACAGGTGGATCCATGGGAATAGAAATTGTTTCCCAGGGTTACAAGGTGGAATTCGAAGAAGTGCCTCCTCGCCGGTTTTTCAAATCGCCCTACCGAAACAACCCCTGGAAAGGGAGATAATGTTACATGCGATTCACAAATTGTGTCTTCAACAAGTGGTGGTAGAGGTTCCCCTGCTTCAAAGAGGGCAGGGGTACTACTCAACTCTGTTTGTGGTTCCGAAACCGGACGGTTCGGTCAGACCCATTTTAAATTTTAAATCCCTGAACCTTTACTTAAAACGGTTCAAGTTCAAAATGGAATCACTCAGGGCGGTCATCGCCAGCCTAGAAGGGGGAGATTTTTTGGTATCTCTGGACATAAAGGATGCATACCTGCATGTCCTCATATATCCTCCTCATCAGGCGTACCTGAGATTTGCGGTACAGGATTGTCATTACCAATTTCAGACGTTGCCGTTTGGGCTTTCCACGGCCCCCGAGAATTTTCACCAAGGTAATGGCGGAAATGATGGTGCTCCTGCGCAAGCAGGGTGTCACAATTATCCCGTACTTGGACGATCTCATAAAAGCGAGATCACGGGAGAAGTTGCTGAACAGCGTATCACTTTCACTGAATGTGTTACAGCGACACGGCTGGATTCTCAATATTCCAAAGTCGCAGCTGAATCCTACAACTCGTCTGCCCTTCTTGGGCATGATTCTGGACACAGACCAGAAAAGGGTTTTTCTTCCGACGGAAAAAGCGCAGGAACTCATGACTAGTCATGAACCTGTTGAAACCAAAACAAGTGTCAGTACATCATTGCACTCAAGTTCTGGGAAAGATGGTGGCAACATACGAAGCCATTCCATACGGCAGATTCCATGCAAGGACCTTCCAATGGGACCTATTGGACAAATGGTCCGGGTAGCATCTGCAATTGCATCAGCGGATCACCCTGTCCCCCAGGGCCAGAGTATCTCTCCTGTGGTGGCTAAACAGTGCTCACCTTCTAGAGGGCCGCAGGTTCGGCATTCAGGACTGGATCCTGGTGACCACGGATGCGAGCCTCCGAGGTTGGGTAGCAGTCACACAGGGAAGAAATTTCCAAGGACTTTGGTCAAGTCAAGAGACTTGTCTTCACATCAACATCCTGGAACTAAGGGCCATATACAACGCCCTACGTCAAGCGGAGATCTTACTTCGCAATCGACCAGTTCTGATCCAGTCAGACAACATCACCGCAGTAGCTCATGTAAACCGCCAAGGCGGCACAAGGAGCAGAGTGGCAATGGTGGAAGCCACCAGAATTCTTTGCTGGGCGAAGAATCATGTAAGCGCTCTGTCAGCAGTGTTCATTCCGGGAGTGGACAACTGGGAAGCAGACTTCCTCAGCAGACACGATCTGCATCCGGGAGAGTGGGGACTTCATCAGGAAGTCTTCGCGCAGATTGCAAGTCTGTGGGGACTACCCCAAATAGACATGATGGCATCCCGTCTCAACAAAAAGCTACAAAGGTATTGCGCCAGGTCAAGAGACCCTCAGGCGGTAGCTGTGGACGCCCTAGTGATACCGTGGGTGTTCCAGTCGGTATGTGTGTTTCCTCCTCTTCCTCTCATACCCAAGGTGTTGAGGATAATAAGAAAAAGAGGAGTGAGAACAATTCTCATTGTTCCAGATGGGCCACGAAGGACCTGGTATCCGGATCTGCAAGAAATGCTCACAGAAGATCCGTGGCCTCTTCCTCTAAGGCAGGACCTGTTACAACAAGGTCCCTGTCTGTACCAAGACTTACCGCGGCTGCGTTTGACGGCATGGCGGTTGAACGCCGGATCCTAGCGGAAAAAGGTATTCCGGATGAGGTCATTCCTACACTAATAAAGGCTAGGAAGGACGTGACGTCTAAACATTATCACCGAATATGGCGAAAATGTTTCTTGGTGTGAGGCCAGGAATGCTCCTATGGAAGAATCCCATCTAGGCCGTTTTCTTCACTTCCTACAAACTGGAGTGAATTTGGGCCTAAAATTAGGCTCCATTAAAGTTCAGATTTCGGCCTTATCCATTTTCTTTCAAAATGAATTGGCCTCTTTACCTGAAGTACAGACTTTTGTGAAGGGAGTACTGCATTTTCAGCCTCCTTTTGTACCTCCGGTGGCGCCTTGGGACCTTTAACGTGGTGTTAAGTTTCCTTACGTCACATTGGCTTGAACCACTTAAAACAGTGGAGTTGAAATATCTCACTTGGAAGGTGGTCATGTTGTTAGCGTTGGCTTCGGCTAGGCGAGTTTCGGAATTGGCGGCTTTATCACATAGGGGCTTTTATCTGGTTTTCCATATGGATAGAGCGGAGTTGCGGACCCGTCCTCAATTCCTACCTAAGGTGGTCTCATCCTTTCATATGAACCAACCTATTGCGTGCCTGTGACTACACGTGACTTGGAGGATTCCGAGTCCCTTGATGTGGTCAGGGATTTGAAAATTTACGTGGCCAGAACGGCTAGGATCAGAAAAACAGAAGCACCGTTTGTCCTGTATGCAGCCAACAAGGTTGGCGGCCCTGCTTCAAAGCAGACTATTGCTCGCTGGATCTGTAACACGATTCAGCAGGCGCATTCTACGGCAGGATTGCCGTTACCGAAATCGGTTAAGGCCCATTCCACTAGGAAGGTGGGCTCGTCTTGGGCGGTTGCCCGAGGGGTCCCGGCACTACAGCTGTGCCGAGCTGCTACTTGGTCGGGGTAAAACACCTTTGCAAAGTTCTATAAGTTTGATACCCTGGCTGAGGAGGACCTCCTGTTTGCTCAATCGGTGCTGCAGAGTCATCCGCACTCTCCCGCCCGTTTGGGAGCTTTGGTATAATCCCCATGGTCCTTCAGAGTCCCAGCATCCTCTAGGACGTTAGAGAAAATAAGATTTTAAACCTACCGGTAAATCTTTTTCTCGTAGTCCGTAGAGGATGCTGGGCGCCCGTCCCAAGTGCGGACTACTTCTGCAAGACTTGTATATAGTTATTGCTTACATAAGGGTTATGTTATAGATTCATCGGTTTTGGGCCGATGATATGTTGTTCTTCATACTGTTAACTAGATAGTATATCACAAGTTATACGGTGTGGCTGGTATGAATCTTGCCCTTGGATTACAAAAATCCTTTCCTTGTATTGTCCGTCTCCTCTGGGCACAGTTTCTCTAACTGAGGTCTGGAGGAGGGGCATAGAGGGAGGAGCCAGTGCACACCCAGAGTCAAAGTCTTTCTTGAAGTGCCCATGTCTCCTGCAGAGCCCGTCTATCCCCATGGTCCTTACGGAGTCCCAGCATCCTCTACGGACTACGAGAAAAAGATTTACCGGTAGGTTTAAAATCTTATTATCACTTTCCAAGATATGATGCATCTAGTCCTATACCTTGGATACCTTTGCCTCTCATGACGCTGAATTCGGGAGATGGATTCTACTGTCCAATCAAGAGCGTCCCCACCACTAAGTTGCTTTGGGAATTCCCACCATTATCCTGTGGATAACCTGTGGACCCTGCCAGAGAAATATACGTTATGGTAAGAACTTACCGTTGATAACGGTATTTCTCCTTAGTCCACAGGGATCCCACTCTGACGCACCTGATTTGAAGATTCTATTACTCACTAACCTCTCCCTTCTTGTACGGAAGGGTGTGCATGTGTGTTCTTATCGCCTGATTAGGGCTATCTATGATGCTCCTGCCTTGAGCTTTGGAATACAACTGGTTTTCCTGATCAAGGGTGCGGGGATATATGGATGGCCCATTGCATACTGGGAGGCCGGAAAAGCTTTGACCGATTGGTGCAAATCCGCTGTTGCTTCATCATATATCCATTGTTATCCTGTGGATTTAGGAGAAATACCGTTATCAACGGTAAGTTCTTACCATAACGTATATTTTCCTGTGTGTGTGTTCTGTCACTATACAGTATGTCGGACAAAGAGTGTGTTTCATGTAAGGCACAGTGTTCCTCTTCCCCAGGGGGTTCACTAGTGTGTACTCAGTGTAGTGCCATTTCCCAGGCTAGTGGGGCATAACCAGCATGGCTGGACGCCATTAGGGGAATGATTTTCTCCATTTCTACTAAGTTATCTCGAAATGAGAAAGAGATGGCAGTCTATGGATGAGTTGATGAAAAAGGACTCGGTACCCAAGCCAGCATGTCAGTCCCTTGCCATCTGTCCACAAAAACGTACTTTGGCCTATATCCTGCAGTCTAACTCGGATGATGAGGGGTTAGACATGGAGGAGGGTGAGGTGGACTCAGAAGTGGGGGATGGTACTCTATCACAGGGAATAGAGGCTATCAGGGAGGTTCTGCATCTCCCTGATAAAGTGACAGGAAAGTGTGGAATCTTATTTTAATATAAAGAAGAAATCCTCTGCCACTTTTCCTGCGTCAAAGGAACTAAATACCCTGTTTGAAGAACCGTGGGTTAATCCTGATAAAAAAAAAATTCAAATTCCTAAACGGTTATCATCTTTCCTTCCTGACGATAGGAAGAAATGGGAAAATCCACCAATAGTGGAGGCATTGGTATCCAGGCTCTCACGAAAAATTGTATTGCCTGTCCTGGGTGCAGTCTCCCTAAAAGATGCGGCTCACAGCAAAATTGAGACTACAATTAAAATCTTTGTATACAACTGTTGGGGTGGCCCAAAGACCCACTATAGCTTGTGGGTGGATTACAAAAACCATTGCTAAATGTGTCGGGTAATTCGATTGAGGGGTTAAACATCTTACCTCAAGAGGAGGTTGTCTTGTTCCTGTAATATATACAGGACTCTGCAAACTTTCTGGTGGAAGTCATAAAAGAAATAGGCTTGCTTAATGCACGTGCTATGGCAGTGTCTGTACGCAGGGGTCTATGGCTACGCCAGTGGACTGCGGATGCGGACTCCAGGAAAGCCGTAGAGAGCCTACTTTTCACAGGGGAGGCCTGTAAAAGGAACTTGACAAATGATCTCCAAAGCTACAGCGGGTAAGTCTACATATCTTCTTTCTGCAGGTCCTCCAACTAGGAAGGCCTACTCAGGACCCAATTTGCAGTCCTTTGGGACTGCCAAGTTTAAGGGCAAGGCCAGAGGTTCTTCTACCGCTGTCAGAGGTGCTAGAGGTAAACCACTCAAACCAGCATCTGCCAGTTCACAGGAACAGAGCTCCGGATCTGCTTCCTCAAAGCCTTCTGCATGACAGAGAACAGCGACGCGTGGAAGATTGTCATGTGGGAGAACTGTTAAATTCTTTAGTCACGTCAGTATAGGATCGTGCCAGGATCCCTGAGTCATAGCTCTTATATCCCAGGGTTACAGACTGGAGTTCCAGGAGCTCCCAGGCTTACCAGTTTCACAAGAGGCAAGTATAACCTTACGGGACGCCATTCACAGACTGGTGTAGACTCAAGTCATTGTTCCAGTTCCATCCCATCTGCGAAACTAGGGGTACTATTCCAACTTGTTTGTAGTATCGAAACTGGACAGTTCGGTAAGACCGATTCTGGACCTCAAGTCGTTGAACCCATACTTAAGAGTGTTCAAATTCAAGATGAAGTCTTAGAGCTGTGATCTCAGGTCTGGAGGACGGAGACTCTCAACCAGACTACTCTTGGGTAACGGGTGGATTCTGAACCTTCCAAAATCTTACCTAGAGCCAACACGGAAGCTTCCTTTCCTGATAATGATACTGGACACAAGAGTCTCAGAAGGTGTTCCTTCCTTTGGAAAAGGCATTGGTAATCTAGTCGATGGTTCGGGCTGTCCTAAAGCCAACCCAGATCTCGGTGCACCTGTGCATTCGCCTTCTGGGGAAAATGGTGGCCTCTTACGAGGCGCTTCAGTACGGAAGGTTTCATGCAAGACCCTTCCAGCTCGGACTGTTGGACAAATGGTCCGGATTGCATCTTCACATGCACCAGAGGATCCATCTGTCGCCAAAAGCCAGGATCTCTCTTCTGTGGTGGCTTCAGACTTCTCACCTAATCGAGGGTTGACGGTTCAGGATTCAGAATTAGATTCTGCTAACCATAGACTCAAGCCTCAGAGGTTGGGGAGCAGTCACCCAGGGGGTGCAGTTTCAGGGAAGATGGTCAAGTCAGGAAGTCCTTCCAGTCAACATCCTGGAACTCAGAACTATATACAACGCCCTTCTGCAGGCCTCATCTCTTCTTCAAGATCGGGCCATTTAGGGCCAGTCGGACAATGGGACGGCAGTGACGTACATAAACTGACAGGGCAGAACGAAAAGCAGAACAGCAATGTCAGAGGTGACCAGAGTTCTCCTCTGGGCGGAAAAACATGCCGTGGCGTTGTCGGCTGTCTTCATTCCGGAAGTAGACAACTGGGTAGCAGACTTCTTCAGCAGACATGACCTGCACCCGGGGGAGTGGGGCCTTCACCCAGAGGTGTTCAGGTGGTTGACACGTCGGTGGGGATATCCACAAATCAACATGATGGCCTCTCATCTCAACAAGAAGCTCAAGCGGTATTGTTCCAGGTCAAGAGACCCACAGGCAGTAGCGGAAGACGCTCTGACGACTCCATGGGTCTATCAGATGGTGTACGTGTTTCCTCCACCTCCTCTGATCCCAAGAATTATAAAAAGGGAAAAGGTTGAAGCAATACTCATTGCTCCGGACTGTCCAAGAAGGGCCTGGTATGCGGATCTTCTGAAGATGCTCCTCGAAGATCCGTGGCCTCTTCCTCTTCACGAGGATCTTCTGCAACAGGGCCCGTTCGTCTATCTAGACTTACCGTGGCTGCGTTTCACGGCATGGATGTTAAATGGCTGATTCTGGCCAGGAGAGGGATCCCTGATAAGGTCATCCCGACTATGATCCAAGCCAGGAATGGGGTAATGTCTAAACATTACTACCGTATTTGGAAGAAATAAGTCTATTGGTGTGAGAGCAGACAATATTCTGCGGTGGCATTTCATCTTGGACGTTTCCTGCAGCCGGGTGTGGATGTGGTCCTACGTCTAGGCTCCATAAAAGTCCAAATTTCGGCCTTGTCTATTTTCTTTCAGAAACGATTGGTTCTCTCCCTGAGGTCCAGTGTTCTTGAAAGGTGTTCTGCACATCCAACCTTCCTTTGTGCCTCCCACGGCACCTTGGGACATCAATGTGGTATTGCAGTTCCTCCAATCGGACTGGTTTGAACCATTTTAGAAGGTAGACATAAAGTATCTTACATGGAAGACCGTCACACTGTTGGCCTTGGCTTCAGCAAGACGTGTGTTGGAGCTGGGGGCGTTGTCTCACAAGAGCCCCTACAGAGCTGAACTCAGGAATCGTCAGTAATTTCTTCCTAAAGTGGTGTCTGCGTTTCATATCAACCCACCTATTGTGGTCCCAGTTGTTACGGACACCTCTGCTACTTCAAAGTCTTTGGATGTTGAGAGGGCTTCGAAGGTGTATGTGAAACGAACAGCTCGTCACAGACTCGCTGTTTGTTCTTTATGATCCCAATAAGATTGGGTGTCCTGCTTGGAAGCAGTCCACTGCACGCTGAATCAGGCTTATTATCCAGCATGCCTATTCCATGGCAGGTTTGCCAATTCCATAATCTGTGCAGGCCCACTCTACTCGGTCAGTGGGTTCTTCTTGGGCAGCTGCCCAGGGTGTCTCGGCTTTACAGCTCTGCCGAGCAGCTACTTGTTCAGGTTCGAACACGTTTGCAAGGTTTTATAAGTTCAATACTTTGCCCAAACTGAAGGTCCTCAGAGTCCAATCAGTTCTGCAGGAATCTCAGCACACTTCCACCCAGTTTGGGAGCTTTGGTACTTCCCCCATGGTACTATATGGATTTCCAGTATCCCCTAGGACGTAAGAGAAAATAGGATTTTAATTACCTACCGGTAAATATTTTTCTCGTAGTCCGTAGGGGATACTGGGGGCCCGCCCAGTGCATCGTTCTTCCTGCACTGTTACTTGGTTAAGTAATGATGTTTGGTTCAGCTGTTGATGTTCCTGGTTTTAAGTTTGGTTAGCATGGCTTTCCTCTTGTTTTGTGTGTGCTGATTCGGAATCTCACCACGATCCTTTTATATCCTTCTCTCAAAGTATGTCTGTCTCCTCGGGCACAGTTTCCTAGACTGAATCTGGTAGGGGGGGGCATAGAGGGAGCAGCCAGCGCACACTGTCAGTTTCTTAACGTGCCCATGGCTTCTAGTGGACCTGTCTATACCCATGTTACTAAATGGATTCTCAGTATCCCCTACGGACTATGAGAAAAGGATTTACCGGTAGGTAATTAAAAACCTATTTTTTAATTTATTTTTAGTACTGAGTAGCAGCGCTAGGCTGTTCCATGGACGCCAGGACAAACTTGTTCAGATCCAGTCCGACAATGCCACAGCAGTAGCCTACCTAAACCATCAGGGTGGCACCCACAGTCAGTTGGCAATGAAGGAAGTGGCTCACATTCTGCAGTGGATTGAACGCCATCTCCCTGCTATCTCGGTGGTCTAAATCCCAGAAGTGCCAAACTGGGATGCAGACTTTCTCTGCCGTCACGAGGTACACAACAGAAAGTGGTCGCTACACGAGGAGGTTTTCCAGCTTCTGCTACGCAAGTGGGGCTAGCTGGAAGTGGATCTCATGGCCTTAAGACACAACAACAAGGTCCCAATATACGGATCCAGGACAAGAGACCCCGAACTAGCCTTCGTGGATGCACTGACTGCATTGGACTTTCCTGGCTGTGCAGTGGACCTTCGTTTTCCCTCCGGTTTCCCTTCCAAGGGTTCTTCAGAAATTCCATCAAGAAGCGATAACACCTAGATGGCGCAGACTTCATTGGTTCTAAGATCCACAGAACCTATCCATAGACACACTTTCAAATTCCCAAGCAACCAGACCTCTTGTTTCATGATCCCTCTCTACATACAGACCAAGCTCGTCTCTCTTTGACGGCGTGGCTCTTGATTCATCCTTCCTAACTGCAAAAGGATTTTCACGGTCTGTTTTCCAGACCATGCTTAAGGCTAGAAAACGGTCATCTGCCCGTATCTATTATCAAGTGTGGCATACATACCTGCAATAGTGTGCTACAAAGCGCTATAACACACAGGTTTTTCCAGGATTCTCTCCTTCCTTCAAGTTAGATTGACTCTAGGACTTTGCTTTGTAAAGTTGAAAGTGCACATCTTGGCACTGTCCATTTGGTTCCAACGAAACTTTGCTCCCCTACCGGATGTTCATACTTTTTTCCAGGGAGTACTTCATGTTCATCCTCCATATGTACCTCTGATAGCTCCATGGGATTTATCAGTGGTCATCAGAACTCTTTTGGAGCCTTCGTTTGAGCCTCTGGAATCAGTGGTCTAAAGCGCTTGAACCGTATTCCTGCTAGCCATTGCTTCTGCTTACAGTGTATTAGATTTGGGAGCTCCCCCTTTCTTATCTTTCATAGTGTCAGGACTGTGTTTCATATTAGGCTCCCGTTCCATCTTACTGAAGGATTTGTGGTACCGGCCTTCCTCTTTCAATGCACTTTTGACTGGAGAGGCTCCCGTGCTCTCTGGATCTATGTGTGATTGTACCAGTTCTCTTCAGAAATCAGATTCCCTCTTTTTGTCCTCTATGCCTTCCACAAGAGGGGCTGGCCAGCTGACAAACACTCTGGCCAGATGGATTTGTATAACTGTACCACAACTGTACAATCCTTCCTGTACCAGCTACAGTCACAGCTCATTCTACTCGCTCTGTAGGTCCTTTGTGGGCAGCGTGCCATGGAACGTCTGCAGAATAATTGTGCAAGGTGGTTACATGGTCCTCTGTCCACACCTTTCTTAGGTTCTATTTCTACATTAGCTTCTCAAGATGCTTTATTTGGACGCTGCAGTCATTTATCCACTCAGGGGCAACCTCCCTTGAATAACTGCTTTGGGACATCCCCATTGTATTCCCTGTGAAGCCCTATGGAACCCAAAGAAGAAAATTAGTTAATGTAAAACTTACCTTTCTTAGAGGTCCACAGGGTGCTCGCCCTGACTTGCCTGGCTTCTATGGGTTACTCTTCTTGGTCACCGGTTCCCTACTCCTATATTGGAGAGTGTGTGTGTTTTTGTGTGTGCCGCAATCTTCCTTCTCTCCTGTTCTGCTCCTGCCTTGGACTTGTTGACAAAACTGAGGATCCTTGAGCATGGAAGTAGGGTATAGGTGTGGCCAGAGGCCCCGTCCTACGTGCCTGATGTAGGCTGAAGGTGGTTAATCCCGTGCTGCGGCTCAATCATTTAACAGGGACAATAGGAGCTAGGCGTCCTATTCGAATATAATAATGGCACTGGCCACCGAGTGTTTAAAATGTGTTTTTAGTATGTTATATCACTGCACTGTGCACAGTTGGAGAGTTATGGATTGCACATTTTATAATGTATTTATACCTAAGATGTGTTTAAATGTATTTGAAAGTTAAAAATGCCCTTAGGTATTGCCTTTTGGGAACAGTTAATGGTACACTCTGACATAGGAGGTCATATGTTAAGTGACCTAGAGTGATCAGACCCTGTGATGGTGGTCAGGGCACAGTAGGTAATGTGCTTGGGTTCTGCAGGTCCTGTGGGAAGGTGTTTGAGTGACATGACCAATACTTTTGGTTACAGCATTGCATTTTGAAAATGGTCTCCACGTGGTCTCTTGATTATGTAGTCAAAATTGTAAGGAAAGTTAGTGCAAATCGCACTGTATGTACACAACTTGCAATCCCGATGCACGCTCAGCCCTGTCTTGGTATCACTGGGGTGCTGGAAGATATCTCCTGGGCCCCAGCATTTTTCTGTCGTAGCCCCACTGTCAGGTCTGTAACTGTGTCTGTACCTGGAGGGGGCACTAGTGGGTCAGTGGTGGTGCGGTGGAGGCTGTAGAAGATTCCTGCGCATGTGCGCAATGATATTTATTTAGCACACAGAGGTATGACAGTCACTGAAGCACAATAACAATACTGAGGGTTTGAACAATGAAGCTGACAGGTATAACAACAGTCACAGGTGATGATCTGTAAACAAGTGAAATTAATAACAGTGATGACCGGCCTGGAAGCCGATGACAAACATCGATGGTTGACCTGGAAGTGGATGGTAACAGGATCAAATATGCAGATGATGATAATGCAACTGATGACAGTGAACACAGGCAATAGTAACTCTGGTAATTGGTCTGGAAACCAACAGCAGCAGATTCACACAGTCTGTATATAAGCACAAAGCCAAGCAAGGCCAAAGCAGGAGAGAGTAAATTGGAAGCTGGTTGTTATAAGTGCCAGATGGAATAGCACAGTGCTGAACGCAGATGAACAACACATAGGAGAGAATGGTATATAGCACCTGGAGAGAGTCTCTTACTGCATGCAGAGGTGGAAGCTGACTGTGGAAGGAGTTGTAGCAGAGCTGGATGGCTGGAGCCTGTTGTTCCACGGAGACACTGGAGCAAGGAAATCATTGGAGACAAGACTGGAGCCAGGAGACGCTGTACACTGGATTTGATGCGTTGTTCAAGGCGATGAGACTGAGCCGATGTTCTGGATTTATACCCCCTGGTCAGCAGGCATTGGATGCTTGAATCGTGTGCAGACACCGCATAGGATTGGGTTTTACAGGTCAGCTGACCGCAAGTGTCATGGCGGCGCCCATGCTGCACAGATGGTGGGTACACACTAGATTTACTTCAGGGGTACACTATGACAATGCGGACAAAGCATTCATGCAGCCGCAAACTGGGCCGTGACCGCTGGAGGCCTGCACACCAGAGTGCCGGTCAGATGCCACTGAACGCCGATTCCTGACATCTGCAGCTCCTGGCTCAGTGGCTCTCCTGTGCCTGGCGCCCCTTACCCCCAGTGCACCAGGGGTTAATATTCAGCAGTGCTTCTGGACCCCAGTGGTCCTCATGGAGTGCTGCAGCCTTGGACCGCTCTACCCATTCATGGCCGTAGCAACCACCCAGGAGTCTAGCGCTGGTAACGTGCACAGGGCGCCTAGCAGCAATTGCTTGTTTTTTTAAATATGGTGCCGCAGCACTGGGGTTAATGCCATTAAACACTTGGGGGGAGCTGGAGAAAGCTGGCTCGGGATTGGGACCCGGATACAGGAGCCAATTAACCTATCGGTATATGTTTGGAGTATAGAAACCAGAGAATCCAGAGGAAACCCACATCAATACGGACAGAATATAACTCCACACCGTTCGGGCCATGGTGGGAATTTAACACGACCTCAGTGCTGTGAGGTGGCAATGCTAACCACTCCACCATCCATGCTGCTCACTATAACGAGGTTTTCTTGTAAAAGTGACAGAAATGACTACTCATTACTTATTATAGGTCCCATTTCTATTAGGGAGGCGTGCATAGGACCCCTGTATACTGGAGCCCATTATTTGCTGCTGTCATTCTGCCCCATCTCCAGCCGCCTCTTTATGGACTAGGAACGGGAGCTCTTGTCATCACTACCTCCCACCCTTCCTTCCATTAAAGCTGGATAGAGGAAGGTAAAATGAGGAACGTGTGACTGGAGATTTGGATGGAAGAAAACAGACGCCCACGTTCCAACTGTCCTCAGCCTGCTCCGTAGCATCGTTACTACGGCTTCCTATCCGCTCGCCATACTGCCCGTGAAGCTTTGTCTACGCTGCCAGGAAATGAGACGGCTTCTTTTCATTTTATCATTGTTTTTGGAGAACTGCAATTCTTATTCCTGATTTATCCTCTATCTCCGTATACAATTACTAGTACAAGTCTTCCTCAGTATGGGCGAGATGTACTACGCATTGCGATACATCCCGCCACTTATCCGGTACATACCATCGTTAATAAGGCTATGGGATGTCCTTTGCGATGATTTGACTTCCAGGATTATCCAGGACTCCTGCCCAAAATTACGTGTGCTGCAGGGACACTGAGGGATCCGCTTGGCTTTCTCCTCCGAGTAGAATGTGAAAAGAAGCCCATAGGCTTCTACTAGGCAATGCCAACTACGAATGTGGCCTATCAGGTCCAACCTCCAGGATGTATTACATTCCTGGTCTTGATACCTATATGTCTCCAGCCAGCACCCCCCTTCTGCCTCACCAGCCAGCCCCCCCTTTCTGCCTCACCTGCCAGCCCCCCCTTTCTGCCTCACCTGCCAGCCCCCCCTTCCTGCCTCACCTGCCAGCCCCCCCTTCCTGCCTCACCTGCCAGACCCCCCTTCCTGCCTCACCTGCCAGACCCCCCTTCCTGCCTCACCTGCCAGACCCCCCTTCCTGCCTCACCTGCCAGACCCCCCTTCCTGCCTCACCTGCCAGACCCCCCCTTCCTGCCTCACCTGCCAGACCCCCCTTCCTGCCTCACCTGCCAGACCCCCCCTTCCTGCCTCACCTGCCAGACCCCCCTTCCTGCCTCACCTGCCACCATCCCCTCCTGCCTCACCAGCCAGCCCCCCCATTCTGCCTCACCTGCCACCATCCCTTCCTGCCTCACCAGCCAGCCCCCCCATTCTGCCTCACCAGCCAGCCCCCCATTCTGCCTCGCCAGCCCCCCATTCTGCCTCACCAGCCAGCCCCCCCTTCTGCCTCACCAGCCAGCCCCCCCCCCTTCTGCCTCACCAGCCAGCCCCCCCTTCCTGCCTCACCTGCCAGCCCCCCCTTCCTACCTCACCTGCCAGCCCCCCCTTCCTGCCTCACCTGCCAGCCCCCCCATTCTGCCTCACCTGCCAGCCCCCCCATTCTGCCTCACCTGCCAGCACCCCTCTTCTCCCTCACCTGCCAGCACCCCTTCTCCCTCACCTGCCAGCCCCACTTCTCCCTCACCGGTCAGCCCCCCCCTTTCTGCCTCACCGGCCAGCCCCCCCATTCTGCCTCACCGGCCAGCCCCCCCTTCTGCCTCATCTGCCAGCATCCCATTTGCTTCACCGGCCAGCCCCCCTTTCTCCCTCACCCCCTCCTTTCTGCCTCACCGACCAGCACCCCCCTTCTGCCTCATCTGCCAGCATCCCATTTGCTTCACCGGCCAGCCCCCCTTTCTCCCTCACCCCCTCCTTTCTGCCTCACCTGCCAGCCCACCTTTCTCCCTCAACAGCACACCAGGATGCAAAAAAAAGAAAGCTTTCATCACAGTGACGGCAGGAGGCAGCGGTTGAGCAGCCAGCAGTGTTGGAGGCGGTGGCAGTAGGAGGAGCCAGTGGTGAGGGTGCCCCCTCTCTCAGTCCGAGAGTCTGGACCTGAGCTAGAGTCCCAGCAGCCGCCCACCCCTCAACAGCAGCTCTGGTACCCAATAAGTGTCAGGATGTATCGCATTACGGCTGCGTAGTACATCCCACCACAGTAACAAGCAGAAAATGTTGATGTTAGAATAACATGTACTGTAAGATGTTTCACCCTCACCTCAGGAGGACTGCATGCTGTTATAACCTGGATATGTTTCTATAGATTTTTCTTCTTTGGCTTCCATATGGCTCTACAGAGTAGACAATGGGGTGTAGGTGGTTGTAAGGACCAGGTACTAAACAGTTAAAGCTTTAGGTAGCCCAGGATGCTCCAGTTCTTCCCCCCTACACCCCACCTCCAGCTCAGGCTCTTCAGCTTTGTCAACAAGACCAAGGCAGGATCAGGATAGGGGGGAAGAAAGATTTGGTACACACAAGAGTACCCTCATGGACCAGAGAAGGGAATCTGTAACCAAGAATAGATAACCCATTTTCTTCTTCGGGACAGTGGGTATGTCCCAAAGCAGTTGTTCAAGGGAGGGGACACTCCTGAGCGGATAGGAGAATCCGGCGTTAAAATGAGGTAGCCTGATAAGGTGAATGTATCAAAGGCATAGAACTTCAGAAGGGTGTGGACAGAAGACCACGTGGCCTCCTTGCAGAGTTCGGCAGATGTGCCATGGCGGGCTGCCCATGAAGGACCCACAGAGCAAGTAAAATGAGCGGAGACTGTGTATGGCGCAGGGAGGTCAGCCTGCATGTAAGCCTGTGAGATAGTCATGCGAAGCCATCTGGCCAGAGTCTGTCAGCTACCAGCCCCTGTTGTGGAATCCATAAAGGACAAAGAGGGAATCCAATTTTCGTATGGAACTGGTACAATCGACGTCAATACGAAGGGCACAGACCACATCCGAGGAGGCCTCTCCCGCCAAGAGGTCTGGGGATTGGAAGGCCGGTACCACTATTTCTTTGTTAAGATGGAAATGGGACACCACCTTGGGAAAGGTAGCAAGGGCGAGTTCGAAGAACAATCATTTCTCTATGAAAGATCAGAAAGGGAGAGTGACAGAATAGTACCCGCAAATCAGGCACTCTTTGGGCCGATGCAATAGCCAGAAGAAAAAGAGTCTTTGCCGTCAGTCATTTGAGGTCCACTGAGTCCAGGGTTTAAACGGAAACTCCTGAAGTGCCTGGAGCACCACTGACAAATCCCACAAAGCCACCGGAGGGACAAAGGGAGGTTGAATGTGGAGGACACCCTGTAGACAGGTGCGGTCATCCGACAGTGACGCAATTCTGCGCTGGAACCAGATTGACCCAGTAGAGAAGTGCCCTTTTAGAGAGGCTAAGTGGAGTTCCAGACCAGTAGGGAACCTTGAGGAGCAGATGGTGTAATGGTTAGCATTACTGCCCCACCGTACTGGAGGTCATGTGTTCAATTTCTAACTCTGCCCTAACTGTGCGGAGTTTGTAAGTTCTACCCATTCTTGTGTGGGTTTCCTCTGGGTACTCCGCTTTGCTCCCACACTCTAAGTATATAATGGTAGGTTAATTGGCTCCCAACAAAAAAAATATCTACTTTCTGTGTGTACATGAGCCAAGTGCTTCTCATCTGCTGTCACATTCTATGTTTCTATGAGTTTGGGAACCTCTGTCATAAATAGTTTGTTAATTGCAGCGTAACAAAATAATTTTGTGTAGAGAGCGCCACCTACTGCTTACTGCTTTACATTGTATTTAGTATATTGCATAGCACAACACAAAATGTTCTGATACAATAATCATGAAATTACAAACTCCCATTCCAGCGTGACAGCTTATATTGCATTACTGTAACCCTGTGACTGCAGAACTAACAGACAATTGTGCAGTGGGATGATCAGCACTTACATCTGTATGTATAGATGTACAGAGGAGAAGGTCCTAACAGAACTTTCACAACTAAAAGTGGATAAATCAATGGGACCAGATGGGATACACCAAAGGATACTCAAAGAGCTAAAAGATGTGCTGGTTACACCGTTAACAGAATTATTTAACCAGTCACTAAATACAGGTGCCATTCCAGAGGACTGGAAAAGAGCAAATGTAGTTCCACTGCACAAAAGTGAAAGCAAGGAAGAAGCAAGTAACTACAGACCAGTAAGCCTTACATCAGTAGTGGGGAAAGTAATGGAAAAACTATTAAAAGAAAGAGTTGTGGAATATCTTAAATCAAACCACTTACAGGATCCAAAACAGCATGGATTTACTGGTGGTAGATCATGCCAAACAAATCTTATTGACTTTTTTGACTCTGTGACGAAAATAATAGATCAAGGGGGAGCTGTAGATGTAGCATATCTAGACTTTAGTAAGGCATTTGACACTGTCCCACAACGCAGACTGCTAAATAAACTTGAAAGCGTGGGGGTGGATTATAAAACAGTTAAATGGATAAGAACCTGGTTGCAGGATAGGAAACAGACAGTTGTAGTTAATGGAGTGCAATCTATGGAGGGAAATGTTACCAGTGGAGTACCCCAGGGATCTGTACTTGGTCCAGTTCTCTTTAATATCTTTGTTGGTGACATTGCAGATGGTATTGAAGGAAAAGTATGCCTTTTTGCAGATGATACAAAGATATGCAACAGGGTAGACACACCGGGAGGGGTAAAACAAATGATTGATGACCTAGCTAGGCTTGAGAAATGGTCAAGAACGTGGCAACTACAGTTTAATGCTAAAAAATGCAAAATCATGCACTTGGGTCTCAAAAACCCAAAGGCTAAATATAGTATCAAGGGTACTATAATGGAAACTACTGAGGAGGAAAGGGATTTAGGAGTCACTATTTCAAGTGACTTGAAGGCAGGAAAGCAATGCAACAAAGCAATGAGAAAGGCAAGTCAGATGCTTGGTTGCATAGGGAGAGCAATCAGTAGCAGGAAAAAAGAAGTGATAATGCCACTGTATAGGTCATTGGTGTGGCCCCATCTGGAATACTGTGTCCAGTTCTGGAGACCATATCTCCAGAAGGATATAAATACATTAGAGAGTGTGTACAAAGAAGGGCAACTAAAATGGTGCATGGACTACATCACAAAACGTACCCGGAAAGGCTAAAAGATCTTAACATGTATAGTTTGGAGGAGAGAAGGGAAAGGGGGGACATGATAGAAACTTTCAAATATATCAAGGGTCTTAACAAAGTTCAGGAGGGAAACATTCTTCAAAGGAAGAGAAGTATTAGAACTCGAGGACATACACTGAAACTGGAGGGGGGGAGGTTCAGGGGAAATTTAAGGAAAAATTACTTCACAGAAAGGGTAGTGGATAAGTGGAATAGTCTCCCATCAGAGGTGGTAGAGGCTAAGACTGTAGAGCAATTTAAACATGCTTGGGATAGGCATATGAATATCCTTACAAAGAATTAAGGTTCAAAAAGGGTTGAGATTACCTAAAGGATAAAAAAAAAAGGGGCAGACTAGATGGGCAAAGTGGTTCTTATCTGCCGTCAAATTCTATGTTTCTATGCATACCTCCCAACATTAGAATCCCATGGAGAGGGACACCTGCGTGCCACCGCCCGAAAAGCAGGTGTGGCCTATTGGAAAGGGGCGTGACTAGCGGAAGGCCCGTGATCGTGAGACACGCCCCCATTTTCATCACTGAAGGAGGCATGACCAGCGCTCTGTGCCCCCTCTCCCTATATAACACGGGGGCAAATGCAGGACTTTTAGTGGGCAGTTTCTGTACTACCTCGATGAGCCTGATACAGTATGCAGCCTTTAGCGACCGCAGTAAACTATGCCAAAAAGATGGCCGTGTGCTGCTAGAATAAAACAATCTGTCATAACCAAAGGGAAAGCGCAAGTGTCCACGGCTAAAACCGTCCAGGTGTATAATATCTGCCTCTCACAGAATGATGTGCGTAGAACTGCATTACACTAAGCCCTACTACATTCATTACAGTCACATATATATGTGGCAGTATCTGCAACCATGGCGCCATGAGCAGCTGATTCAATGTGGGACGTGAAGGATCTGCCCACACAAAGAGGAGGGGGGGGGGGGTGACCACACCTAGATGCTGCCCTGTGGAGACGACAGTGCAGGTGTTACATTGCAGTCACAGCCTGGAGGCCGGTGGGAGCTACAATGCCAGTGTTCTTACCTGCAGGAGGCAGCGAGAACCCTAAAACTCTAAGGGGTCTATCTACAAAGCTTTGGAGAGAGCTAAAGTGGTTGGAGATAAAGTACCAGCCAATCAGCTCCTAGCCGCTATATTTGAAAAATGACAGGAGCTGATTCGTTGGTACGTTAGCTCGATCCACTTTCTCTCTCTCTCTCTCTCTCTCTCTCTCTCTCTAAGGCAGTGGTCTCCAACCTTAATTGGGGTGTGAGCTACTTTCGGAAAATAAAACCTCTGAAGGAGCTACCCCCTCCTAATGCACATGCGTTCCTGCGAAAGTGGGTGTGGCCTCATAAAAGTGGGTGTGGTCTCACAACTACAAGTAATGCCCCCCCACGTAGTGCCAGATACACACATAATGCCCTCAGCAGTGCCAGATACACAAATAATGCCCCCAGCAGTGCCAGATACACAAATAGTGCCCCCCAGCAGTGCCAGATACACAAATAGTGCCTCCCAGCAGTGCCAGATACACAAATAATGCCTCCCAGTAGTGCCAGATACACAAATAGTGCCCCCCAGCAGTGCCAGATACACAAATAGTGCCTCCCAGCAGTGCCAGATACACAAATAATGCCTCCCAGTAGTGCCAGATACACAAATAGTGCCCCCCAGCAGTGCCAGATACACAAATAGTGCCTCCCAGCAGTGCCAGATACACAAATAATGCCTCCCAGTAGTGCCAGATATACAAATAGTGCCCCCCAGCAGTGCCAGATACACAAATAGTGCCCCCCAGCAGTGCCAGATACACAAATAGTGCTCCCCAGCAGTGCCAGATACACAAATAGTGCCTCCCAGCAGTGCCAGATACACAAATAATGCCTCCCAGCAGTGCCAGATACACAAATAGTGCCCCCCAGCAGTGCTAGATACACAAATAGTGCCCCCCAGCAGTGCCAGATACACAAATAGTGCCCCCCAGCAGTGCCAGATACACAAATAATGCCCCCCAGCAGTGCCAGATACACAAATAATGCCCCCCAGCAGTGCCAGATACACAAATAGTGCCCCCCAGCAGTGCTAGATACACAAATAGTGCCTCCCAGCAGTGCCAGATACACAAATAATGCCCCCCAGCAGTGCCAGATACACAAATAGTGCCCCCCAGCAGTGCTAGATACACAAATAGTGCCCCCCAGCAGTGCCAGATACACAAATAGTGCCCCCCAGCAGTGCCAGATACACAAATAGTGCCCCCCAGCAGTGCCAGATACACAAATAGTGCCCCCCAGCAGTGCCAGATACACAAATAATGCCTCCCAGCAGTGCCAGATACACAAATAGTGCCCCCCAGCAGTGCCAGATACACAAATAATGCCTCCCAGCAGTGCTAGATACACAAATAGTGCCTCCCAGCAGTGCCAGATACACAAATAGTGCCCCCCAGCAGTGCCAGATACACAAATAGTGCCCCCCAGCAGTGCCAGATACACAAATAGTGCCCCCCAGCAGTGCCAGATACACAAATAGTGCCCCCCAGCAGTGCCAGATACACAAATAATGCCTCCCAGCAGTGCTAGATACACAAATAGTGCCCCCCAGCAGTGCTAGATACACAAATAGTGCCCCCCAGCAGTGCCAGATACCAGATACACAAATAATGCCCCCAGCAGTGCCAGATACACAAATAGTGCCCCCAGCAGTGCCAGATACACAAATAATGCCTCCCAGCAGTGCTAGATACACAAATAGTGCCCCCCAGCAGTGCTAGATACACAAATAGTGCCCCCCAGCAGTGCCAGATACCAGATACACAAATAATGCCCCCAGCAGTGCCAGATACACAAATAGTGCCCCCCAGCAGTGCCAGATACACAAATAGTGCCTCCCAGCAGTGCCAGATACACAAATAATGCCTCCCAGTAGTGCCAGATACACAAATAGTGCCCCCCAGCAGTGCTAGATACACAAATAGTGCCCCCCAGCAGTGCTAGATACCAGATACACAAATAATGCCCCCCACCAGTACCAGATACAATTCCCCCCGCAGTGCCATTTAAAATGTCCCCCTGCAGTGTCCGATACAGTACCCTACACAGTGCTAACCCTTGCTGGCTTCTTCTACTGCCGCCGGTGCTGCTCCTCCTGAATAAGGGACGGAAGGGGAGGAGAGCGCAGCGTGCACCTCTCCTGTGCAGTCCGAAGAGCGGCTGCGGTGAGGGTGACAGAGTCTCTGGCGGTGGCGGGCATTTAAAATATGGTGACTGTAAGTGAGCCAATCAAAACTCGCTGTCTGGCAGCCAATCAGGTGCCGCCACTGCCGGTCCACGAGCTCTGATTGGCTGACGTCCGGCACCATATTAACAATGAAGGGAGGAGGAGTGCCAGTGACTGCCCAAGCCTGTGAGCTACCGAAAATACTACGGCGAGCTACCGGTTGGAGATCACTGCTCTAAGGCATAGTACATGGGGAGTCATTCAGACCCGATCGCTGCTGTGCGGTTTCGCTCAGCAGCGATCGGGTCTGAACTACGCATGCATATGCACCGCAATGCACAGGCGCGTGGCCCCCTGGCGACAGGGATCGCCGGACAGCGACAGGATGAACGAAGAAAGCGTTCGCACCGGCGATAGGAAGATTGACAGGAAGAGGCCGTTTGTGGGTGTCACCTGACTGTTTCCAGGGAGTGTCCAGGAAAACGCAAGCGTGTCCACCCGTTTGGAAGAAGGGTTTCTCACGTCAGCTCCGGCCCCAATCATCGTACGGCAAGAGTAAGTCCTGGGCTGTGCAAAGACTGCACATCTGATCGCACACCTACACAGCGAATACCCTCTCCCCCCTGTAGGCGGCGACTGCCTGGTCGCAGCAGTGCAAAAAATGCAGCCTAGCGACCAGGTCTGAATCAGGCCCATGGACTCCTAATACCACCTTCAAACAGAAAAATCTAAAAATCCTGTGTTTCCTGGATTTGTAAAACTGACAACAATACGGGTAACCGTTCCTAACCCCCTTTCACACAACACATTTAAACCAGATTATTCCCGGGTCAACCCCTTTCAGACAGAACCCGTGTCAGCCCTGCAATAGACTTGTGTGTCATAAGAAATGGACTGTCTTTATTTCACACAGAGATGAGGTCATGAAAGTGGGTGGTGACTGATCACAGCATTGCATTAGCCATGGCCGACGAGTTACTGCTGAGCCTGATGCAGCTGCTTGCACTGTGCTACCTGCCACAGTCTTATGCCGAGAGAAGGGAGCAATTTCTGGCGGAGAGGGCTAAAACTCGACGCCGGTATTTGCGCAGGAGGAGAGCCCTGATTTTGGCCAGCATTACGTCCACCCTCAGATTTAGCAGCGTGACAAATCGATGGTTTTGGACCAGAGACCGCAGGCATGGACAAGCTTTCTGGGCGGCCGTGGAAGCTTATCAGCCAGAGCAGTGGATGGCACACTTTCGGATGTCGCGTGCTACGTTTTACTACCTGCTGGAACTTCTCACTCCAGCACTCACCAGGGGAAGCACCAATTACCGCAAGACCATCAAGACGTGCAGGAGACTGGCGATTGTGTTGTGGTGTTCAACCCCGGGGGAATACCGCACCATCTCCTGCACCCATAGGGTGGGATATACTAAAGGGAAAATGCGGTAAACCCCCCGTTTTCATATGCCATGCAGCAGTTACAAGTTGGTCAAGACCAAGTGGGGGCGCTCACCAGTGTCGTCCACGAGATGATGAAAGAAATACGGCTGGAACAGGCCAAAGCTAAACACAAGGAATGGCGCCGGGATCAAAGCAGAAAAGGACGACAGTGGTGGAACGTGCCACGTGGATCAGGGCAACGCCCCACGGATCAATTTGATGCCCATGGAAGACCTATATGCAGGCAGTGCAAACAGAGTGGGCACATCGAGAGGCAGTGTCCCAATGAATCTTTAAATGATCCGACCCCGAGGCGAGGGACCGACCCTCGAGAGGAGATGCATCAGTAGGTCCATCGAAGCTGGGGTGGTGGCCTTGATATGTCGGAGAGTGTCCCCACCTCAAAATTCAAGTTAACGGAGTTGAGGTAGCTGCTCTTCTGGATACAGGCTCACAAGTGACGAAGATCCAACTTGCAGAGTTTCAGAGACAATGGGACAAATCTGAAATAGTAAGCCCACCGAATACCTAGTTACACCTATTGGCCAGTAATGGACAGCAAATTAAGTTCCGCGGCTATTGGGAGGCTGACCTTAATATCGGCAAAGCTAACATGGAGCGACAAGGGTGTCTGGTCACCACGACGTACAATGAATATCTACCTCCGGTCATCTTATGGATGAACGTGTTGAAGAACTGTCCAGATGCATTGGTGGAGGCTCTGAAACTGGAAATGCGGTCTGCGGCCCGATGGGAGTGGAAGAATCTACAGCAGACAGGTTGCTTGAGGGGCAGAAGAGATTCACCAATACAAGGGGAGAAATTGGAAAGGCGAGAATCACTGATCGCCAACATGTCATCCTGCGACCAAATTCTGAGCACGTAGTGTGGTGTAAAACCCAGATCGGCCCTGGGGTGCGAGATTATGAGGCAATCCTAGAGCCCTGCAACTTCGATGGACAGGAACTATTTGCAGTGGCACGAACGCTGGCTAAAGTGACACATGGGAGAGTACCTGTCCGGATATTAAACCCACATAGCTATCCAATCCGATTGTTTCGACACTGTCTGGTGGCTACGGTAATTCTGGTAGACTTTCAAGATGTCCTTGGTGAGGCTCTACCCAAGATTCCCAAGGGAGCGGTGGCTGGACAGACCAGTATGATCACTGGTGAGGCTTCATGGTGGAGTGAAGTACAGATCGGAGGCCCAGATACTTCGGAGAGGCAGCGTGAGGGCGTAGTTCGGGTTGTGCGCAGGAATGCCGAAGCTTTTAGTCAGCACCCGTCAGACTTCGGAAAGGCTTAGGGAGTCCAGCATCGCATCCCTACTGGAAACAACCCGCCAGTTAAGGAGAGACACAGGCCTCTACTACCGGCCATGTACCAACCAGTAAGAAACATGATACATGAGATGAAAGAAGCCAGTATGATACATTAAAGCCATAGTCCATGGGCAGCACCGTTAGTGATTGTACGAAAATAAGAATTTACTCACCGGTAATTCTATTTCTCGTAGTCCGTAGTGGATGCTGGGACTCCGTAAGGACCATGGGGAATAGCGGCTCCGCAGGAGACTGGGCACAACTAAAAGAAAGCTTTAGACTACTGGTGTGCACTGGCTCCTCCCACTATGACCCTCCTCCAGACCTCAGTTAGGATACTGTGCCCGGAAGAGCTGACACAATAAGGAAGGATTTTGAATCCCGGGTAAGACTCATACCAGCCACACCAATCACACCGTATAACTCGTGATACAATACCCAGTTAACAGTATGATAACAACTGAGCCTCTCAACAGATGGCTCAACAATAACCCTTTAGTTAAACAATAACTATATACAAGTATTGCAGACAATCCGCACTTGGGATGGGCGCCCAGCATCCACTACGGACTACGAGAAATAGAATTACCGGTGAGTAAATTCTTATTTTCTCTGACGTCCTAAGTGGATGCTGGGACTCCGTAAGGACCATGGGGATTATACCAAAGCTCCCAAACGGGCGGGAGAGCGCGGATGATTCTGCAGCACCGAATGGGCAAACTCTAGCTCCTCCTCAGCCAGGGTGTCAAACTTGTAGAATTTAGCAAATGTGTTTGACCCCGACCAAGTAGCTGCTCGGCAAAGTTGTAGAGCCGAGACCCCTCGGGCAGCCGCCCAAGAAGAGCCCACCTTCCTCGTGGAATGGGCTTTCACTGATTTAGGATGCGGCAGTCCAGCCGCAGAATGTGCAAGCTGAATCGTACTACAGATCCAGCGAGCAATAGTCTGCTTTGAAGCAGGTGCACCCAACTTGTTGGGCGCATACAGGATAAATAGCGAGTCAGTCTTTCTGACTCCAGCTGTCCTGGAAACATAAATTTTCAGGGCCCTGACTACATCCAACGACTTGGAAGCCTCCAAGTCTTTAGTGGCCGCAGGCACCACGATAGGTTGGTTCAGATGAAAGGCTGACACCACCTTAGGGAGAAATTGGGGACGAGTCCTCAATTCCGCCCTATCCATATGGAAAATCAGATAAGGGCTTTTACATGACAAAGCCGCCAATTCTAATACACGCCTGGCCGAAGCCAAGGCCAACAACATGACCACTTTCCACGTGAGATATTTCAATTCCACGGTTTTAAGTGGCTCAAACCAATGTGACTTTAGGAAATCCAACACCACCTTGAGATCCCAAGGTGCCACTGGAGGCACAAAAGGGGGCTGAATATGCAGCACTCCCTTAACAAAAGTTTGAACTTCAGGTAGTGAAGCCAGTTCTCTCTGGAAGAAAATCGATAGAGCCGAAATCTGGACCTTAATGGAACCCAATTTAAGGCCCATAGTCACCCCTGACTGTAGAAAGTGCAGGAAACGGCCCAGCTGAAATTCTTCCGTTGGGGCCTTCCTGGCCTCACACCACGCAACATATTTTCGCCATATGCGGTGATAATGGTTTGCAGTTACTTCTTTCCTAGCTTTAATCAGCGTAGGAATGACTTCCTCCGGAATTCCCTTATCCTTCAGGATCCGGTGTTCAACCGCCATGCCGTCAAACGCAGCCGCGGTAAGTCTTGGAACAGACAGGGCCCCTGCTGCAGCAGGTCCTGTCTGAGCGGCAGAGGCCATGGGTCCTCTGAGATCATTTCCTGAAGTTCCGGGTACCAAGCTCTTCTTGGCCAATCCGGAACAATGAGTATAGTTCTTACTCCTCTTCTCCTTATTATCCTCAGTACCTTTGGTATGAGAGGAAGAGGAGGGAACACATAAACCGACCGGTACACCCACGGTGTCACTAGAGCGTCCACAGCTATCGCCTGCGGGTCTCTTGACCTGGCGCAATACTTTTCTAGCTTTTTGTTTAGGCGGGACGCCATCATGTCCACCTGCGGCCTTTCCCAACGGTTTACAATCAGTTGGAAGACTTCTGGATGAAGTCCCCACTCTCCCGGGTGGAGGTCGTGCCTGCTGAGGAAGTCTGCTTCCCAGTTGTCCACTCCCGGAATGAACACTGCTGACAGTGCTAACACGTGATTTTCCGCCCATCGGAGAATCCTTGTGGCTTCTGCCATCGCCGTCCTACTTCTCGTGCCGCCCTGTCGGTTTACATGGGCGACCGCCGTGATGTTGTCTGACTGGATCAGTACCGGCTGGTTTTGAAGCAGGGGTTTTGCCTGACTTAGGGCATTGTAAATGGCCCTCAGTTCCAGAATATTTATGTGCAGGGAAGTCTCCTGACTTGACCACAGTCCTTGGAAGTTTCTTCCCTGTGTGACTGCCCCCCAGCCTCGAAGGCTGGCATCCGCGGTCACCAGGACCCAGTCCTGTATGCCGAATCTCCGGCCCTCTTGAAGATGAGCACTCTGCAGCCACCACAGCAGAGACACCCTGGTCCTTGGAGACAGGGTTATCAGCCGATGCATCTGAAGATGCGATCCGGACCACTTGTCCAACAGGTCCCACTGAAAAGTTCTTGCATGGAACCTGCCGAATGGAATTGCTTCGTAGGAAGCTACCATCTTTCCCAAGATCCGCGTGCAGTGATGCACCGACACCCGTTTTGGTTTTAGGAGGCCTCTGACTAGAGATGACAGCTCCTTGGCCTTCTCCTCCGGGAGAAACACTTTTTTCTGTTCTGTGTCCAGAACCATCCCCAGGAACAGTAGACGTGTCGTAGGGATCAGCTGTGACTTTGGAATATTTAGAATCCAGCCGTGCTGTTGTAGCACCTCCCGAGATCGTGCTATCCCGACCAACAACTGCTCCCTGGACCTCGCCTTTATCAGGAGATCGTCCAAGTACGGGATAATTAAAACTCCCTTCTTTCGAAGGAGTATCATCATTTCGGCCATTACCTTGGTAAAGACCCTCGGAGCCGTGGATAGACCGAACGGCAACGTCTGGAATTGGTAATGACAATCCTGTACCACAAATCTGAGGTACTCCTGGTGAGGATGGTAAATGGGGACATGCAGGTAAGCATCCTTGATGTCCAGTGATACCATGTAATCCCCCTCGTCCAGGCTTGCAATAACTGCCCTGAGCGATTCCATCTTGAACTTGAATTTTTTTATATACGTGTTCAAGGATTTCAAATTTAAAATGGGTCTCACCGAACCGTCCGGTTTCGGTACCACAAACATTGTGGAATAGTAACCCCGTCCTTGTTGAAGTAGGGGCACCTTTACTATCACCTGTTGTGAATACAGCTTGTGAATTGCCTGTAACACTGCCTCCCTGTCTGAGGGAGTTGTTGGTAAGGCAGATTTGAGGAACGGCGGGGGGGAGACGTCTCGAATTCCAGCTTGTACCCCTGAGATACTACTTGAAAGATCCAGGGATCCACCCGTGAGCGAGCCCACTGATTGCTGAAATTTTTGAGACGGGCCCCCACCGTACCTGGCTCCGCCTGTGGAGCCCCAGCGTCATGCTGTGGACTTAGAGGAAGCGGGGGAGGACTTTTGCTCCTGGGAACTGGCTGTATGCTGCAGCTTTTTCCCTCTACCTCTGCCTCTGGGCAGAAAGGACGCGCCCCTAACCCGCTTGCCCTTATTGGGCCGAAAGGACTGTACCTGATAATACGGTGCTTTCTTTGGCTGTGAGGGAACATGGGGTAAAAATGTAGATTTCCCAGCCGTTGCTGTGGAAACGAGGTCCGAGAGACCATCCGCGAACAACTCCTCACCCTTATAAGGCAAAACTTTCATGTGCCTTTTAGAATCTGCATCTCCTGTCCACTGCCGAGTCCATAACCCTCTCCTGGCAGAAATGGACATTGCACTTATTTTAGATGCCAGCCGGCAAATATCCCTCTGTGCATCCCTCATGTAGAAGAGTGCGTCTTTAATATGCTCTACGGTTAGCAATATAGTGTCCCTGTCTATGGTATCAATGTTTTCCGACAGGGAATCTGACCACGCAGCTGCAGCACTGCACATCCATGCTGAAGCAATAGCAGGTCTCAGTATAACACCTGTGTGTGTATATATAGACTTCAGGATAGCCTCCTGCTTTCTATCAGCAGATTCCTTCAGGGCGGCCGTATCCGGAGACGGTAGTGCCACCTTCTTTGACAAGCGTGTGAGCGCTTTATCCACCCTAGGGGATGTTTCCCAACGTGACCTATCCTCTGGCGGGAAAGGGTACGCCATTAGTAACCTCTTAGAAATTACCAGTTTCTTATCAGGGGAAGCCCACGCTTCTTCACACACTTCATTTAATTCCTCAGATGGAGGAAAAACCACTGGTAGTTTTTTCTCTCCAAACATAATACCCTTTTTTGTGGTACCCGGGGTAACATCAGAAATGTGTAACACATTTTTCATTGCCTCAATCATGTAACGTGTGGCCCTATTGGAAGTTACATTAGTCTCATCGTCGTCGACACTGGAGTCAGTATCCGTGTCGACATCTGTGTCTGCCATCTGAGGTAGAGGGCGTTTTAGAGCCCCTGATGGCTTTTGAGACGCCTGGGCAGGCACAGGCTGAGAAGCCGGCTGTCCCACATTTGGTATGTCGTCAAACCTTTTATGCAAGGAGTCGACACTGTCGCGTAATTCCTTCCACAGCACCATCCACTCAGGTGTTGACCCCGCAGGGGGTGACATCACATTTATCGGCATCTGTTCCGCCTCCACATAAGCCTCCTCATCAAACATGTCGACACAGCCGTACCGACACACCGCATACACACAGGGAATGCTCTGACAGAGGACAGGACCCCACAAAGCCCTTTGGGGAGACAGAGAGAGAGTATGCCAGCACACACCAGAGCGCTATATAACACAGGGATCCCACTATAAATGAGTGTTTTTCCCTTATAGCTGCTTATATTATATATACTGTGCCTAAATTTAGTGCCCCCCCTCTCTTTTTTACCCTTCTGTAGCTTGTACACTGCAGGGGAGAGCCAGGGAGCGTCCTTCCAGCAGAGCTGTGAGGGAAAAATGGCGCCAGTGTGCTGAGGGAGATGGCCCCGCCCCTATTCCGGCGGACTTCTCCCGCTTTTTCTGGAATTCTGGCAGGGGTATTTTTACACCTATATAGCCTTCCTGACTATATATGGTGTAGATTTGCCAGCCAAGGTGTCTTATATTGCCCTCAGGGCGCCCCCCCCCCAGCGCCCTGCACCCATCAGTGACCGGAGTGTGAGTTGTGCATGAGGAGCAATGGCGCACAGCTGCAGTGCTGTGCGCTACCTTGTTGAAGACAGAAGTCTTCTGCCGCCGATTTTCAGGAACACTTCTTGCTTCTGGCTCTGTAAGGGGGCCGGCGGCGCGGCTCCGGGACCGAACAGCGAGGTCGGGTCCTGTGGTCGATCCCTCTGGAGCTAATGGTGTCCAGTAGCCTAAGAAGCCCAAGCTACCACCAGTTAGGTAGGTTCGCTTCTTCTCCCCTTAGTCCCTCGCTGCAGTGAGTCTGTTGCCAGCAGATCTCACTGTAAAATAAAAAACCTAAAATATACTTTCTTTCTAGGAGCTCAGGAGAGCCCCTAGTGTGCATCCAGCTCAGCCGGGCACAAGATTCTAACTGAGGTCTGGAGGAGGGTCATAGTGGGAGGAGCCAGTGTACACCAGTAGTCTAAAGCTTTCTTTTAGTTGTGCCCAGTCTCCTGCGGAGCCGCTATTCCCCATGGTCCTTACGGAGTCCCAGCATCCACTTAGGACGTCAGAGAAAGAAAGATGGCAGCCTCCGATTCTGAGTCGACTATCAGAAACTGAATGCGGTGACGCACAAAGATGCTTATCCATTGCCCCGGATAGAGGAATCGTTAACAGCGCTAAAGAGACTTCAGTACTTCTCAACTCTTGACCTGACGAGAGGATACTGGCAGATTCCAATGGCCCCAGAAGACAGGGAAATTACGCATTCACGACCCCCATGGGTCTGTTTGAGTTTGAACGCATGCCATTCGGGCTCTGCAATGCTCCTTCCAACAAGTTACGGAACATTGTTTGGGGCACAGGAACTTTGAGATGGTCCTATTGTATCTTGACAATGTCATCATATTCTCGAAGTCCTACGCCAAACACTTGAAACATCTGGAGGAAGTCTTCATCCAATTGACCAAATGTGGTCTAAAGTTAAAGCCATCCAAGTGCCATCTTCTGAAACCAAGTGTGCAATATCTGGGCCACATAGTTAGCTCTGATGGGGGGAAGCCTGATCACGAAAATATACGAGTGGTGCGGGACTGGCCTGTACCCAGGACAGTGAAAGACGTCCGGAGCTTTCTTGGCTTCATGGGATATTATCGACACTTTATCCAACATTTCGCCAGTGTGGCAGCACCACTTCATGAGTTACTACAAGGCAAGTCAGGTCAAGAGAGGTGGAGTACTGCCCTGGTCGCATGGGCAGAGGAGCAGCAGAATGCTTTTGAACGGTTGAAGTCGGGACTAACGGAGGCCACACTTCTTGCATATCCGGACTATGAGAAGCCTTTCAAGGTCTATACGGACACCAGCCACCGGGGATTGGGAGCTGTCTCCTCCCAAATACAAGATGGACGTGAGAGAGTCATAGCGTATGTCAGCCGAGGTCTAAGGAAGACTGAAACAGCGAAAACTACAGCACCTTTAAACTGGGGCTCCTTGCCCTCATCTGGGCCATCACCGAAAAGTTCAAGAATTATCTCACAGCCACAACCTTCGTGATTGTCATGGACAACAATCCATTGGTGCACTTGTCCTCAGCTCGTCTTGGAGCACTGTAGCAGCGATGGATGGCACGACTTGCCAACTTCAGATATACAGTGTCATACCGGAGTGGCAAGTCCAATGGAAATGCCGATGCCTTGTCTCACCTCCCAACCACCGATGTCGCAGAAGAGGAAAGGGATTGGTCTGAAGATATTGAGACCCCTGTGTTCAAGCCTCCCAGGAGAAGAAAGCTGATAGTTACCTCTGATCCTGTAACTGTCACTACCGATCCTACATCAGAAAATGCTTCGCCGTCTTGGGTTCGACTGACAACAAGTACAAAAAGCGAGTCCTGTGTTACAAGACCTAATGGTCTATCTATCTGCTGCATGTGACACTGTAGACCACTCTCTTCTCATACAGACACTACAATCCCTAGGTCTTAAAGACACAGCCCTTTCTTGGTTCCTATCCTATCTATCTAATCGCTCCTTCAGTGTTCGCTTCTCTGATTCCACCTCCTCTTCGCTACCTCTTTCAGTTGGAGTACCGCAAGGCTCAGTCTTGGGTCCTCTGCTTTTCTCTATCTATACCTCATCTCTTGGTAAACTAATCAGCTCTTTTGGTTTTAAGTATCATCTGTACGCAGATGATACTCAAATCTACCTATCCTCCCCTGACTTGTCCCTATCTGTACTGGACCGTGTCACTGAATGCCTTTCTGCCATCTCATCCTGGATGACATCTCGCCACCTCAAACTTAATATTTCAAAGACAGAGTTAATTATATTTCCACCGGCCAATAGTAGGTACCAACCTCATATCTCTATCACTGTTGAAAACTCGACTATCTACCCTACCCCACAAGCTCGCTGCCTAGGTGTCATCCTTGACTCTGATCTGTCCTTTGTTCCCCACATTCAATCTGTCTCAAGATCATGTTACATACATCTAAGAAACATATCCAAAATACGACCATACCTTACACAAGACACTGCTAAAACTCTAATCCACACTCTCATTATCTCCCGCATTGATTATTGCAATAGTCTCCTAACTGGTCTTCCCAAACATAGGCTCTCACCACTACAATCCATTCTGAATGCAGCTGCGAGGCTAATCTTCCTTACTAGACGTTCATCGTCTGCAGATCCACTCTGTCAGTCCCTCCATTGGTTACCTGTACTACAAGACAAAGAGACGAAACAACAGAATTGTCTTTTTTGTTGGCGCACTTGGAAAAGAAATTATGTAGATATATTGTTTATTTTTAATAAGACTTAACTTTTATTCTATTAATTAAAATATCCTGTTTAGTGAAATATAGACATACATACGTGAAAAATGTATTAATAAAGGTGATAATAAAACTAACTTCTGGGCTCACTGTATTATTATTCCTATATTGTTCAATAATATTAGTGATTGCTAAATCATCTATTACACAGGGGATCTAATCATATAGGTAATCCTTTTGGATATCCCAGGTAGGTATACTGTCCACTTTATTTGTCACCTAGGTGAGTTTAAGGATGATGGATATTGTTATTATATCCCATACGTACAAGGCTGCTAACTATGGTGTTGTTCACTCCTCCATATTACATCTATTATTCAAACCAGGATTCGGATTCTGCAATCCGTTCTCTGCATAAACTGATGTTGAGATATAGCAGGTAGTGGATACTATATATATGTCTTTATTGAGGGCACATTCATATACATTCCACAGATATAGTCCTGCTTTACGTCCTTATTTGGACTTAATTGTGTAAGGCCTGCTGACAATGATATCCGGTATCTTAATAAATATCTCTCTGAAAATTCAGATTGGCATTACAAGAAAAGCAACCCTATATCACGTCTAGTATACAGGTCCTTATCATATATCCATAAATCTCAATATCGACTGGTGATGGTATGGAGATCTGTATAAAGCTGTATCTACAACACCATGTCTTGATCATACAGGCTTGTCGTGTGTATCACCATATGTGCAATATTAACTCCTAATCTTTATCTTTCACCTATAGTTGATCAATTATTCAAGTGTGGACATTGGGTACACTGTATTGGTTATTCTTAAAATTTAATTAAAGTTCCTCTAGTCTCTAGAGATAGTGATAATTAATTCTCTATATTCCAGTTATAATGATAAAAAGGACATCATTCAGTTGAAGCTATAGGAATATATGTTATCAGTATATGCTTTGTATATTTATTCCAGTGTTATAATTGTGAAGAAGTTCCATTCAGTTGGAACTATAGCACCCAGGAATAGATATGTGTTAATACTATAAGGATCTCCTGAGGTGTGTTCCGATATCAAGATTGTCTCTTATCGGTTATCCCAGGTAATCAAGATGTTGTGTATCTCTAGCCACAGAATGATATTTCAGTCTCCCAGTGGCCTCTCATTGATACATTGTAGCTGCATTAGGAAACAGTTGCCAATATGTTACACTCTGTGTTTATGCAGCTCTTCCAGCGGCTCCCCGCTGATACACTATTGCTATATTTAGAGATAGTTTCTAGTATATTGTTATATGCCAAATCGGCTATATTTTTCACTACCAAGGATGTGTTACTGTGGCTTTAATTATGGCCATAATGCACAAAATTATATACTATGAATGTCAGTATCTCTTATCGTTTGACCCAGTATCTGGTTACGCTATATCTGTTGTTAGAAATGACCGGATTTATATATTTATATTAGGAACCATTACATTTAACAGCAGATTCGTATTCCAGTTTCTATGCTGAGTCACCTGTGCATGGCACTATCATAATAGGGTCCAAGACCTATGCTGTTCTAATAATTAAGCTCCACAGTATTATTCCTAGTACATTGCATAGATTCCTGATCCTATCTCTCCCTTCAACTGAATGTGAGGAACTTCACTTTCTATTCTTAGCCCCTGTGCTCATTCCATTATCATATACATAAATACATTGTAATTAACAGTGAGCCCATTTGCACAGAAACGCCGGCGTGCACGTTTCACTAACAGGCTTAGTCAGGGCGAACCAGATTGCCCCGTTTGGTAAGTATTTAGAATTGCAGTCAGCCAATGAGGACACGTATTGCGGTCATCTGCATGTCCTAACCAATGCGTTGTGTCTCTTTACGGCCGCTAAGGATGCCGGGAGATGTAGTTCCTATTCTTCTCCAATCACGTGATCTTCATATCCAATGATATGACTTGTTTCAGGACCCAGCCGGTCACCTGATTCCCGCAGCCAATAGTGTGGCATGCTGGCTCTCTAGGGAAATGTAGTTTTTACAGGTTCTCTCTCTCTCTCGGTGACTGTAAATCCATACTCATAGATAGATTTCAATCGGTTCCATCTAGGATGTAGTTATTATGATAAATTCAAATTGAAATAGACTTGGATTTCAATTCTTTAACAAACTAAAATGTGAATTGATTATGATCCCACTATTACTCAAATTTACAATATCGCCATATATGGTAAGTTACAAGATAGAATAAAATAAAATGTGAGGACCATATGTATATTATTGTAAATCTTTTGGAATAATTTATTTCGGGCCATTTCTATTATCAAAATAATAATTTTATATATATTCTACTAGGGGGAAAAAATATAAAGTGATAAATCTAATAATATGAAATAAGAAATTATTATTGTGAGCGTGTACATAATTAAAAGTGTAAATGAGTGTTTTAAGAGTGATTATGTAGTGATAATTATCAAAAAGTGGATAGTGTATATGTACTGTATTAAAAAATAATAAAAGCTGTTTTTATGTCTCTTGTGATTCCTTATACATTCTTGGAACTCTTATAACTGCAGTCAGTGTTAAAACTCAAAAACTGTGAACTAAACATAACTGAAAAAAACGTGAGAAGTGAAAGAGTGCCAAGTGAATAAAGGGAAAAGAAGAGGGGGGAATTTCTTGTTTGGAGTTGGTGATTATGTTTCCTCCTACTTGTGCCCATCTTCAGCAATTGGTGACACTTGTGTCATTGAATGGTACCTAACTCTAAATTTTGGTGTATAGCATGCATAACGACTACTTATTTAAACCTTGGTCCTTACATAATTCTATGTTATGATTTTACAATACTGATGATTTATCTACCCATAAAGGCCACATTACGTGTATGTATATATATATATATATATATATATATATATATATATGTGTGTGTGTTAATAGAATTCACTAATTATTCTCACATATAAAGATGAAATAATATAAAACCGAGATTAGAGAAAAAAGATCTTTGATTTCCTGTTCAGGTATCAATATAGTTCATGTCCTGGGTTTGAAAGTGAATAAATCATAAGGTGATCAGAGAAAAGGTAGGTAACTGTTGTTCTCATTTAATCCCTTTGGATATTGGCTGTTCATATGAAATATCATTTTGGTTTCAAATTGTAACAGATATTTAGCTACATCTCCTCCTCTGATGTCAGTCTGTATGTGTTTCATACCAAACGCTTGTAATCCTTTCGGGTTACCGTCATGGTGGGATAAGAAATGGTTCGCAACAGGAGTTAGTACCATCACTGGGTAGGGTGTGAGGCAGGGAGGGGGATCAGTGGGCAGGGTGTGAGGCAGGGAGGGGGATCAGTGAGCAGGGTGTGAGGCAGGGAGGGGGATCAGTGAGCAGGGTGTGAGGGAGGGAGGGGGATCAGTGAGCAGGGTGTGAGGGAGGGGGATCAGTGGGCAGGGTGTGAGGGAGGGAGGGGGATAAGTGGGCAGGGTGTGAGGCAGGGAGGGGGATCAGTGGGTAGGGTGTGAGGTAGGGAGGGGGATGAGTGGGTAGGGTGTGAGGGAGGGGGATGAGTGGGCAGGGTGTGAGGCAGGGAGGGGGATCAGTGATTAGGGTGTGAGAGAGGGGGGTCAGTGAGGGAAGGGGGTCAGTGGGTAGGGTGTGAGGCAGGGAGGGGGTCAGTGGGTAGGGTGGGAGGGAGGGGGATGAGTGGGTAGGGTGTGAGGGAGGGGGGGGCTGTGGGTAGGCTGTGAGGGAGGGGGATCAGTGGGTAGGGTGTGAGGGAGGGGGATCAGTGGGTAGGGTGTGAGGCAGGGAGGGGGATCAGTGGTCAGGGTGTGAGGCAGGGAGGGGGATCAGTGAGCAGGGTGTGAGGCAGGGAGGGGGATCAATGGGTAGGGTGTGAGGGAGGGAGGGGGATCAGTGGGCAGGGTGTGAGGCAGGGAGGGGGATAAGTGAGTAGAGTGTGAGGGAGGGGGTCAGTGGGTAGGGTGTGAGGGAGGGAGGGGGATCAGTGGGTAGGCTGTGAGGGAGGGAGGGTGATCAGTGGGTAGGGTGTGAGGGAGGGGGATGAGTGGGCAGGGTGTGAGGCAGGGAGGGGGATCAGTGATTAGGGTGTGAGAGAGGGGGGTCAGTGAGGGAAGGGGGTCAGTGGGTAGGGTGTGAGGCAGGGAGGGGGTCAGTGGGTAGGGTGGGAGGGAGGGGGATGAGTGGGTAGGGTGTGAGGGAGGGGGGGGCTGTGGGTAGGCTGTGAGGGAGGGGGATCAGTGGGTAGGGTGTGAGGGAGGGGGATCAGTGGGTAGGGTGTGAGGCAGGGAGGGGGATCAGTGGTCAGGGTGTGAGGCAGGGAGGGGGATCAATGGGTAGGGTGTGAGGGAGGGAGGGGGATCAGTGGGCAGGGTGTGAGGCAGGGAGGGGGATAAGTGAGTAGAGTGTGAGGGAGGGGGTCAGTGGGTAGGGTGTGAGGGAGGGAGGGGGATCAGTGGGTAGGCTGTGAGGGAGGGAGGGTGATCAGTGGGTAGGGTGTGAGGGAGGGGGATCAGTGGGTAGGGTGTGAGGCAGGGAGGGGGATCAGTGGGTAGGGTGTGAGGGAGGGAGGGGGATCAGTGAGCAGGGAGTGAGGGAGGGGGATCAGTGGGTAGGCTGTGAGGGAGGGAGGGGGATCAGTGAGCAGGGTGTGAGGGGGATCAGTGGGTAGGGTGTGAGGGAGGTAGGGGGATCACTGGGTAGGGTGTGAGGCAGGGAGGGGGATCAGTGGGCAGGGTGTGAGGCAGGGAGGGGGATCAGTGAGTAGGGTGTGAGGGAGGGAGGGGGATCAGTGAGCAGGGTGTGAGGCAGGTAGGGGATCAGTGAGCAGGGTGTGAGGGAGGGGAATCAGTGGGCAGGGTGTGAGGGAGGGAGGGGGATCAGTGGGTAGGGTGTGAGGCAGGGAGGGGGATCAGTGGGCAGGGTGTGAGGCAGGGAGGGGGATAAGTGGGCAGGGTGTGAGGCAGGGAGGGGGATCAGTGGGCAGGGTGTGAGGCAGGGAGGGGGATAAGTGGGCAGGGTGTGAGGGAGGGGGATCAGTGGGCAGGGTGTGAGGGAGGGAGGGGGATCAGTGTGTAGGGTGTGAGGCAGGGAGGGGGATCAGTGGGCAGGGTGTGAGGCAGGGAGGGGGATCAGTGAGCAGGGTGTGAGGCAGGGAGAGGGATCAGTGAGCAGGGTGTGAGGGAGGGGGATCAGTGGGCAGGGTGTGAGGCAGGGAGGGGGATAAGTGGGCAGGGTGTGAGGGAGGGGGTCAGTGGGTAGGGTGTGAGGGAGGGGGATCAGTGGGTAGGCTGTGAGGGAGGGAGGGGGATCAGTGAGCAGGGTGTGAGGGGGATCAGTGGGTAGGGTGTGAGGCAGGGAGGGGGATCAGTGGGTAGGGTGTGAGGGAGGGAGGGGGATCAGTGGGTAGGGTGTGAGGGAGGGAGGGGGATCAGTGAGCAGGGAGTGAGGGAGGGGGATCAGTGAGTAGGCTGTGAGGGAGGGAGGGGGATCAGTGAGCAGGGTGTGAGGGGGATCAGTGGGTAGGGTGTGAGGGAGGTAGGGGGATCACTGGGTAGGGTGTGAGGCAGGGAGGGGGATCAGTGGGCAGGGTGTGAGGCAGGGAGGGGGATCAGTGAGTAGGGAGGGGGATCAGTGAGCAGGGTGTGAGGCAGGTAGGGGGATCAGTGAGCAGGGTGTGAGGGAGGGGAATCAGTGGGCAGGGTGTGAGGGAGGGGGATCAGTGGGTAGGGTGTGAGGCAGGGAGGGGGATCAGTGGGCAGGGTGTGAGGCAGGGAGGGGGATCAGTGAATAGGGTGTGAGGCAGGGAGGGGGATCAGTGGGCAGGGTGTGAGGCAGGGAGGGGGATCAGTGGGCAGGGTGTGAGGGAGGGGGATCAGTGGGCAGGGTGTGAGGCAGGGAGGGGGATAAGTGGGCAGGGTGTGAGGCAGGGAGGGGGATAAGTGGGCAGGGTGTGAGGCAGGGAGGGGGATCAGTGAGTAGGGTGTGAGGCAGGGAGGGGGATCAGTGAGCAGGGTGTGAGGGAGGGGGATCAGTGGGTAGGGTGTGAGGGAGGGAGGGGGATCAGTGGGTAGGGTGTGAGGCAGGGAGGGGGATCAGTGGGCAGGGTGTGAGGCAGGGAGGGAGATCAGTGAGCAGGGTGTGAGGCAGGGAGAGGGATCAGTGAGCAGGGTGTGAGGGAGGGGGATCAGTGGGCAGGGTGTGAGGCAGGGAGGGGGATAAGTGGGCAGGGTGTGAGGGAGGGGGTCAGTGGGTAGGGTGTGAGGGAGGGGGATCAGTGGGTAGGCTGTGAGGGAGGGAGGGGGATCAGTGAGCAGGGTGTGAGGGGGATCAGTGGGTAGGGTGTGAGGCAGGGAGGGGGATCAGTGGGTAGGGTGGGAGGGAGGGGGATCAGTGAGCAGGGTGTGAGGGAGGGGGATCAGTGGGTAGGCTGTGAGGGGGATCAGTGGGTAGGGTGTGAGAGGGAGGGGGATCACTGGGTAGGGTGTGAGGCAGGGAGGGGGATAAGTGGACAGGGTGTGAGGCAGGGAGGGGGATCAGTGAGCAGGGTGTGAGGGAGGGGGATCAGTGAGTAGGGTGTGAGGGAGGGGGTCAGTGGGTAGGGTGGGAGGGGGATCAGTAGGTAGGCTGTGAGGGAGGAAGAGGGATCAGTGAGCAGGGTGTGAGGGGGACCAGTGGGTAGGGTGGGAGGGAGGGGGATCAGTGAGCAGGGTGTGAGGCAGGGAGGGGGATCAGTGAGCAGGGTGTGAGGCAGGGAGGGGGATCAGTGAGCAGGGTGTGAGGGAGGGAGGGGGATCAGTGAGCAGGGTGTGAGGGAGGGAGGGGGATCAGTGAGTAGGGTGGGAGGGAGGGGGATCAGTGAGCAGGGTGTGAGGGAGGGGGATCAGTGGGCAGGGTGTGAGGGAGGGGGATCAGTGGGTAGGGTGTGAGGGAGGGGGATCAGTGGGTAGGCTGTGAGGGGGAGAGGGGGATCAGTGAGCAGGGTGTGAGGGGGATCAGTGGGTAGGGTGTGAGGGAGGGAGCGGGATCACTGGGTAGGGTGTGAGGCAGGGAGGGGGATAAGTGGGCAGGGTGTGAGGCAGGGAGGGGGATCAGTGAGCAGGGTGTGAGGGAGGGGGATCAGTGAGTAGGGTGTGAGGGAGGGGGTCAGTGGGTAGGGTGGGAGGGAGGGGGATCAGTGGGTAGACTGTGAGGGAGGGAGGGGGATCAGTGAGCAGGGTGTGAGGGGGATCAGTGGGTAGGGTGTGAGCCAGGGAGGGGGATCAGTGGGTAGGGTGTGAGGCAGGGAGGGGGATAAGTGGGCAGGGTGTGAGGCAGGGAGGGGGATCAATGAGCAGGGTGTGAGGGAGGGGGATCAGTGAGCAGGGTGTGAGGGAGGGGGATCAGTGGGTAGGCTGTGAGGGGGGGAGGGGGATCAGTGGGTAGGGTGTGAGGGAGGGAGGGGGATCACTGGGTAGGGTGTGAGGCAGGGAGGGGGATCACTGGGTAGGGTGTGAGGCAGGGAGGGGGATAAGTGGGCAGGGTGTGAGGCAGGGAGGGGGATCAATGAGCAGGGTGTGAGGGAGGGGGATCAGTGAGCAGGGTGTGAGGGAGGGGGATCAGTGAGTAGGGTGTGAGGGAGGGGGTCAGTGGGTAGGGTGGGAGGGAGGGGGATCAGTGGGTAGGCTGTGAGGGAGGGGGATCAGTGGGTAGGGTGGGAGGGAGGGGGATCAGTGGGTAGGGTGTGAGGCAGGGAGGGGTATAAGTTGGCAGGGTGTGAGGGAGGGGGATCAGTGAGTAGGGTGTGAGGGAGGGGGTCAGTGGGTAGGTTGTGAGGGAGGGAGGGGGATCAGTGAGCAGGGTGTGAGGCAGGGAGGGGGATCAGTGAGCAGGGTGTGAGGGAGGGGGATAAGTGGGCAGGGTGTGAGGCAGGGAGGGGGATCAGTGAGCAGGGTGTGAGGCAGGGAGGGGGATCAGTGAGTAGGGTGGGAGGGAGGGGGATCAGTGAGCAGGGTGTGAGGGAGGGGGATAAGTGGGCAGGGTGTGAGGCAGGGAGGGGGATCAGTGAGCAGGGTGTGAAGCAGGGAGGGGGATCAGTGAGCAGGGTGTGAGGGAGGGGGATCAGTGAGCAGGGTGTGAGGCAGGGAGGGGGATCAGTGAGCAGGGTATGAGGCAGGGAGGGGGATCAGTGAGCAGGGTGTGAAGCAGGGAGGGGGATCAGTGAGCAGGGTGTGAGGCAGGGAGGGGGATAAGTGGGCAGGGTGTGAGGGAGGGGGTCAGTGGGTAGGGTGTGAGGGAGGGGGATCAGTGGGTAGGCTGTGAGGGAGGGAGGGGGATCAGTGAGCAGGGTGTGAGGGGGATCAGTGGGTAGGGTGTGAGGCAGGGAGGGGGATCAGTGGGTAGGGTGGGAGGGAGGGGGATCAGTGAGCAGGGTGTGAGGGAGGGGGATCAGTGGGTAGGCTGTGAGGGGGATCAGTGGGTAGGGTGTGAGAGGGAGGGGGATCACTGGGTAGGGTGTGAGGCAGGGAGGGGGATAAGTGGACAGGGTGTGAGGCAGGGAGGGGGATCAGTGAGCAGGGTGTGAGGGAGGGGGATCAGTGAGTAGGGTGTGAGGGAGGGGGTCAGTGGGTAGGGTGGGAGGGGGATCAGTAGGTAGGCTGTGAGGGAGGAAGAGGGATCAGTGAGCAGGGTGTGAGGGGGACCAGTGGGTAGGGTGGGAGGGAGGGGGATCAGTGAGCAGGGTGTGAGGCAGGGAGGGGGATCAGTGAGCAGGGTGTGAGGCAGGGAGGGGGATCAGTGAGCAGGGTGTGAGGGAGGGAGGGGGATCAGTGAGCAGGGTGTGAGGGAGGGAGGGGGATCAGTGAGTAGGGTGGGAGGGAGGGGGATCAGTGAGCAGGGTGTGAGGGAGGGGGATCAGTGGGCAGGGTGTGAGGGAGGGGGATCAGTGGGTAGGGTGTGAGGGAGGGGGATCAGTGGGTAGGCTGTGAGGGGAGAGGGGGATCAGTGAGCAGGGTGTGAGGGGGATCAGTGGGTAGGGTGTGAGGGAGGGAGCGGGATCACTGGGTAGGGTGTGAGGCAGGGAGGGGGATAAGTGGGCAGGGTGTGAGGCAGGGAGGGGGATCAGTGAGCAGGGTGTGAGGGAGGGGGATCAGTGAGTAGGGTGTGAGGGAGGGGGTCAGTGGGTAGGGTGGGAGGGAGGGGGATCAGTGGGTAGACTGTGAGGGAGGGAGGGGGATCAGTGAGCAGGGTGTGAGGGGGATCAGTGGGTAGGGTGTGAGCCAGGGAGGGGGATCAGTGGGTAGGGTGTGAGGCAGGGAGGGGGATAAGTGGGCAGGGTGTGAGGCAGGGAGGGGGATCAGTGGGTAGGGTGTGAGGCAGGGAGGGGGATCAGTGGGTAGGGTGTGAGGGAGGGGGATCAGTGGGTAGGCTGTGAGGGGGGGAGGGGGATCAGTGGGTAGGGTGTGAGGGAGGGAGGGGGATCACTGGGTAGGGTGTGAGGCAGGGAGGGGGATCACTGGGTAGGGTGTGAGGCAGGGAGGGGGATAAGTGGGCAGGGTGTGAGGCAGGGAGGGGGATCAATGAGCAGGGTGTGAGGGAGGGGGATCAGTGAGCAGGGTGTGAGGGAGGGGGATCAGTGAGTAGGGTGTGAGGGAGGGGGTCAGTGGGTAGGGTGGGAGGGAGGGGGATCAGTGGGTAGGCTGTGAGGGAGGGGGATCAGTGGGTAGGGTGGGAGGGAGGGGGATCAGTGGGTAGGGTGTGAGGCAGGGAGGGGTATAAGTTGGCAGGGTGTGAGGGAGGGGGATCAGTGAGTAGGGTGTGAGGGAGGGGGTCAGTGGGTAGGTTGTGAGGGAGGGAGGGGGATCAGTGAGCAGGGTGTGAGGCAGGGAGGGGGATCAGTGAGCAGGGTGTGAGGGAGGGGGATAAGTGGGCAGGGTGTGAGGCAGGGAGGGGGATCAGTGAGCAGGGTGTGAGGCAGGGAGGGGGATCAGTGAGTAGGGTGGGAGGGAGGGGGATCAGTGAGCAGGGTGTGAGGGAGGGGGATAAGTGGGCAGGGTGTGAGGCAGGGAGGGGGATCAGTGAGCAGGGTATGAGGCAGGGAGGGGGATCAGTGAGCAGGGTGTGAAGCAGGGAGGGGGATCAGTGAGCAGGGTGTGAGGGAGGGGGATCAGTGGGCAGGGTGTGAGGCAGGGAGGGGGATCAGTGAGCAGGGAGGGGGATCAGTGAGCAGGGTGTGAGGCAGGGAGGGGATCAGTGAGCAGGGTGTGAAGCAGGGAGGGGGATCAGTGGACAGGGTGTGAGGCAGGGAGGGGGATCAGTGAGCAGGGTGTGAGGCAGGGAGGGGGATCAGTGAGCAGGGTGTGAAGCAGGGAGGGGGATCAGTGAGCAGGGTGTGAGGGAGGGGGATCAGTGAGCAGGGTGTGAGGCAGGGAGGGGGATCAGTGAGCAGGGTGTGAGGGAGAGGGATCAGTGAGCAGGGTGTGAGGCAGGGAGGGGGATCAGTGGGCAGGGTGTGAGGGAGGGAGGGGGATAAGTGGGCAGGGTGTGAGGCAGGGAGGGGGATAAGTGGGCAGGGTGTGAGGCAGGGAGGGGGATCAGTGGGTAGGGTGTGAGGTAGGGAGGGGGATGAGTGGGTAGGGTGTGAGGGAGGGGGATGAGTGGGCAGGGTGTGAGGCAGGGAGGGGGATCAGTGATTAGGGTGTGAGAGAGGGGGGTCAGTGAGGGAAGGGGGTCAGTGGGTAGGGTGTGAGGCAGGGAGGGGGAATCAGTGGGTAGGGAGGGGGTCAGTGGGTAGGGTGGGAGGGAGGGAGGGGGGTCTGTGGGTAGGCTGTGAGGGAGGGGGATCAGTGGGTAGGGTGTGAGGGAGGGAGGGGGATCAGTGGGTAGGGTGTGAGGCAGGGAGGGGGATCAGTGGTCAGGGTGTGAGGCAGGGAGGGGGATCAGTGAGCAGGGTGTGAGGCAGGGAGGGGGATCAATGGGTAGGGTGTGAGGGAGGGAGGGGGGTCAGTGGATAGGGTGGGAGGGAGGGGGATCAGTGGGCAGGGTGTGAGGCAGGGAGGGGGATAAGTGAGTAGAGTGTGAGGGAGGGGGTCTGTGGGTAGGGTGTGAGGGAGGGAGGGGGATCAGTGGGTAGGCTGTGAGGGAGGGAGGGTGATCAGTGGGTAGGGTGTGAGGGAGGGGGATCAGTGGGTAGGGTGTGAGGCAGGGAGGGGGATCAGTGGGTAGGGTGTGAGGGAGGGAGGGGGATCAGAGAGCAGGGTGTGAGGGAGGGGGATCAGTGGGTAGGCTGTGAGGGAGGGGGATCAGTGAGCAGGGTGTGAGGGGGATCAGTGGGTAGGGTGTGAGGGAGGGGGATCACTGGGTAGGGTGTGAGGCATGGAGGGGGATCAGTGGGCAGGGTGTGAGGCAGGGAGGGGGATCAGTGAGTAGGGTATGAGGCAGGGAGGGGGATAAGTGGGCAGGGTGTGAGGGAGGGGGATCAGTGGGCAGGGTGTGAGGGAGAGGGATCAGTGGGCAGGGTGTGAGGCAGGGAGGGGGATAAGTGGGCAGGGTGTGAGGCAGGGAGGGGGATCAGTGAGTAGGGTGTGAGGCAGGGAGGGGGATCAGTGGGTAGGCTGTGAGGGGGGAGGGGGATCAGTGGGTAGGGTGTGAGAGGGAGGGGGATCACTGGGTAGGGTGTGAGGCAGGGAGGGGGATAAGTGGGCAGGGTGTGAGGCAGAGAGGGGGATCAGTGAGTAGGGTGTGAGGCAGGGAGGGGGATCAGTGAGCAGGGTGTGAGGGAGGGGGATCAGTGGGTAGGGTGTGAGGGAGGGAGGGGGATCAGTGGGTAGGGTGTGAGGCAGGGAGGGGGATCAGTGGGCAGGGTGTGAGGCAGGGAGGGGGATCAGTGAGCAGGGTGTGAGGCAGGGAGAGGGATCAGTGAGCAGGGTGTGAGGGAAGGGGATCAGTGGGCAGGGTGTGAGGCAGGGAGGGGGATAAGTGGGCAGGGTGTGAGGGAGGGGGTCAGTGGGTAGGGTGTGAGGGAGGGGGATCAGTGGGTAGGCTGTGAGGGAGGGAGGGGGATCAGTGGGTAGGGTGTAAGGCAGGGAGGGGGATCAGTGGGTAGGGTGGGAGGGAGGGGGATCAGTGAGCAGGGTGTGAGGGAGGGGGATCAGTGGGTAGGGTGTGAGGGAGGGGGATCAGTGGGTAGGCTGTGAGGGGGGAGGGGGATCAGTGGGTAGGGTGTGAGAGGGAGGGGGATCACTGGGTAGGGTGTGAGGCAGGGAGGGGGATAAGTGGACAGGGTGTGAGGCAGGGAGGGGGATCAGTGAGCAGGGTGTGAGGGAGGGGGATCACTGAGTAGGGTGTGAGGGAGGGGGTCAGTGGGTAGGGTGGGAGGGGGATCAGTAGGTAGGCTGTGAGGGAGGAAGAGGGATCAGTGAGCAGGGTGTGAGGGGGATCAGTGGGTAGGGTGTGAGGGAGGGAGGGGGATCAGTGAGCAGGGTGTGAGGCAGGGAGGGGGATCAGTGAGCAGGGTGTGAGGCAGGGAGGGGGATCAGTGAGCAGGGTGTGAGGGAGGGAGGGGGATCAGTGAGCAGGGTGTGAGGGAGGGAGGGGGATCAGTGAGCAGGGTGTGAGGGAGGGGGATCAGTGAGCAGGGTGGGAGGGAGGGGGATCAGTGAGCAGGGTGTGAGGGAGGGGGATCAGTGGGCAGGGTGTGAGGGAGGGGGATCAGTGGGTAGGGTGTGAGGCAGGGAGGGGGATCAGTGGGTAGGGTGTGAGGAAGGGGGATCAGTGGGTAGGCTGTGAGGGGGGGAGGGGGATCAGTGGGTAGGGTGTGAGGGAGGGAGGGGGATCACTGGGTAGGGTGTGAGGCAGGGAGGGGGATCACTGGGTAGGGTGTGAGGCAGGGAGGGGCATAAGTGGGCAGGGTGTGAAGCAGGGAGGGGGATCAATGAGCAGGGTGTGAGGGAGGGGGATCAGTGAGTAGGGTGTGAGGGAGGGGGTCAGTGGGTAGGCTGTGAGGGAGGGGGATCAGTGGGTAGGGTGGGAGGGAGGGGGATCAGTGGGTAGGGTGTGAGGCAGGGAGGGGTATAAGTTGGCAGGGTGTGAGGGAGGGGGTCAGTGGGTAGGTTGTGAGGGAGGGAGGGGGATCAGTGAGCAGGGTGTGAGGCAGGGAGGGGGATCAGTGAGCAGGGTGTGAGGGAGGGGGATAAGTGGGCAGGGTGTGAGGCAGGGAGGGGGATCAGTGAGCAGGGTGTGAGGCAGGGAGGGGGATCAGTGAGTAGAGTGGGAGGGAGGGGGATCAGTGAGCAGGGTGTGAGGGAGGGGGATAAGTGGGCAGGGTGTGAGGCAGGGAGGGGGATCAGTGAGCAGGGTGTGAAGCAGGGAGGGGGATCAGTGAGCAGGGTGTGAGGGAGGGGGATCAGTGAGCAGGGTGTGAGGCAGGGAGGGGGATCAGTGAGCAGGGTATGAGGCAGGGAGGGGGATCAGTGAGCAGGGTGTGAAGCAGGGAGGGGGATCAGTGAGCAGGGTGTGAGGGAGGGGGATCAGTGGGCAGGGTGTGAGGCAGGGAGGGGGATCAGTGAGCAGGGAGGGGGATCAGTGAGCAGGGTGTGAGGCAGGGAGGGGGATCAGTGAGCAGGGTGTGAAGCAGGGAGGGGGATCAGTGAGCAGGGTGTGAGGGAGGGGGATCAGTGGGCAGGGTGTGAGGCAGGGAGGGGGATCAGTGAGCAGGGTGTGAGGCAGGGAGGGGGATCAGTGAGCAGGGTGTGAAGCAGGGAGGGGGATCAGTGAGCAGGGTGTGAGGGAGGGGGATCAGTGAGCAGGGTGTGAGGCAGGGAGGGGGATCAGTGAGCAGGGTGTGAGGGAGAGGGATCAGTGAGCAGGGTGTGAGGCAGGGAGGGGGATCAGTGAGCAGGGTGTGAGGGAGGGGGATCAGTGGGCAGGGTGTGAGGGAGGGAGGGGGATAAGTGGGCAGGGTGTGAGGCAGGGAGGGGGATAAGTGGGCAGGGTGTGAGGCAGGGAGGGGGATCAGTGGGTAGGGTGTGAGGTAGGGAGGGGGATGAGTGGGTAGGGTATGAGGGAGGGGGATGAGTGGGCAGGGTGTGAGGCAGGGAGGGGGATCAGTGATTAGGGTGTGAGAGAGGGGGGTCAGTGAGGGAAGGGGGTCAGTGGGTAGGGTGTGAGGCAGGGAGGGGGAATCAGTGGGTAGGGAGGGGGTCAGTGGGTAGGGTGGGAGGGGGATGAGTGGGTAGGGTGTGAGGGAGGGAGGGGGGTCTGTGGGTAGGCTGTGAGGGAGGGGGATCAGTGGGTAGGGTGTGAGGGAGGGAGGGGGGTCTGTGGGTAGGCTGTGAGGGAGGGGGATCAGTGGGTAGGGTGTGAGGGAGGGAGGGGGATCAGTGGGTAGGGTGTGAGGCAGGGAGGGGGATCAGTGGTCAGGGTGTGAGGCAGGGAGGGGGATCAGTGAGCAGGGTGTGAGGCAGGTAGGGGGATCAATGGGTAGGGTGTGAGGGAGGGAGGGGGGTCAGTGGATAGGGTGGGAGGGAGGGGGATCAGTGGGCAGGGTGTGAGGCAGGGAGGGGGATAAGTGAGTAGAGTGTGAGGGAGGGGGTCTGTGGGTAGGGTGTGAGGGAGGGAGGGGGATCAGTGGGTAGGCTGTGAGGGAGGGAGGGTGATCAGTGGGTAGGGTGTGAGGGAGGGGGATCAGTGGGTAGGGTGTGAGGCAGGGAGGGGGATCAGTGGGTAGGGTGTGAGGGAGGGAGGGGGATCAGTGAGCAGGGTGTGAGGGAGGGGGATCAGTGGGTAGGCTGTGAGGGAGGGAGGGGGATCAGTGAGCAGGGTGTGAGGGGGATCAGTGGGTAGGGTGTGAGGGAGGGGGATCACTGGGTAGGGTGTGAGGCATGGAGGGGGATCAGTGGGCAGGGTGTGAGGCAGGGAGGGGGATCAGTGAGTAGGGTATGAGGGAGGGAGGGGGATCAGTGAGCAGGGTGTGAGGCAGGTAGGGGGATCAGTGAGCAGGGTGTGAGGGAGGGGAATCAGTGGGCAGGGTGTGAGGGAGGGAGGGGGATCAGTGAGCAGGGTGTGAGGGAGGGGGATCAGTGGGCAGGGTGTGAGGCAGGGAGGGGGATAAGTGGGCAGGGTGTGAGGGAGGGGGATCAGTGGGCAGGGTGTGAGGGAGGGAGGGGGATCAGTGTGTAGGGTGTGAGGCAGGGAGGGGGATAAGTGGGCAGGGTGTGAGGCAGGGAGGGGGATCAGTGAGTAGGGTGTGAGGTAGGGAGGGGGATCAGTGAGCAGGGTGTGATGGAGGGGGATCAGTGGGTAGGGTGTGAGGGAGGGGGATCAGTGGGTAGGGTGTGAGGCAGGGAGGGGGATCAGTGGGCAGGGTGTGAGGCAGGGAGGGGGATCAGTGAGCAGGGTGTGAGGCAGGGAGAGGGATCAGTGAGCAGGGTGTGAGGGAGGGGGATCAGTGGGCAGGGTGTGAGGCAGGGAGGGGGATAAGTGGGCAGGGTGTGAGGGAGGGGGTCAGTGGGTAGGGTGTGAGGGAGGGGGGATCAGTGGGTAGGCTGTGAGGGAGGGAGGGGGATCAGTGAGCAGGGTGTGAGGGGGATCAGTGGGTAGGGTGAGGCAGGGAGGGGGATCAGTGGGTAGGGTGGGAGGGAGGGGGATCAGTGAGCAGGGTGTGAGGGAGGGGGATCAGTGGGTAGGGTGTGAGGGAGGGGGGTCAGTGGGTAGGCTGTGAGGGGGGAGGGGGATCAGTGAGCAGGGTGTGAGGGGGATCAGTGGGTAGGGTGTGGGAGGGAGGGGGATCACTGGGTAGGGTGTGAGGCAGGGAGGGGGATAAGTGGACAGGGTGTGAGGCAGGGAGGGGGATCAGTGAGCAGGGTGTGAAGCAGGGAGGGGGATCAGTGAGCAGGGTGTGAGGGAGGGGGATCAGTGGGTAGGCTGTGAGGGAGGGAGGGGGATCAGTGAGCAGGGTGTGAGGGGGATCAGTGGGTAGGGTGGGAGGGAGGGGGATCACCGGGTAGGGTGTGAGGCAGGGAGGGGGATCAGTGGGTAGGGTGTGAGAGGGAGGGGGATCACTGGGTAGGGTGTGAGGCAGGGAGGGGGATAAGTGGGCAGGGTGTGAGGCAGGGAGGGGGATCAGTGAGTAGGGTGTGAGGCAGGGAGGGGGATCAGTGAGCAGGGTGTGAGGGAGGGGGATCAGTGGGTAGGGGTGTGAGGGAGGGAGGGGGATCAGTGGGTAGGGTGTGAGGCAGGGAGGGGGATCAGTGGGCAGGGTGTGAGGCAGGGAGGGGGATCAGTGAGCAGGGTGTGAGGCAGGGAGAGGGATCAGTGAGCAGGGTGTGAGGGAGGGGGATCAGTGGGCAGGGTGTGAGGCAGGGAGGGGGATAAGTGGGCAGGGTGTGAGGGAGGGGGTCAGTGGGTAGGGTGTGAGGGAGGGGGATCAGTGGGTAGGCTGTGAGGGAGGGGGATCAGTGAGCAGGGTGTGAGGGGGATCAGTGGGTAGGGTGTGAGGCAGGGAGGGGGATCAGTGGGTAGGGTGGGAGGGAGGGGGATCAGTGAGCAGGGTGTGAGGGAGGGGGATCAGTGGGTAGGGTGTGAGGGAGGGGGATCAGTGGGTAGGCTGTGAGGGGGAGGGGGATCAGTGGGTAGGGGTGTGAGAGGGAGGGGGATCACTGGGTAGGGTGTGAGGCATGGAGGGGGATAAGTGGACAGGGTGTGAGGCAGGGAGGGGGATCAGTGAGCAGGGTGTGAGGGAGGGGGATCACTGAGTAGGGTGTGAGGGAGGGGGTCAGTGGGTAGGGTGGGAGGGGGATCAGTAGGTAGGCTGTGAGGGAGGAAGAGGGATCAGTGGGTAGGCTGTGAGGGGGAGGGGGATCAGTGGGTAGGGTGTGAGGGAGGGGGATCAGTGAGCAGGGTGTGAGGCAGGGAGGGGGATCAGTGAGCAGGGTGTGAGGCAGGGAGGGGGATCAGTGAGCAGGGTGTGAGGGAGGGGGATCAGTGAGCAGGGTGTGAGGGAGGGAGGGGGATCAGTGAGCAGGGTGTGAGGGAGGGAGGGGGATCAGTGAGTAGGGTGGGAGGGAGGGGGATCAGTGAGCAGGGTGTGAGGGAGGGGGATCAGTGGGCAGGGTGTGAGGGAGGGGGATCAGTGGGTAGGGTGTGAGGGAGGGGGATCAGTGGGTAGGCTGTGAGGGGGGGAGGGGGATCAGTGAGCAGGGGTGTGAGGCAGGGAGGGGGATCAGTGAGCAGGGTGTGAGGCAGGGAGGGGGATCAGTGAGCAGGGTGTGAGGCAGGGAGGGGGATCAGTGAGCAGGGTGTGAGGGAGGGAGGGGGATCAGTGAGCAGGGTGTGGAGGGAGGGGGATCAGTGAGCAGGGTGTGAGGGAGGGAGGGGGATCAGTGAGTAGGGTGGGAGGGAGGGGGATCAGTGAGCAGGGTGTGAGGGAGGGGGATCAGTGAGCAGGGTGTGAGGGAGGGGGATCAGTGGGCAGGGTGTGAGGGAGGGGAATCAGTGGGTAAGCTGTGAGGGGGAGAGGGGGATCAGTGAGCAGGGTGTGAGGGGGATCAGTGGGTAGGGTGTGAGGGAGGGAGGGGGATCAGTGAGCAGGGTGTGAGGCAGGGAGGGGGATCAGTGAGCAGGGTGCGAGGCAGGGAGGGGGATCAGTGAGCAGGGTGTGAGGGAGGGAGGGGGATCAGTGAGCAGGGTGTGAGGGAGGGAGGGGGGATCAGTGAGTAGGGTGGGAGGGGGGGGATCAGTGAGCAGGGTGTGAGGGAGGGGGATCAGTGAGCAGGGTGTGAGGGAGGGGGATCAGTGGGCAGGGTGTGAGGGAGGGGGATCAGTGGGTAGGGTGTGAGGGAGGGGGATCAGTGGGTAGGCTGTGAGGGGGGGAGGGGGATCAGTGGGCAGGGTGTGAGGCAGGGAGGGGGATCAGTGAGCAGGGTGTGAGGCAGGGAGGGGGATCAGTGAGCAGGGTGTGAGGCAGGGAGGGGGATCAGTGAGCAGGGTGTGAGGGAGGGAGGGGGATCAGTGAGCAGGGTGTGAGGGAGGGAGGGGGATCAGTGAGCAGGGTGTGAGGGAGGGAGGGGGATCAGTGAGTAGGGTGGGAGGGAGGGGGGATCAGTGAGCAGGGTGTGAGGGAGGGGGATCAGTGGGCAGGGTGTGAGGGAGGGGGATCAGTGGGTAGGCTGTGAGGGGGAGAGGGGGATCAGTGAGCAGGGTGTGAGGGGGATCAGTGGGTAGGGTGTGAGGGAGGGAGGGGGATCACTGGGTAGGGTGTGAGGCACGGGGGTGGATAAGTGGGCAGGGTGTGAGGCAGGGAGGGGGATCAGTGAGCAGGGTGTGAGGGAGGGGGATCAGTGAGTAGGGTGTGAGGGAGGGGGTCAGTGGGGTAGGGTGGGAGGGAGGGGGATCAGTGGGTAGACTGTGAGGGAGGGAGGGGGATCAGTGAGCAGGGTGTGAGGGGGATCAGTGGGTAGGGTGTGAGGCAGGGAGGGGGATCAGTGGGTAGGGTGTGAGGCAGGGAGGGGGATAAGTGGGCAGGGTGTGAGGCAGGGAGGGGGATCAGTGGGTAGGGTGTGAGGCAGGGAGGGGGATAAGTGGGTAGGGTGTGAGGGAGGAGGATCAGTGGGTAGGCTGTGAGGGGGGGGAGGGGGATCAGTGGGTAGGGTGTGAGGGAGGGAGGGGGATCACTGGGTAGGGTGTGAGGCAGGGAGGGGGATCACTGGGTAGGGTGTGAGGCAGGGAGGGGCATAAGTGGGCAGGGTGTGAAGCAGGGAGGGGGATCAATGAGCAGGGTGTGAGGGAGGGGGATCAGTGAGTAGGGTGTGAGGGAGGGGGGTCAGTGGGTAGGCTGTGAGGGAGGGGGATCAGTGGGTAGGGTGGGGAGGGAGGGGGATCAGTGGGTAGGGTGTGAGGCAGGGAGGGGTATAAGTTGGCAGGGTGTGAGGGAGGGGGTCAGTGGGTAGGTTGTGAGGGAGGGAGGGGGATCAGTGAGCAGGGTGTGAGGCAGGGAGGGGGATCAGTGAGCAGGGTGTGAGGGAGGGGGATAAGTGGGCAGGGTGTGAGGCAGGGAGGGGGATCAGTGAGCAGGGTGTGAGGCAGGGAGGGGGATCAGTGAGTAGAGTGGGAGGGAGGGGGATCAGTGAGCAGGGTGTGAGGGAGGGGGATAAGTGGGCAGGGTGTGAGGCAGGGAGGGGGATCAGTGAGCAGGGTGTGAAGCAGGGAGGGGGATCAGTGAGCAGGGTGTGAGGGAGGGGGATCAGTGAGCAGGGTGTGAGGCAGGGAGGGGGATCAGTGAGCAGGGTATGAGGCAGGGAGGGGGATCAGTGAGCAGGGTGTGAAGCAGGGAGGGGGATCAGTGAGCAGGGTGTGAGGGAGGGGGATCAGTGGGCAGGGTGTGAGGCAGGGAGGGGGATCAGTGAGCAGGGAGGGGGATCAGTGAGCAGGGTGTGAAGCAGGGAGGGGGATCAGTGAGCAGGGTGTGAAGCAGGGAGGGGGATCAGTGAGCAGGGTGTGAGGGAGGGGGATCAGTGGGCAGGGTGTGAGGCAGGGAGGGGGATCAGTGAGCAGGGTGTGAGGCAGGGAGGGGGATCATTGAGCAGGGTGTGAAGCAGGGAGGGGGATCAGTGAGCAGGGTGTGAGGGAGGGGGATCAGTGAGCAGGGTGTGAGGCAGGGAGGGGGATCAGTGAGCAGGGTGTGAGGGAGAGGGATCAGTGAGCAGGGTGTGAGGCAGGGAGGGGGATCAGTGAGCAGGGTGTGAGGGAGGGGGATCAGTGGGCAGGGGTGTGAGGGAGGGAGGGGGATAAGTGGGCAGGGTGTGAGGCAGGAGGGGGATAAGTGGGCAGGGTGTGAGGCAGGGAGGGGGATCAGTGGGTAGGGTGTGAGGTAGGGAGGGGGATGAGTGGGTAGGGTATGAGGGAGGGGGATGAGTGGGCAGGGTGTGAGGCAGGGAGGGGGATCAGTGATTAGGGTGTGAGAGAGGGGGGGTCAGTGAGGGAAGGGGGTCAGTGGGTAGGGTGTGAGGCAGGGAGGGGGAATCAGTGGGTAGGGAGGGGGTCAGTGGGTAGGGTGGGAGGGAGGGGGATGAGTGGGTAGGGTGTGAGGGAGGGAGGGGGGTCTGTGGGTAGGCTGTGAGGGAGGGGGATCAGTGGGTAGGGTGTGAGGGAGGGAGGGGGATCAGTGGGTAGGGTGTGAGGCAGGGAGGGGGATCAGTGGTCAGGGTGTGAGGCAGGGAGGGGGATCAGTGAGCAGGGTGTGAGGCAGGGAGGGGGATCAATGGTTAGGGTGTGAGGGAGGGAGGGGGGTCAGTGGATAGGGTGGGAGGGAGGGGGATCACTGGGCAGGGTGTGAGGCAGGGAGGGGGATAAGTGAGTAGAGTGTGAGGGAGGGGGTCTGTGGGTAGGGTGTGAGGGAGGGAGGGGGATCAGTGGGTAGGCTGTGAGGGAGGGAGGGTGATCAGTGGGTAGGGTGTGAGGGAGGGGGATCAGTGGGTAGGGTGTGAGGCAGGGAGGGGGATCAGTGGGTAGGGTGTGAGGGAGGGAGGGGGATCATGTGAGGGAGGGAGGGGGATCAGTGAGCAGGGTGTGAGGGAGGGGGATCAGTGGGTAGGCTGTGAGGGAGGGAGGGGGATCAGTGAGCAGGGTGTGAGGGGGATCAGTGGGTAGGGTGTGAGGGAGGGGGATCACTGGGTAGGGTGTGAGGCATGGAGGGGGATCCGTGGGCAGGGTGTGAGGCAGGGAGGGGGATCAGTGAGTAGGGTATGAGGGAGGGGGATCAGTGAGCAGGGTGTGAGGCAGGTAGGGGGATCAGTGAGCAGGGTGTGAGGGAGGGGAATCAGTGGGCAGGGTGTGAGGGAGGGAGGGGGATCAGTGAGCAGGGTGTGAGGGAGGGGGATCAGTGGGCAGGGTGTGAGGCAGGGAGGGGGATAAGTGGGCAGGGTGTGAGGGAGGGGGGATCAGTGGGCAGGGTGTGAGGGAGGGAGGGGGATCAGTTTGTAGGGTGTGAGGCAGGGAGGGGGATAAGTGGGCAGGGTGTGAGGCAGGGAGGGGGATCAGTGAGTAGGGTGTGAGGCAGGGAGGGGGATCAGTGAGCAGGGTGTGATGGAGGGGGATCAGTGGGTAGGGTGTGAGGGAGGGAGGGGGATCAGTGGGTAGGGTGTGAGGCAGGGAGGGGATCAGTGGGCAGGGTGTGAGGCAGGGAGGGGGATCAGTGAGCAGGGTGTGAGGCAGGGAGAGGGATCAGTGAGCAGGGTGTGAGGGAGGGGGATCAGTGGGCAGGGTGTGAGGCAGGGAGGGGGATAAGTGGGCAGGGTGTGAGGGAGGGGGTCAGTGGGTAGGGTGTGAGGGAGGGGGGATCAGTGGGTAGGCTGTGAGGGAGGGAGGGGGATCAGTGAGCAGGGTGTGAGGGGGATCAGTGGGTAGGGTGAGGCAGGGAGGGGGATCAGTGGGTAGGGTGGGAGGGAGGGGGATCAGTGAGCAGGGTGTGAGGGAGGGGGATCAGTGGGTAGGGTGTGTGGGAGGGGGATCAGTGGGTAGGCTGTGAGGGGGGAGGGGGATCAGTGAGCAGGGTGTGAGGGGGATCAGTGGGTAGGGTGTGGGAGGGAGGGGGATCACTGGGTAGGGTGTGAGGCAGGGAGGGGGATAAGTGGACAGGGTGTGAGGCAGGGAGGGGGATCAGTGAGCAGGGTGTGAGGGAGGGGGATCAGTGAGTAGGGTGTGAGGGAGGGGGTCAGTGGGTAGGGTGGGAGGGAGGGGGATCAGTAGGTAGACTGTGAGGGAGGAAGAGGGATCAGTGAGCAGGGTGTGAGGGGGATCAGTGGGTAGGGTGTGAGGGAGGGAGGGAGGGGGATCAGTGAGCAGGGTGTGAGGCAGGGAGGGGGATCAGTGAGCAGGGTGTGAGGGAGGGAGGGGGATCAGTGAGCAGGGTGTGAGGGAGGAGGGGGATCAGTGAGCAGGGTGTGAGGGAGGGAGGGGGATCAGTGAGTAGGGTGGGAGGGAGGGGGATCAGTGAGCAGAGTGTGAGGCAGGGAGGGGGATCAGTGAGCAGGGTGTGAGGGAGGGGGGTCAGTGGGCAGGGTGTGAGGGAGGGGGATCAGTGGGTAGGGTGTGAGGGAGGAGGATCAGTGGGTAGGCTGTGAGGGGGAGAGGGGGATCAGTGAGCAGGGTGTGAGGGGGATCAGTGGGTAGGGTGTGAGGGAGGGAGGGGGATCACTGGGAAGGGTGTGAGGCAGGGAGGGGGATAAGTGGGGCAGGGTGTGAGGCAGGGAGGGGGATCAGTGAGCAGGGTGTGAGGGAGGGGGATCAGTGAGTAGGGTGTGAGGGAGGGGGTCAGTGGGTAGGGTGGGAGGGGGATCAGTAGGTAGGCTGTGAGGGAGGAAGAGGGATCAGTGAGCAGGGTGTGAGGGGGATCAGTGGGTAGGGTGTGAGGGAGGGAGGGGGATCAGTGAGCAGGGTGTGAGGCAGGGAGGGGGATCAGTGAGCAGGGTGTTAGGCAGGGAGGGGGATCAGTGAGCATGGTGTGAGGGAGGGAGGGGGATCAGTGAGCAGGGTGTGAGGGAGGGGGATCAGAGAGCATGGTGTGAGGGAGGGAGGGGGATCAGTGAGTAGGGTGGGAGGGAGGGGGATCAGTGAGCAGGGTGTGAGGCAGGGAGGGGGATCAGTGAGCAGGGTGAGGGAGGGGGATCAGTGGGCAGGGTGTGAGGGAGGGGGATCAGTGGGTAGGCTGTGAGGGGGAGGGGGATCAGTGAGCAGGGTGTGAGGGGGATCAGTGGGTAGGGTGTGAGGGAGGGAGGGGGATCACTGGGTAGGGAGGGGGATAAGTGGGCAGGGTGTGAGGCAGGGAGGGGGATCAGTGAGCAGGGTGTGAGGGAGGGGGATCAGTGAGTAGGGTGTGAGGGAGGGGGTCAGTGGGTAGGGTGGGAGGGAGGGGGGATCAGTGGGTAGACTGTGAGGGAGGGAGGGGGATCAGTGGGTAGGGTGTGAGGCAGGGAGGGGGATAATTGGGCAGGATGTGAGGCAGGGAGGGGGATCAGTGGGTAGGGTGTGAGGGAGGGGGATCAGTGGGGTAGGCTGTGAGGGGGGGAGGGGGATCAGTGGGTAGGGTGTGAGGGAGGGAGGGGGATCACTGGGTAGGGTGTGAGGCAGGGAGGGGGATCACTGGGTAGGGTGTGAGGCAGGGAGGGGGATAAGTGGGCAGGGTGTGAGGCAGGGAGGGGGATCAGTGAGCAGGGTGTGAGGGAGGGGGATCAGTGAGCAGGGTGTGAGGGAGGGGGATCAGTGAGTAGGGTGTGAGGGAGGGGGTCAGTGGGTAGGGTGGGAGGGAGGGGGATCAGTGGGTAGGCTGTGAGGGAGGGGGATCAGTGGGTAGGGTGGGAGGGAGGGGGATCAGTGGGTAGGGTGTGAGGCAGGGAGGGGTATAAGTTGCAGGGGTGTGAGGGAGGGGGATCAGTGAGTAGGGTGTGAGGGAGGGGGTCAGTGGGCAGGGTGTGAGGCAGGAGGGGGATCAGTGAGCAGGGTGTGAGGATGGGAGGGGATCAGTGAGTAGGGTGGGAGGGAGGGGGATCAGTGAGCAGGGTGTGAGGGAGGGGGATAAGTGGGCAGGGTGTGAGGCAGGGAGGGGGATCAGTGAGCAGGGTGTGAAGCAGGGAGGGGGATCAGTGAGCAGGGTGTGAGGGAGGGGGATCAGTGAGCAGGGTGTGAGGCAGGGAGGGGGATCAGTGAGCAGGGTGTGAGGCAGGGAGGGGGATCAGTGAGCAGGGTGTGAGGGAGGGGGATCAGTGGGCAGGGTGTGAGGAGGGTGTGAGGCAGGGAGGGGGATCAGTGAGCAGGGTGTGAGGCAGGGAGGGGGATCAGTGAGCAGGGTGTGAGGCAGGGAGGGGGATCAGTGAGCAGGGTGTGAGGGAGGGGGATCAGTGAGCAGGGTGTGAGGCAGGGAGGGGGATCAGTGAGCAGGGTGTGAGGGAGGGGGATCAGTGGGCAGGGTGTGAGGGAGGGAGGAGGATAAGTGGGCAGAGTGTGAGGCAGGGAGGGGGATAAGTGGGCAGGGTGTGAGGCAGGGAGGGGGATCAGTGGGTAGGGTGTGAGGTAGGGAGGGGGATGAGTGGGTAGGGTGTGAGGGAGGGGGATGAGTGGGCAGGGTGTGAGGCAGGGAGGGGGATCAGTGATTAGGGTGTGAGAGAGGGGGGTCAGTGAGGGAAGGGGGTCAGTGGGTAGGGTGTGAGGCAGGGAGGGGGAATCAGTGGGTAGGGAGGGGGTCAGTGGGTAGGGTGGGAGGGAGGGGGATGAGTGGGTAGGGTGTGAGGGAGGGAGGGGGGTCTGTGGGTAGGCTGTGAGGGAGGGGGATCAGTGGGTAGGGTGTGAGGGAGGGAGGGGGATCAGTGGGTAGGGTGTGAGGCAGGGAGGGGGATCAGTGGTCAGGGTGTGAGGCAGGGAGGGAGATCAGTGAGCAGGGTGTGAGGCAGGGAGGGGGATTAATGGGTAGGGTGTGAGGGAGGGAGGGGGGTCAGTGGATAGGGTGGGAGGGGGATCAGTGGGCAGGGTGTGAGGCAGGGAGGGGGATAAGTGAGTAGAGTGTGAGGGAGGGGGTCAGTGGGTAGGGTGTGAGGGAGGGAGGGGGATCAGGGGGTGAGGGAGGGAGGGTGATCAGTGGGTAGGGTGTGAGGTAGGGGGATCAGTGGGTAGGGTGTGAGGCAGGGAGGGGGATCAGTGGGTAGGGTGTGAGGGAGGGAGGGGGATCAGTGAGCAGGGTGTGAGGGAGGGGGATCAGTGGGTAGGCTGTGAGGGAGGGGGATCAGTGAGCAGGGTGTGAGGGGGATCAGTGGGTAGGGTGGGAGGGAGGGGGATCACCGGGTAGGGTGTGAGGCAGGGAGGGGGATCAGTGGGCAAGGTGTGAGGCAGGGAGGGGGATCAGTGAGTAGGGTGTGAGGGAGGGAGGGGGATCAGTGAGCAGGGTGTGAGGCAGGTAGAGGGATCAGTGAGCAGGGTGTGAGGGAGGGGAATCAGTGGGCAGGGTGTGAGGGAGGGAGGGGGATCAGTGGGTAGGGTGTGAGGCAGGGAGGGGGATAAGTGGGCAGGGTGTGAGGCAGGGAGGAGGATCAGTGAGTAGGGTGTGAGGCAGGGAGGGGGATCAGTGAGCAGGGTGTGAGGGGGGGGATCAGTGGGCAGGGTGTGAGGCAGGGAGGGGGATAAGTGGGTAGGGTGTGAGGGAGGGGGATCAGTGGGCAGGGTGTGAGGGAGGGAGGGGGATCAGTGTGTAGGGTGTGAGGCAGGGAGGGGGATAAGTGGGCAGGGTGTGAGGCAGGGAGGGGGATCAGTGAGTAGGGTGTGAGGCAGGGAGGGGGATCAGTGAGCAGGGTCTGAGGGAGGGGGATCAGTGGGTAGGGTGTGAGGGAGGGAGGGGGATCAGTGGGTAGGGTGTGAGGCAGGGAGGGGGATCAGTGGGCAGGGTGTGAGGCAGGGAGGGGGATCAGTGAGCAGGGTGTGAGGCAGGGAGAGGGAACAGTGAGCAGGGTGTGAGGGAGGGGGATCAGTGGGCAGGGTGTGAGGCAGGGAGGGGGATAAGTGGGCAGGGTGTGAGGGAGGGGGTCAGTGGGTAGGGTGTGAGGGAGGGGGATCAGTGGGTAGGCTGTGAGGGAGGGAGGGGGATCAGTGAGCAGGGTGTGAGGAGGATCAGTGGGTAGGGTGTGAGGCAGGGAGGGGGATCAGTGGGTAGGGTGGGAGGGAGGGGGATCAGTGAGCAGGGTGTGAGGGAGGAGGATCAGTGGGTAGGGTGTGAGGGAGGGGGATCAGTGGGTAGGCTGTGAGGGGGGAGGGGGATCAGTGAGCAGGGTGTGAGGGGGGTCAGTGGGTAGGGTGTGGGAGGGAGGGGGATCACTGGGTAGGGTGTGAGGCAGGGAGGGGGATAAGTGGACAGGGTGTGAGGCAGGGAGGGGGATCAGTGAGCAGGGTGTGAGGGAGGGGGATCAGTGAGTAGGGTGTGAGGGAGGGGGTCAGTGGGTAGGGTGGGAGGGAGGGGGATCAGTAGGTAGGCTGTGAGGGAGGAAGAGGGATCAGTGAGCAGGGTGTGAGGGGGATCAGTGGGTAGAGTGTGAGGGAGGGAGGGGGATCAGTGAGCAGGGTGTGAGGCAGGGAGGGGGATCAGTGAGCAGGGTGTGAGGCAGGGAGGGGGATCAGTGAGCAGGGTGTGAGGGAGGGAGGGGGATCAGTGAGCAGGGTGTGAGGGAGGGAGGGGGATCAGTGAGCAGGGTGTGAGGGAGGGAGGGGGATCAGTGAGTAGGGTGGGAGGGAGGGGGATCAGTGAGCAGGGGTGTGAGGCAGGGAGGGGGATCAGTGAGCAGGGTGTGAAGGAGGGGGATCAGTGGGCAGGGTGTGAGGGAGGGGGATCAGTGGGTAGGGTGTGAGGGGGAGAGGGGGATCAGTGAGCAGGGTGTGAGGGGGATCAGTGGGTAGGGTGTGAGGGAGGGAGGGGGATCACTGGGTAGGGTGTGAGGCAGGGAGGGGGATAAGTGGGCTGGGTGTGAGGCAGGGAGGGGGATCAGTGAGCAGGGTGTGAGGGAGGGGGATCAGTGAGTAGGGTGTGAGGGAGGGGGTCAGTGGGTAGGGTGGGAGGAAGGGGGATCAGTGGGTAGGCTGTGAGGGAGGGAGGGGGATCAGTGAGCAGGGTGTGAGGGGGATCAGTGGGTAGGGTGTGTGGGAGGGAGGGGGATCAGTGGGTAGGGTGTGAGGCAGGGAGGGGGATCAGTGGGTAGGGTGTGAGGCAGGGAGGGGGATAAGTGGGCAGGGTGTGAGGCAGGGAGGGGGATCAGTGAGCAGGGTGTGAGGGAGGGGGATCAGTGAGCAGGGTGTGAGGGAGGGGTTCAGTGGGTAGGGTGGGAGGGAGGGGGATCAGTGGGTAGGCTGTGAGGGATGGGGATCAGTGGGTAGGGTGGGAGGGAGGGGGATCAGTGGGTAGGGTGGGAGGCAGGGAGGGGTATAAGTTGGCAGGATGTGAGGGAGGGGGATCAGTGAGTAGGGTGTGAGGGAGGGGTCAGTGGGTAGGGTGTGAGGCAGGGAGGGGGATCAGTGAGCAGGGTGTGAGGCAGGGAGGGGGATCAGTGAGTAGGGTGGGAGGGAGGGGGATCAGTGAGCAGGGTGTGAGGGAGGGGGATCAGTGAGCAGGGTGTGAGGGAGGGGGATCAGTGGGCAGGGTGTGAGGCAGGGAGGGGGATAAGTGGGCAGGGTGTGAGGGAGGGGGTCAGTGGGTAGGGTGTGAGGGAGGGGGATCAGTGGGTAGGCTGTGAGGGAGGGAGGGAGGGGGATCAGTGAGCAGGGTGTGAGGGGGATCAGTGGGTAGGGTGTGAGGCAGGGAGGGGGATCAGTGGGTAGGGTGGGAGGGAGGGGGATCAGTGAGCAGGGTGTGAGGGAGGGGGATCAGTGGGTAGGGTGCGAGGGGGGGGATCAGTGGGTAGGCTGTGAGGGGGGAGGGGGATCAGTGAGCAGGGTGTGAGGGGGATCAGTGGGTAGGGTGTGGGAGGGAGGGGGATCACTGGGTAGGGTGTGAGGCAGGGAGGGGGATAAGTGGACAGGGTGTGAGGCAGGGAGGGGGATCAGTGAGCAGGGTGTGAGGGAGGGGGATCAGTGAGTAGGGTGTGAGGGAGGGGGTTAGTGGGTAGGGTGGGAGGGAGGGGGATCAGTCGGTAGGCTGTGAGGGAGGAAGAGGGATCAGTGAGCAGGGTGTGAGGGGAATCAGTGGGTAGGGTGTGAGGGAGGGAGGGGGATCAGTGAGCAGGGTGTGAGGCAGGGAGGGGGATCAGTGAGCAGGGTGTGAGGCGGGGAGGGGGATCAGTGAGCAGGGTGTGAGGGAGGGAGGGGGATCAGTGAGCAGGGTGTGAGGGAGGGAGGGGGATCAGTGAGCAGGGTGTGAGGGAGGGAGGGGGATCAGTGAGTAGGGTGGGAGGGAGGGGGATCAGTGAGCAGGGTGTGAGGCAGGGAGGGGGATCAGTGAGCAGGGTGTGAGGGAGGGGGATCAGTGGGCAGGGTGTGAGGGAGGGGGATCAGTGGGTAGGGTGTGAGGGGGAGAGGGGGATCAGTGAGCAGGGTGTGAGGGGGATCAGTGGGTAGGGTGTGAGGGAGGGAGGGGGATCACTGGGTAGGGTGTGAGGCAGGGAGGGGGATAAGTGGGCAGGGTGTGAGGCAGGGAGGGGGATCAGTGAGCAGGGTGTGAGGGAGGGGGATCAGTGAGTAGGGTGTGAGGGAGGGGGTCAGTGGGTAGGGTGGGAGGAAGGGGGATCAGTGGGTAGGCTGTGAGGGAGGGAGGGGGATCAGTGAGCAGGGTGTGAGGGGGATCAGTGGGTAGGGTGTGTGGGAGGGAGGGGGATCAGTGGGTAGGGTGTGAGGCAGGGAGGGGGATCAGTGGGTAGGGTGTGAGGCAGGGAGGGGGATAAGTGGGCAGGGTGTGAGGCAGGGAGGGGGATCAGTGGGTAGGGTGTGAGTGAGGGGGATCAGTGGGTAGGCTGTGAGGGGGGGAGGGGGATCAGTGGGTAGGGTGTGAGGGAGGGAGGGGGATCACTGGGTAGGATGTGAGGCAGGGAGGGGGATCACTGGGTAGGGTGTGAGGCAGGGAGGGGGATAAGTGGGCAGGGTGTGAGGCAGGGAGGGGGATCAGTGAGCAGGGTGTGAGGGAGGGGGATCAGTGAGCAGGGTGTGAGGGAGGGGGATCAGTGAGTAGGGTGTGAGGGAGGGGTTCAGTGGGTAGGGTGGGAGGGAGGGGGATCAGTGGGTAGGCTGTGAGGGATGGGGATCAGTGGGTAGGGTGGGAGGGAGGGGGATCAGTGGGTAGGGTGGGAGGCAGGGAGGGGTATAAGTTGGCAGGGTGTGAGGGAGGGGGATCAGTGAGTAGGGTGTGAGGGAGGGGGTCAGTGGGTAGGGTGTGAGGGAGGGGGATCAGTGAGCAGGGTGTGAGGCAGGGAGGGGGATCAGTGAGCAGGGTGTGAGGGAGGGGGATAAGTGGGCAGGGTGTGAGGCAGGGAGGGGGATCAGTGAGCAGGGTGTGAGGCAGGGAGGGGGATCAGTGAGTAGGGTGGGAGGGAGGGGGATCAGTGAGCAGGGTGTGAGGGAGGGGGATCAGTGAGCAGGGTGTGAGGCAGGGAGGGGGATCAGTGAGCAGGGTGTGAGGCAGGGAGGGGGATCAGTGAGCAGGGTGTGAAGCAGGGAGGGGGAGCAGGGTGTGAGGGAGGGGGATCAGTGGGCAGGGTGTGAGGCAGGGAGGGGGATCAGTGAGCAGGGTGTGAGGCAGGGAGGGGGATCAGTGAGCAGGGTGTGAGGGAGGGGGATAAGTGGGCAGGGTGTGAGGCAGGGAGGGGGATCAGTGAGCAGGGTGTGAGGCAGGGAGGGGGATCAGTGAGTAGGGTGGGAGGGAGGGGGATCAGTGAGCAGGGTGTGAGGGAGGGGGATCAGTGAGCAGGGTGTGAGGCAGGGAGGGGGATCAGTGAGCAGAGTGTGAGGCAGGGAGGGGGATCAGTGAGCAGGGTGTGAAGCAGGGAGGGGGATCAGTGAGCAGGGTGTGAGGGAGGGGGATCAGTGGGCAGGGTGTGAGGCAGGGAGGGGGATCAGTGAGCAGGGTGTGAGGCAGGGAGGGGGATCAGTGAGCAGGGTGTGAGGGAGGGGGATAAGTGGGCAGGGTGTGAGGCAGGGAGGGGGATCAGTGAGCAGGGTGTGAGGCAGGGAGGGGGTTCAGTGAGTAGGGTGGGAGGGAGGGGGATCAGTGAGCAGGGTGTGAGGGAGGGGGATCAGTGAGCAGGGTGTGAGGCAGGGAGGGGGATCAGTGAGCAGGGTGTGAGGCAGGGAGGGGGATCAGTGAGCAGGGTGTGAGGGAGGGGGATCAGTGAGCAGGGTGTGAGAGAGGGGGATCAGTGAGTAGGGTGTGAGGGGGATCAGTGAGCAGGGTGTGAGGGAAGGAGGGGGATCAGTGAGCAGGGTGTGAGGGAGGGGGGTCAGTGGGCAGGGTGTGTCCGGGTCCCTCACACAATGCGCTGAGTAATGCTGCGGACAGGCGGCGCGGTGGCTGCTGGGAGATGTAGTCTCTGCGCCGTGCACTGACAGGCCGGAGACAGATGTGAGAACTACAGCTCCCAGAATCCCCCTGTAGCTCCTCCCCCCGCTGTGTGACTGCTGCCGCTCCCCGGCCGCTCATCCTCTCTCTGTCAGTCAGAGATCGCGGTGCTGTCTCCCGGTCACCGTCCCGCCGCCTCCCGGTTACCGTCCCGCCGCCTCCCCGGTCACCGTCCCTCCGCCTCCCGGTCTCGCAGCCTCCGCCGGTCCCCGTGCTCTCGGCCTCCGTGGCCATGTCGGACCCGGGCGGGGGAGATGAGAGCAGCGCCGGGCTGGAGGTGTCGGTCGCGGTGCAGAACGTGGCGGACCCGTCGGTGCTGCAGAAGCATATCCGGAAGCTGGTGCCGCTGCTGCTGGAGGATGGCGGGGACGTCCCGGCCGCCCTGGAGGCTGCTCTGGAGGAGAAGAGCGCCCTGGAGCAGATGAGGAAGTTCCTGTCCGACCCGCAGGTGCACACGGTGCTGGTGGAGAGGAGCACGCTGAAAGGTGAGGGGGGCCCCTGGTGGCTGTGGCCCCTGTCACTGGTGCCCCTGTCACTGGTGTATGGTGCTGTGGCCCCTGTGGCTGGTTTTGGCCCCTGTATGGCACCAGTCATACAGTGTCGGCTGGCCAGGCAGCAGGCTATGCGCACGTAGCGGCCTATGGTGACTCCCCCCAGTAAGCGCAGTGCAGGTGACTCTACCCCTAGTGCGCTATTGTCACCCAGGTCATGGTCCTCTGAGCAGCCGCAGTTTCCTCTGAAAACCTGGCAAGCCAAGAGACGCATGCCAGGATACTGCTGCCGCCACCTGCGGCTTGTGCCGGTCACCGGGGCAGGATCTACAGCCTGGGGCATAAAGATGATGACGTAAGAAGTGTCCTGTAACTGCAGCGCCCGACCAGTGATCGCAGTACCACAGCAAGCGCCCGACCAGTGATCGCATTAACACAGCAAGCGCCCGACCAGTGATCGCGGTGCCACAGCAAGTGCCCGACCATTGATCACATTAACACAGCAAGCGCCTGACCAGTGATCGCGGTGCCACAGCAAGCTCCCAACCAGTGATCGCGGTGACACAGCAAGCGCCCTGTCCGTATACTGCAGTGGGGGTTATTATAGCAGCAGAGGGGTAGTAAGCAGGCCTGTATACTAGTGGAGAGCATGCCCGCTGGCAGGAGCGCATCCTGCGTGTTATCCCCTGAGCAGATGCAGTGGATGGAGAAACGTGTGCGTTTCAGAGGCATGTACGCTGGAGGGGAGGGGGGGGGGGGGTAGTGCGGCGTTCTCCCATTGACGATGTGCGGGCGCAGCTGCCTGTATGGAGGTGGGCTGTGCTCTGATCTTCTGCACCAAGTACTGTATAGGCTGTGACAGGTTTACACTGGTGCCGCCAGCACGCCCAACATTATACATAGGGGATGGGCACTGCGCAGATGTGTGCATATGGGCAGCTACAGATCTAGGACCACGCCCGTCCGATTATCAGCTCCTTATACTGCATTGTGTTACGCTGTACAGCCTGTGTGGCTAGTGCGTAGTGTGCGTCCGTCTGTTGGGCTTTGTCGTCCTTTTCCTGGCCCCGGTTTATGATGTTGCGTGGTCATCGCTGAGTCTGTTCCAGAGCAGCTCTGTGTGGTACGTGCCAGTCAGGGTGTGGCGGTAGCTTGGCCCCTGTGGACGAGCTGCACTGAGTTACACATTAGCTTTGTCCCTTGTTGGATACCTGCAACTAATATACCCTTCTGCCAGTGCCACCACCAGATGCTGGATACCTGCCCCTAATATACCCTCCTGCCAGTGCCACCACCGGATGCTGGATACCTGCCCCCAATATACCCTCCTGCCAGTGCCACCACCAGATGCTGGATACCTGCCCCTAATATACCCTCCTGCCAGTGCCACCACCAGATGCTGGATACCTGCCCCCAATATACCCTCCTGCCAGTGCCACCACCAGATGCTGGATACCTGCCCCTAATATACCCTCCTGCCAGTGCCACCACCAGATGCTGGATACCTGCCCCCAATATACCCTCCTGCCAGTGCCACCACCAGATGCTGGATACCTGCCCCTAATATACCCTCCTGCCACCTGCCAGTGCCACCACCAGATGCTGGATACCTGCCCCCAATACACCCTCCTGCCAGTGCCACCACCAGATGCTGGATACCTGCCCCCAATATACCGTCCTGCTAGTGCCACCACCAGATGCTGGATACCTGCCCCCAATATACCCTCCTGCCAGTGCCACCACCAGATGCTGGATACCTGCCCCTAATATACCCTCCCACTGCCTGCCAGTGCCACCACCAGATGCTGGATACCTGCCCCCAATATACCCTCCTGCCAGTGCCACCACCAGATGCTGGATACCTGCCCCCAATATACCCTCCTGCCAGTGCCACCACCAGATGCTGGATACCTGCCCCTAATATACCCTCCTGCCAGTGCCACCACCAGATGCTGGATACCTGCCCCCAATATACCCTCCTGCCAGTGCCACCACCAGATGCTGGATACCTGCCCCTAATATACCCTCCCACTGCCTGCCAGTGCCACCACCAGATGCTGGATACCTGCCCCCAATATACCCTCCTGCCAGTGCCACCACCAGATGCTGGATACCTGCCTCCAATATACCCTCCTGCCAGTGCCACCACCAGATGCTGGATACCTGCCCCCAATATACCCTCCTGCCAGTGCCACCACCAGATGCTGGATACCTGCCCCCAATATACCCTCCTGCCAGTGCCACCACCAGATGCTGGATACCTGCCCCTAATATACCCTCCTGCCATCTGCCAGTGCCACCACCAGATGCTGGATACCTGCCCCCAATATACCCTCCTGCCAGTGCCACCATCAGATGCTGGATACCTGCCCCCAATATACCCTCCTGCCAGTGCCATCACCAGACGCTGGATACCTGCCCCTAATATACCCGCCTGCCAGTGCCACCACCAGATGCTGGATATCTGCCCCTAATATACCCTCCTGCCAGTGCCACCACCAGATGCTGGATACCTGCCCCCAATATACCCTCCCACTGCCTGCCAGTGCCACCACCAGATGCTGGATACCTGCCCCTAATATACCCTCCTGCCAGTGCCACCACCAGATGCTGGATACCTGCCCCCAATATACCCTCCCACTGCCTGCCAGTGCCACCACCAGATGCTGGATACCTGCCCCTAATATACCCTCCTGCCAGTGCCACCACCAGATGCTGGATACCTGCCCCTAATATACCCTCCTGCCAGTGCCACCACCAGATGCTGGATACCTGCCCCCAATATACCCTCCCACTGCCTGCCAGTGCCACCACCAGATGCTGGATACCTGCCCCTAATATACCCTCCTGCCAGTGCCACCACCAGATGCTGGATACCTGCCCCTAATATACCCTCCTGCCAGTGCCACCACCAGATGCTGGATACCTGCCCACAATATACTCTCCCGCCGCCTGCCAGTACCACCACCGGATGCTGGATACTTGCCACCAATATACCCTCCTGCCAGTGCCACCACCAGATGCTGGATACCTGCCCCTAATATACCCTCCTGCCAGTGCCACCACTAGATGCTGGCAGCAGAGCAGGGGTCGTCTGTGATTGGCTGCTGGAGCTCCACAGGAGATGATGCTGACTGTGATATAGAGGCCCTGAGCGATCCTCTGGTCTTGGGCGGTGTTGGAGCTGGTACAGGGCCCACATGGATTAATGCCACAAGGGGGGGGGGGGGCTTTTCAATGCAGAAGCGCAAGCTCTTGGGGTTTTCCTAATTCTTACCTTCAGCCCCCTGACTCTGATCTCTGTGTTTGGTCTGACAGAGGATGTTGGCGATGAAGGAGAAGAGGAACGGGAATTCATTTCTTACAACATCAATATCGACATACACTATGGACTTAAGTCAAACAGGTAATCATGTAAAGATTTGGGGGTGGATATCATGAAGCAGTGGAGAAGTTGCCCATGGCAACCAATCAGCTGCTCCGTACAGTTGTGTAGTATGCAGATTATAGATGTTACTTCAATGCTGATTGGTTGCCATGAGCAACTTCTCCACTGGCTCATTGCTTCGTAAATAGACCCCATTGTGCATTAACTAGTAACAAACAGCTGATTATTTATGTGCCTGATCCAGCGATAAATATACTGTACATAGTAGAGGCAGCCAGTCTGTACAATAAGTACAGACAGAGCCACGCTCATCTAGCCTTCTCTGCTGCACCTAGGTGCACCATGGTTTATTAGCATAAACCCTTCATCTATTGTTTTCAGCTGCAATACAATATATATATATATATCTATATCTACCTACCTACCTACCTACCTGGGGGATACTGCAGACTGTGGGTGTCTGTACAGTAATGAGATTAGAGATTCTGAAGTTTCCTTCATAAACCTTTTTAAGCATTTAGTGTCTCCCTCCATTGTAAAGGAGGGTACTCACAGAGATCAGTGTTTAAAATCTAAGCAATCTGACTAGGATCAGTCGTGTCTATGCCCCCCAGCGATAGCCATGCACGTCCCTGCGCAACACCGGAGCTAGATTGAGCCTGCATGCAATCTAGCGGGTCGCTCACTTCAGCGCTGTGTGAAGTGAGCGTGTCCCCCCCCCTCGCTCAGCACATTGCACTGTGCTCAGTGGGGGGAGAGATGTGTGCTGAGTGTGGGGGGGTGAGAGACGTGTGCTGAGTGTGGGGGGGGGTGGATGTGGATGTGTGCTGAGCGGGGGGAGAGATGTGTGGGGGGGTGAGATGTGTGCTGAGTGTGGGGGGGGGGGGGTGGATGTGTGCTGACTGGGGGGAGAGATGTGTGGGGGGGTGAGAGATGTGTGCTGAGTGTGAGAGGGGGATGTGGATGTGTGCTGAGCGGGGGGAGAGATGTGTGCTGAGTGTGGGGGGGTGAGAGACGTGTGCTGAGTGTGGGGGGGGGGGTGGATGTGGATGTGTGCTGAGCGGGGGGAGAGATGTGTGCTGAGTGGTCTGTGTTAAGATCGCTCAGCACACATCTCCCCCGTCAGTACTGGCCTTGACGTCTTTTGGAATAAATGTTAATTGTTCTCTTACCGCCTGTGTTTTCCTTCCATAGCTTGGCATTCATTAAGCGCACACCTGTTATTGACGCAGACAAGCCAGTATCCTCCCAGCTGCGGGTTCTGACGCTCAGTGAAGACTCCCCGTACGAGACTCTGCACTCTTTCATCAGCAATGCTGTTGCTCCTTTCTTTAAATCTTACATCAAAGAATCTGGGAAAGCAGACAGGTAATCGCCGTTCCTGCTTTATTCTCCTGGCTTGTGACTCTTCTCCTCCCCTTCGTATTCCGCGGGCTACGCCTGGTTGCTATGAGATGCTTTGTATATTTCCAGGGATGGCGATAAAATGGCTCCATCGGTGGAGAAGAAGATTGCAGAATTGGAGATGGGCCTTCTGCACCTGCAGCAGAACATTGAGATCCCAGAGATCAGCTTAATGATTCACCCAAATATTACCAATGTGGCCAAGCAGTGCTATGAGAGAGGGGAGAAGGCCAAGGTCACAGATTTTGGAGACAAGGTGGAAGATCCGACATTCCTGAACCAGCTGCAGTCCGGAGTTAATCGCTGGATTCGGGAAATACAGAAGGTATTGTCCTGTTCCATTTCATTTTAAGGAAAGCATAAGCAGATGTCTCCTCTTCAGGTGATGAAAGCTAAATGGGTGGCTAACGAGTGACTGTTAATCGTACAACCTGCGTAAGAGTGTAATTACCTTGTACAGCAGTGGCGCATGTCATGCGATAAACATCTGCGCTAAAATGGTGCCCACCAGCCATGGGTTATGGTGTAAGAAGCTCTTGCTGTGGGCTACAGGAGGAAAGCGTAGAGATTTAGCACGCAGTAATGGTCTGTTCTGAGAACGGTGACTGGTAAGCATTAGGAGGTAAGCTTGAAAGGGTTTCCCACTCTCTGTATTATCAGTGTATACATAGATTCCCTCATTTATCAGGGTCCCAGCACTCGCCTATAGCCTGTACCTCTGTCAGCGCTGCTTGGCTTTCTCTGTTTGTGGAGAGTTAAAGTGGCAATTGTTACCGGAAGCCGTAGAGACGCCATGTCTGATCTCCTCTGCTATAGAGCCTAGGTCCCAGTCACGGGTTCAGATGCCTTTAAATGGGAGTCTGCCTGAAGAAGAGCTGTGCTTTCATAATAAATCTGTCTTCGCAGGTGACCAAGCTGGACCGGGACCCAGCGTCTGGAACAGCTCTGCAGGAAATCAGTTTTTGGCTGAACCTGGAGAGAGCGCTGTACCGTATTCAGGAAAAGCGCGAGAGCCCCGAGGTTCTCCTTACTCTGGACATCTTGAAGCATGGCAAGCGGTTTCATGCAACCGTCAGCTTTGACACGGACACGGGTATGTTTCTGATCCTGTTTAGTAAGCAGCTTTATTCTCTGTTAGAGAAACTGACTTATAACATTGGTAACCATGTGTCGGTAGGTCTGAAGCAAGCCTTGGAAACGGTGAACGACTACAACCCTCTGATGAAAGACTTTCCTCTGAATGACCTTTTGTCTGCCACCGAGCTGGACAAAATAAGACAGGCCCTTGTTGCCATTTTCACCCATCTCCGAAAAATCCGAAACACAAAGTATCCGATTCAGCGAGCTCTGCGGCTGGTGGAAGCAATTTCCAGAGATCTCAGCTCTCAGCTGCTGAAAGTCTTGGGCACAAGGAAGCTGATGCATGTGGCGTATGAGGAGTTTGAAAAGGTTAGCGCATACATTCCTGCACCCGACCGCTGGAGCGTTTCTTTTCCTCCACGCATGTATCAGAGGGTCACTGCAAGGCCGTCAGATCAGATGGTGGGGGGAAGGGGGGGATAGGCAGTCAATATTTAGGCTATTGGAGACTGAAACTCGGGTAGCTGGCTGGGTGTAGGAATCGCCCGAGGTGATAGGGATGTCTGAGAATAAGAAATAAGAGAGCCAGGATGAGAGCAGTTTATGGGGTGGGCCAGGTGGGTGACAGATCCCAGCAAGATGTGAGTGCAGGAGCATGGGGAGTGACCATGTAGTGTGGGGCAGTGAAGCAGTCCAGCCCCGCCACCTTGCCTGCTGGATTTCTGCCATTGCCGGAAGGTTAGGGGGGGTACGTTAGTTACAGGCATAGCGGGTAGATCTGCAAAAGCTTCTAAACCTGACAAATGAAGATGTTGTCCATAGCAACCAATCCGGTTCTAGCAATCATTTCACCATTGCATTTTAGAAAATGAAAGACAGAATATGATTGGTTGCTATGGTCAACTCGTCCACTTGTCGTAGAATATTTAGTCAGTCTAAGTGAGATACCATAGAGGACAAAGTGAGGGGGTAAGTATGGAGGATGGGTCCTAAGTGAGATACCATAGAGGACAAAGTGAGGGGGTAAGTATGGAGGATGGGTCCTAAGTGAGATACCATAGAGGACAAAGTGAGTGGGTAAGTATGGAGGACGGGTCCTAAGTGAGATACCATAGAGGACAAAGTGAGGGGGTAAGTATGGAGGATGGGTCCTAAGTGAGATACCATAGAGGACAAAGTGAGGGGGTAAGTATGGAGGATGGGTCCTAAGTGAGATACCATAGAGGACAAAGTGAGTGGGTAAGTATGGAGGACGGGTCCTAAGTGAGATACCATAGAGGACAAAGTGAGGGGGTAAGTATGGAGGATGGGTCCTAAGTGAGATACCATAGAGGACAAAGTGAGGGGGTAAGTATGGAGGATGGGTCCTAAGTGAGATACCATAGAGGACAAAGTGAGGGGGTAAGTATGGAGGATGGGTCCTAAGTGAGATACCATAGAGGGGAAAGTGAGTGCCATACTGAGGGAGTAAGTATGGAGGACTGGTCCTAAGTGAGATACCATAGAGGGGAAAGGGAGTGCCATAGTGAGGGGGTAAGTATGGAGGACTGGTCCTAAGTGAGATACCATAGAGGAGAAAGGGAGTGCCATAGTGAGGGGGTAAGTATGGAGGACTGGTCCTAAGTGAGATACCATAGAGGGGAAAGTGAGTGCCATAGTTAAACACTGGAGTCCTCTGGGGTTTTAAGTGTGCTGTTGTTAAAAGCGTAAGAGGTTTATAAGTATTAATATAGATTCACACACCATTCCACAGTAATGCTTATGCAGATTACATTCACATGTAACACTTTATATCCTTTGGTATTGTGACAATTGTAATTGTTTTGTGATGCTTTAAGTCATTTCTGAGAGACCCTTTAGCTGCCTCTTTTGGTAGTCTGATTGCTGGTTGGTTTTCTCTTAGGTCATGGTTGCCTGCTTTGAGGTCTTCCAAACCTGGGATGACGAGTATGAGAAACTGCAAGTGTTACTGAGAGACATTGTAAAACGAAAGCGAGAGGAGAATTTAAAAATGGTTTGGAGGATAAATCCAGCCCACCGGAAGCTGCAGGCCCGCCTGGACCAGATGCGGAAATTCAGACGGCAGCATGAACAGCTGAGAGCGGTGATTGTGCGTGTTCTCAGGCCACAGGTACAGGGCTTCTGTTGTGAATACTCCGTTTCTGCTCATGAAGTTTAACCACTCAAAGTTGGGTGACTTTGGGCATACAACTTTTATATCCCATGACTTTTATTTTACAGGTCACTGCGGTGGCTCAGCAGAACCAGGGGGAAGTGCCGGAGCCTCAGGACTTGAAAGTAACTGAAGTCCTGTTTGAGGCTGCCGATGCGAACGCCATTGAAGAGGTAAATCTTGCTTATGAGAACGTGAAGGAAGTCGATGGCTTGGATGTTTCAAAAGAAGGCACGGAAGCCTGGGAAGCTGCGCTAAAGAGATATGATGAAAGAATAGACCGGGTGGAGACCAGAATCACCGCTCGTCTCCGAGATCAACTGGGCACGGCCAAAAATGCCAACGAAATGTTCCGAATCTTCTCTAGGTTCAATGCCCTCTTTGTAAGACCGCACATCAGAGGAGCTATCAGGGAGTACCAAACTCAGCTTATCCAGCGAGTGAAGGATGACATTGAGTCTCTTCATGACAAGTTCAAAGTTCAGTACCCTCAGAGCCAAGCGTGCAAGATGAGTCATGTCCGGGACTTGCCTCCGGTTTCCGGCTCCATAATCTGGGCCAAACAGATTGACCGGCAGCTGACTGCCTACATGAAACGAGTGGAAGATGTACTTGGCAAGGGGTGGGAAAACCATGTAGAAGGCCAGAAACTGAAGCAGGACGGAGACAGCTTCCGTATGAAGCTTAATACGCAAGAAATTTTTGATGACTGGGCACGAAAAGTTCAACAACGCAACCTTGGTGTGTCGGGGCGCATCTTTACCATCGAAAGCACACGTGCCAGGGGGAGGACTGGGAATGTGCTCAAACTGAAGGTCAACTTCCTGCCTGAAATCATAACTCTCTCAAAGGAAGTCAGGAACTTGAAGTGGCTTGGGTTCCGTGTTCCGTTAGCCATTGTCAACAAAGCTCATCAGGCAAATCAGCTTTATCCTTTTGCCATATCTCTGATTGAAAGTGTCCGTACGTATGAGCGCACGTGTGAGAAAGTGGAAGAGCGCAACACTATAATCTTGCTGGTGGCGGGACTTAAGAAGGAGGTGCAGGCTCTCATAGCTGAGGGAATAGCTCTCGTGTGGGAGTCCTACAAGCTTGATCCCTATGTCCAGCGTTTAGCGGAGACGGTCTTCAATTTCCAGGAAAAGGTATGTTCAGTCCTAGGCTTCATGGTTCCATCTGGCGACCTGTGTGTAGGTTAAGTCTGAAGATCTTTTTTTGCAACTGGTGTTTATTTCTCCAGGTGGACGATCTCCTCATAATTGAAGAGAAGATTGACTTGGAGGTCCGTTCGTTAGAAACCTGCATGTACGACCACAAAACCTTCTCTGAGATCCTGAATCGAGTACAAAAAGCAGTTGATGACTTGAACCTTCACTCTTATTCCAACCTTCCCATCTGGGTTAACAAACTTGATATGGAGGTAAGTTATTGATAATACCCCATTGTCCTGGGATACGTTGAAGCCTAAAGCTGGATACACACTATAAGATATCTCTCCCAACCTTTCTGGTAATGAGTGAGAGCAAATGACAATTGACCTACCCGTGTAAATGTAAATTCCCTTTGGTGTCTATCACCGTGTGGTTCTCTGTGCAGCAGGATTGTACACTTGTGTATATTGTATTCCATCATAGATTGAGAGGATCTTGGGCGTCAGACTACAAGCCGGTTTGAAGACATGGACCCAGGTTCTCATGGGTCAGTTTGATGATAAAGCGGAAGTGGATATGGACACAGATGCTCCCCAAGTCAGCCACAAACCTGGTGGTGAGCCCAAAATCAAGGTAGGTAGTGTAAGGTGAACTCTATATCCACCCGTCTCGCGTGTACTCTAATAATGTGTGTATAACCTCTAATTGCAGAACATTGTCCACGAGCTGCGCATCACCAATCAGGTCATTTACCTAAACCCACCAATTGAAGATTGCAGATTTAAATTGTATCAAGAAATGTTTGCCTGGAAGACGGTGATTCTGTCATTGCCCAGAATACAGAGTCAGCGATACCAGGTATCCCAGTGTCCGTAGCGCCCTCTCCCCACCCCCTACCTGGCAAATGACTAATTGCGTTTACATTGCCGTAGGTTGGCGTCCATTACGAACTGTCTGAAGAGGAAAAGTATTACCGGAACGCGCTGACTCGCATGCCTGATGGGCCAGCCGGCCTGGAGGAAGCCTACAATGCGGTTATGGGTATCGTGATGGAGGTGGAGCAGTATGTCAAGGTAAAACAATGATGCATGGAAATGTCTTTCCCTGCCAGGAGGGAGTAATGTAAAGGGCGGGGCGTCGCAGGGTTGAGGCATGTTCTACCTCCTGGGGTCACCAGGGTAGGCAGAATAGGAGAAAAGCTGAAGCCGCTTCTCTGCTTTTTTTTATCATGTTCTTCCAACTGCTAATGTGTTACATAGAAGATGGGAGAGCACCTAAATCCGGCCTCCACGTGTTTCACACTACGGAAAATAAATGTAAACCGCCTCCACATGCAGGCCGTACCCCCAAACGTGTCCCTAGGGGGCTGTCACCCCAAACGTGTCCCTAGGGGGCTGTCACCCCAAACGTGTCCCTAGGGGGCTGTCACCCCAAACGTGTCCCTAGGGGGCTGTCACCCCAACGTTTGTACTTTTCATTTTTCAAGAGCAGAGACGCATTTTATCTAATTTAGTTCTAACCATAGTAAATATGTAATTCATATGACGGGCTTGAGAACCACTATTCCAACAACGACGTTTCTGGCACGGTGCCGGTACAGATAAGATTATTCCTGATGTAATCACTATATAAGAGATTATTGTGTTCTCTTATCTGGTATCATGCAAGACTGTTGTGTGACGGGATCCCCCCTCTGGCTGTATTGTGTGTGACGGGATCTCCTCTCTGGCTGTGTATTGTGTGACGGGATCCCCCCTCTGGCTGTATTGTGTGTGATGGGATCTCCTCTCTGGCTGTGTATTGTGTGATGGGATCTCCACTCTGGCTGTGTATTGTGTGACGGGATCCCCTCTCTGGCTGTGTATTGTGACGGGATCCCCTCTCTGGCTGTGTATTATGTGACGGGATCCCCTCTCTGGCTGTGTATTGTGTGACGGGATCCCCTTTCTGGCTGTGTATTGTGTGACGGGATCCCCTTTCTGGCTGTGTATTGTGTGACGGGATCCCCTCTCTGGCTGTGTATTGTGTGACGGGATCCCCTCTCTGGCTGTGTATTGTGTGACTGGATCCCCCCTCTGGCTGTGTATTGTGTGACGGGATCCCCCCTCTGGCTGTGTATTGTGTGACGGGATCCCCTCTCTGGCTGTGTATTGTGTGTGACGGGATCCCCTCTCTGGCTGTGTATTATGTGACGGGATCCCCTCTCTGGCTGTGTATTGTGTGTGATGGGATCCCCCCTCTGGCTGTGTATTGTGTGACGGGATCCCCCCTCTGGCTGTGTATTATGTGTGACGGGATCCCCTCTCTGGCTGTGTATTGTGTGTGACGGGATCCCCTCTCTGGCTGTGTATTGTGTGACGGGATCCCCCCTCTGGCTGTATTGTGTGTGATGGGATCTCCTCTCTGGCTGTGTATTGTGTGATGGGATCTCCTCTCTGGCTGTGTATTGTGTGTGACGGGATCTCCTCTCTGGCTGTGTATTGTGTGTGATGGGATCTCCTCTCTGGCTGTGTATTGTGTGATGGGATCTCCACTCTGGCTGTGTATTGTGTGACGGGATCCCCTCTCTGGCTGTGTATTGTGTAACGGGATCCCCCCTCTGGCTGTGTATTGTGTGACGGGATCCCCTCTCTGGCTGTGTATTGTGTGACGGGATCTCCTCTCTGGCTGTGTATTGTGTGACGGGATCTCCTCTCTGGCTGTGTATTGTGTGACGGGATCCCCTCTCTGGCTGTGTATTGTGTGACGGGATCCCCTCTCTAGCTGTGTATTGTGTGACGGGATCCCCCCTCTGGCTGTGTATTATGTGACGGGATCCCCTCTCTGGCTGTGTATTATGTGACGGGATCCCCTCTCTGGCTGTGTATTGTGTGTGACGGGATCCCCCCTCTGGCTGTGTATTGTGTGACGGGATCCCCTCTCTGGCTGTGTATTGTGTGACGGGATCCCCCCTCTGGCTGTGTATTGTGTGACGGGATCCCCTCTCTGGCTGTGTATTGTGTGACGGGATCCCCCCTCTGGCTGTGTATTGTGTGACGGGATCCCCTCTCTGGCTGTGTATTGTGTGTGACGGGATCCCCCCTCTGGCTGTGTATTGTGTGACGGGATCCCCTCTCTGGCTGTGTATTGTGTGACGGGATCTCCTCTCTGGCTGTGTATTGTGTGACGGGATCCCCTCTCTGGCTGTGTATTGTGTGTGACGGGATCCCCTCTCTGGCTGTGTATTGTGTGACGGGATCCCCCCTCTGGCTGTGTATTGTGTGACGGGATCCCCCCTCTGGCTGTGTATTGTGTGTGACGGGATCCTCTCCTGGCTGTGTATTGTGTGACGGGATCTCCTCTCTGGCTGTGTATTGTGTGACGGGATCTCCTCTCTGGCTGTGTATTGTGTGTGACGGGATCCCCTCTCTGGCTGTGTATTGTGTGTGACGGGATCCCCCCTCTGTCTGTGTATTGTGTGACGGGATCCCCTCTCTGGCTGTGTATTATGTGACGGGATCCCCCCTCTGGCTGTGTATTGTGTGACGGGATCCCCCCTCTGGCTGTGTATTGTGTGACGGGATCCCCCCTCTGGCTGTGTATTGTGTGACGGGATCCCCCCTCTGTCTGTGTATTGTGTGACTGGATCCCCCCTCTGGCTGTGTATTGTGTGTGACGGGATCCCCTCTCTGGCTGTGTATTATGTGACGGGATCCCCCCTCTGGCTGTGTATTGTGTGACGGGATCCCCCCTCTGGCTGTGTATTGTGTGACGGGATCCCCCCTCTGGCTGTGTATTGTGTGACGGGATCCCCTCTCTGGCTGTGTATTGTGTGTGATGGGATCCCCTCTCTGGCTGTGTATTGTGTGACGGGATCTCCTCTCTGGCTGTGTATTGTGTGACGGGATCCCCTCTCTGGCTGTGTATTGTGTGTGACGGGATCCCCCCTCTGGCTGTGTATTGTGTGTGACGGGGTCTCCTCTCTGGCTGTGTATTGTGTGATGGGATCCCCTCTCTGGCTTTGTATTGTGTGACGGGATCCCCTCTCTGGCTGTGTATTGTGTGACGGGATCCCCTCTCTGGCTGTGTATTGTGTGTGACGGGATCCCCTCTCTGGCTGTGTATTGTGTGTGACGGGATCCCCTCTCTGGCTGTGTGTTGTGTGTGACGGGATCCCCTCTCTGGCTGTGTATTGTGTGTGACGGGATCCCCTCTCTGGCTGTGTATTGTGTGTGTGACGGGATCTCCTCTCTGGCTGTGTATTGTGTGTGACGGGATCTCCTCTCTGGCTGTGTATTGTGTGTGACGGGATCCCCTCTCTGGCTGTGTATTGTGTGTGACGGGATCCCCTCTCTGGCTGTGTATTGTGTGACGGGATCCCCCCTCTGGCTGTGTATTGTGTGACGGGATCCCCCCTCTGGCTGTGTATTGTGTGTGACGGGATCCTCTCCTGGCTGTGTATTGTGTGACGGGATCTCCTCTCTGGCTGTGTATTGTGTGTGACGGGATCCCCTCTCTTGCTGTGTATTATGTGACGGGATCCCCCCTCTGGCTGTGTATTGTGTGACGGGATCCCCCCTCTGGCTGTGTATTGTGTGACGGGATCCCCTCTCTGGCTGTGTATTGTGTGACGGGATCCCCCCTCTGGCTGTGTATTGTGTGACGGGATCCCCCCTCTGGCTGTGTATTGTGTGTGACGGGATCCCCCCTCTGGCTGTGTATTGTGTGACGGGATCCCCCCTCTGGCTGTGTATTGTGTGTGACGGGATCCTCTCCTGGCTGTGTATTGTGTGACGGGATCTCCTCTCTGGCTGTGTATTGTGTGTGACGGGATCCCCTCTCTGGCTGTGTATTGTGTGACGGGATCTCCTCTCTGGCTGTGTATTGTGTGACGGGATCCCCTCTCTGGCTGTGTATTGTGTGACGGGATCCCCTCTCTGGCTGTGTATTGTGTGTGACGGGATCCCCCCTCTGGCTGTGTATTGTGTGTGTGACGGGATCCCCTCTCTGGCTTTGTATTGTGTGACGGGATCCCCCCTCTGGCTGTGTATTGTGTGTGTGACGGGATCTCCTCTCTGGCTGTGTATTGTGTGACGGGATCCCCTCTCTGGCTTTGTATTGTGTGACGGGATCCCCTCTCTGGCTGTGTATTGTGTGACGGGATCTCCTCTCTGGCTGTGTATTGTGTGTGACGGGATCTCCTCTCTGGCTGTGTATTGTGTGTGACGGGATCCCCTCTCTGGCTGTGTATTGTGTGACGGGATCCCCCCTCTGGCTGTGTATTGTGTGACGGGATCCCCCCTCTGGCTGTGTATTGTGTGACGGGATCCCCCCTCTGGCTGTGTATTGTGTGACGGGATCTCCTCTCTGGCTGTGTATTGTGTGTGACGGGATCTCCTCTCTGGCTGTGTATTGTGTGTGACGGGATCCCCCCTCTGGCTGTGTATTGTGTGACGGGATCTCCTCTCTGGCTGTGTATTGTGTGTGACTGGATCTCCTCTCTGGCTGTGTATTGTGTGTGACGGGATCCCCCCTCTGGCTGTGTATTGTGTGACGGGATCCCCCCTCTGGCTGTGTATTGTGTGACGGGATCCCCTCTCTGGCTTTGTATTGTGTGACGGGATCCCCTCTCTGGCTGTGTATTGTGTGACGGGATCCCCTCTCTGGCTGTGTATTGTGTGACGGGATCCCCCCTCTGGCTGTGTATTGTGTGACGGGATCCCCTCTCTGGCTGTGTATTGTGTGACGGGATCCCCTCTCTGGCTGTGTATTGTGTGTGACGGGATCCCCCCTCTGGCTGTGTATTGTGTGTGACGGGATCCCCCCTCTGGCTGTGTAGTGTGTGACGGGATCCCCCCTCTGTCTGTGTATTGTGTGACGGGATCCCCCCTCTGTCTGTGTATTGTGTGACGGGATCCCCCCTCTGGCTGTGTATTGTGTGTGACGGGATCCCCTCTCTGGCTGTGTATTATGTGACGGGATCCCCCCTCTGGCTGTGTATTGTGTGACGGGATCCCCCCTCTGGCTGTGTATTGTGTGACGGGATCCCCCCTCTGGCTGTGTATTGTGTGACGGGATCCCCTCTCTGGCTGTGTATTGTGTGTGATGGGATCCCCTCTCTGGCTGTGTATTGTGTGACGGGATCTCCTCTCTGGCTGTGTATTGTGTGACGGGATCCCCTCTCTGGCTGTGTATTGTGTGTGACGGGATCCCCCCTCTGGCTGTGTATTGTGTGTGACGGGGTCTCCTCTCTGGCTGTGTATTGTGTGATGGGATCCCCTCTCTGGCTTTGTATTGTGTGACGGGATCCCCTCTCTGGCTGTGTATTGTGTGTGACGGGATCCCCTCTCTGGCTGTGTATTGTGTGTGACGGGATCCCCTCTCTGGCTGTGTATTGTGTGTGACGGGATCCCCTCTCTGGCTGTGTATTGTGTGTGACGGGATCCCCTCTCTGGCTGTGTATTGTGTGACGGGATCCCCCCTCTGGCTGTGTATTGTGTGACGGGATCCCCCCTCTGGCTGTGTATTGTGTGTGACGGGATCCTCTCCTGGCTGTGTATTGTGTGACGGGATCTCCTCTCTGGCTGTGTATTGTGTGTGACGGGATCCCCTCTCTGGCTGTGTATTATGTGACGGGATCCCCCCTCTGGCTGTGTATTGTGTGACGGGATCCCCCCTCTGGCTGTGTATTGTGTGACGGGATCCCCCCTCTGGCTGTGTATTATGTGACGGGATCTCCTCTCTGGCTGTGTATTATGTGACGGGATCCCCCCTCTGGCTGTGTATTGTGTGTGACGGGATCCCCTCTCTGGCTGTGTATTGTGTGACGGGATCCCCTCTCTGGCTGTGTATTATGTGACGGGATCCCCTCTCTGGCTGTGTATTGTGTGTGACGGGATCCCCCCTCTGGCTGTGTATTGTGTGACGGGATCCCCCCTCTGGCTGTGTATTGTGTGTGACGGGATCCTCTCCTGGCTGTGTGTTGTGTGACGGGATCTCCTCTCTGGCTGTGTATTGTGTGTGACGGGATCCCCTCTCTGGCTGTGTATTGTGTGACGGGATCTCCTCTCTGGCTGTGTATTGTGTGACGGGATCCCCTCTCTGGCTGTGTATTGTGTGACGGGATCCCCCCTCTGGCTGTGTATTGTGTGTGACGGGATCCCCCCTCTGGCTGTGTATTGTGTGTGACGGGATCTCCTCTCTGGCTGTGTATTGTGTGACGGGATCCCCTCTCTGGCTTTGTATTGTGTGACGGGATCCCCTCTCTGGCTGTGTATTGTGTGTGACGGGATCTCCTCTCTGGCTGTGTATTGTGTGACGGGATCCCCTCTCTGGCTTTGTATTGTGTGACGGGATCCCCCCTCTGGCTGTGTATTGTGTGTGTGACGGGATCTCCTCTCTGGCTGTGTATTGTGTGACGGGATCCCCTCTCTGGCTTTGTATTGTGTGACGGGATCCCCTCTCTGGCTGTGTATTGTGTGACGGGATCTCCTCTCTGGCTGTGTATTGTGTGTGACGGGATCTCCTCTCTGGCTGTGTATTGTGTGTGACGGGATCCCCTCTCTGGCTGTGTATTGTGTGACGGGATCCCCCCTCTGGCTGTGTATTGTGTGACGGGATCCCCCCTCTGGCTGTGTATTGTGTGACGGGATCCCCCCTCTGGCTGTGTATTGTGTGACGGGATCTCCTCTCTGGCTGTGTATTGTGTGTGACGGGATCTCCTCTCTGGCTGTGTATTGTGTGTGACGGGATCCCCCCTCTGGCTGTGTATTGTGTGACGGGATCTCCTCTCTGGCTGTGTATTGTGTGTGACGGGATCCCCCCTCTGGCTGTGTATTGTGTGACGGGATCCCCCCTCTGGCTGTGTATTGTGTGACGGGATCCCCTCTCTGGCTTTGTATTGTGTGACGGGATCCCCTCTCTGGCTGTGTATTGTGTGACGGGATCCCCTCTCTGGCTGTGTATTGTGTGACGGGATCCCCCCTCTGGCTGTGTATTGTGTGACGGGATCCCCTCTCTGGCTGTGTATTGTGTGACGGGATCCCCTCTCTGGCTGTGTATTGTGTGTGACGGGATCCCCCCTCTGGCTGTGTATTGTGTGTGACGGGATCCCCCCTCTGGCTGTGTAGTGTGTGACGGGATCCCCTCTCTGGCTGTGTATTGTGTGTGACGGGATCCCCCCTCTGGCTGTGTATTGTGTGTGACGGGATCCCCTCTCTGGCTGTGTATTGTGTGTGACGGGATCCCCCCTCTGGCTGTGTATTGTGTGTGACGGGATCCCCTCTCTGGCTGTGTATTGTGTGACGGGATCCCCCCTCTGGCTGTGTATTGTGTGACGGGATCCCCCCTCTGGCTGTGTATTGTGTGACGGGATCCCCCCTCTGGCTGTGTATTGTGTGACGGGATCCCCCCTCTGGCTGTGTATTGTGTGACGGGATCCCCTCTCTGGCTGTGTATTGTGTGACGGGATCCCCTCTCTGGCTGTGTATTGTGTGACGGGATCCCCTCTCTAGCTGTGTATTGTGTGACGGGATCCCCCATCTGGCTGTGTATTGTGTGTGACGGGATCCCCCCTCTGGCTGTGTATTGTGTGACGGGATCCCCTCTCTGGCTGTGTATTGTGTGACGGGATCCCCTCTCTGGCTGTGTATTGTGTGACGGGATCCCCCCTCTGGCTGTGTATTGTGTGACGGGATCCCCTCTCTGGCTGTGTATTGTGTGATGGGATCCCCCCTCTGGCTGTGTATTGTGTGACGGGATCCCCCTTCTGGCTGTGTATTGTGTGACGGGATCCCCTCTGCTCTCTGTTACAGGTGTGGTTGCAGTACCAGTGCTTGTGGGACATGCAGGCAGAGAACATTTACAATCGCCTGGGAGAAGACCTGAACAAGTGGCAGGCGCTGCTCGTCCAGATCAGGAAGGCCCGCGGGACATTCGACAATGCGGAGACCAGGAAGGATTTTGGACCAGTGATCATTGACTATGGAAAGGTTAGTTCTTGTGTTACAGGTACAGTGCGTTCCTTCTACAGTGTCCATGATGTCCTATTCTTTCAGTCCCCCTTACTGTGTGCGCGTTACCGTGTTTCTACAGGTCCAGTCTAAAGTCAATCTGAAATACGACTCTTGGCACAAGGAGGTCCTCAGCAAGTTTGGTCAGATGCTCGGGCAGAACATGACTGAGTTTCATTCGCAGATCTCTAAGGTGCGTCCGTCTCCGCACTGAAATCCGCTCAATGAGTCTTTCCAGGATGATTTCCTGTCTGAACTTTATTTGTGTTTGTAGTCTCGTCAAGAGCTGGAGCAGCATTCAGTGGACACTGCCAGTACGTCGGACGCGGTCACCTTTATAACCTACGTCCAGTCTCTGAAAAGGAAGATCAAGCAGTTTGAGAAGCAAGTTGATGTAACTATCCATTGATTTCGTATATAGGAACCTCTCTGCTGTTTCATGCTCCTGCCACGGTCTCAATCCCCGAATCCTCTCCCCCCATCACATCGCCCTGCTGTGAATCCCATGGAGTCAGTGTGTGCCCCTTTCTATCTGCAGCTCTACAGGAATGGGCAGCGATTGCTGGAGAAACAGCGCTTCCAGTTCCCGTCCTCTTGGCTCTACATAGACAACATAGAAGGGGAGTGGGGCGCGTTCAATGACATCATGCGACGCAAGGATTCTGCCATCCAGCAGCAAGTGGCCAATCTACAAATGAAGATCGTCCAGGAGGACCGGGCCGTAGAGAGTCGCACTATCGATCTGCTTACTGACTGGGAGAAGACCAAGCCTGTCGCCGTAAGATCACCTTTTCCATATTACGTTTGTACGATTCAGCATTTGGTGAAGACCGTCTCTGTTGTGTTGCTGCAAGTTGAGGGATAATTATGTAGATACATTTGCGTATATATTTCAAATTTGCTAAACATTCATGTATGGGTGGAGAAGCTCCTAGAAATAGAGTTCTGCTTGGCCTTCTACGACACATTAGATCTGTGTATAAATGGGAAGAGATAAATGATACTGAGGTTTGTGCCCGGCCTACGCAGCCCGTCCGCTAACACTGCATTTATACAGGGAAGCCTGCGTCCTGAAGATGCTCTGCAGGCGCTCACAATATATGAAGGGAAGTTCGGCAGATTGAAAGATGACCGTGAAAAGTGTGCTAAAGCTAAGGAAGCCCTGGAGCTGACAGACACGGGATTGCTGAGCGGCAGTGAGGAGCGTGTCCAGGTAACGTTATAAAGCAAAGACTTCATCTCCATTATTTCCCAATGTTCTGCATCTTACGGACATTTTCTTTTGGCCGTTTAAGGTGGCATTGGAAGAACTGCAAGATCTAAAGGGTGTCTGGTCTGAACTTTCCAAAGTTTGGGAGCAGATTGACCAAATGAAGGAACAACCGTGGGTGTCCGTACAGCCGCGCAAGGTACAGTCCAGTCGCCTCGTGTAATAAGGAGGATGCAAATGCATGACCGCTCATACCACTTTCCTGTCCGTCTGTAGTTGCGGCAGAGCCTGGACGGGCTGCTGAATCAGCTGAAGAATTTCCCCACCCGGTTGCGGCAGTACGCGTCCTACGAATACGTGCAGAGGCTGCTGAAGGGCTACATGAAGGTGAGACGCTAGTTTCCCCGGGGACGGGGTTTATGTATTATTATCCAGTGCTAAGGCGCGTTTTCCCCCTCCCAGATTAACATGCTGGTGATCGAGCTGAAGTCGGAAGCCCTGAAGGATCGTCACTGGAAGCAGCTGATGAGGAGGCTGCACGTGAACTGGGTGGTGTCTGAGCTCACGCTGGGCCAGATCTGGGATGTAGACTTGCAGAGGAACGAGGCCATTGTCAAAGACGTCTTGCTAGTTGCACAAGGAGAAATGGCCTTGGAGGAGTTCTTAAAACAGGTCAAAAGATTTTTATTTTATATATAATTTTAAAACCTTTTATCTCTTCCATTAGATACCTTTCTCTGAATCTGCTGGGGTTGGGCAGCTCCTTCCGTGCAATCAAACGCTGACAGGAAATGGTATGTGACGGGGACCAGGCGGCTGCTCACCGGAGGCTCTGTGCCACGCCGCCCCGGCTTCCCCCGTCCCAGTGTAACCCAACTAGCGGTAGTGTACATTGGCGCTGATCAACACCTCTATCGGGCATTATACAGCATTGACTAATCTGCTGCATTACAGAGTCCCAGTAACAAATCACTGACAACTATTGTAGAAGTCCCTGACACTATGGGGTTAATTCTGAGTTTTCTCACCTGCAAGACTATTTTTCCTTTGCCCCTTTCTATCTTGCAAGTCTTCCGTTCTCATTTTCCATGACGACACAGGCTCGTTTATAGAGGTTTTCACATTAATTCACGGTTTGTGATTCCAGCCATATTGGTGTGTACCTTGGTGGATTCACATTATCCCACTTATAGTGCCACTTGATATCACCCCCCCCTTAGGTTCCACTATGCCCCTCTGTAGCAGGCCCTCCTCCACGGGTCATTTTATTCCCCATTGTGGCATGTGGTCTCCCCACTTTAGTCCCATAATGCCCCTTTGTAGCCTCCAACCCCCCCGCCCCCCCCCCCACTTTGGACACTCTTTTTGCCACAGTGTTTGAAAATCACAGCTCTGCGTGTTCCAGGTGTCTGCATCCAGGGGTGCCAGTTTTTCAACCCACTGTTAGGTTTGTAACATCTCAGGTGTCCCCCTTTAGGATAAATGGGGAAAAAAGAGGATTTGTGCTTCAGGGTACATAGGTTCCACAGGGAACATCGGGGTCAGGGTCTGTAGGTCTCCACTGGGGGAGACAGTGGCGGTTTAGGTGGTGGAAAGGACCGGGCACCAAACAGTTGTGCTTTTACAGCTCTATGGTAATGCATTTTCTTTAAATGATTTAGGTGTCGCCTGACGTCCGCTCTCTATGGTCCTGTTTGTCTTTCTGTCTCATGCTCCTGTGTGCCCTGTTCTGTAGGGTTTGATTAAATGTAATTGAGGCTACTGCAGTCACTGGTATACAGGGAGGGGGGCTTCAAAGTGCTACCACTGCCGGATCCACTCTGTATACCCCAAAACCTCCAGTGTCCCACAATGCACTCTGGGTAAGGGATTTTGCCGTAACTTCATAAAACTAGTTTGTGAGGTTAGAGTCCCCTTTGGTGTCTGTAATGCTCTTTCCCGTTGTTGGCATTATGCCCCAGTGACTTACTCCTAATCTTGCTGGTGTGCTGACTGCTTCCAGATCAGAGAAGTGTGGAACGCCTATGAGCTGGATCTTGTGAACTATCAGAACAAATGTCGCCTGATCCGTGGCTGGGACGATCTGTTCAATAAGGTGAAGGAGCACATCAACAGCGTATCTGCGATGAAGCTTTCTCCCTACTACAAGGTAAGGCGCTCACAACCGTCTCGCTCGTCCCGACGTACACAATGCGGATATTGCGGTGTCTCCTCACCTCCTCTGCTTTATAAAATAGGTATTTGAAGAGGATGCCCTGAGCTGGGAAGACAAACTTAACCGGATCATGGCGTTGTTCGATGTGTGGATTGATGTCCAGAGGCGCTGGGTATACCTGGAGGGCATCTTCACAGGCAGCGCTGACATAAAGCACCTGCTTCCCGTGGAGACGCAGCGCTTCCAGAGGTATCTGCCCTTTATCTCTGTGCCGATGAGACTAATATCTCTGCAGCCAGGAGCGTTACTGACTCCTGTTCTATGTCCTCCAGCATCAGTACCGAATTCCTGTCCCTCATGAAGAAGGTCACAAAGTCTCCGCTTGTCATGGACGTCCTGAATATCCAAGGAGTGCAGAGGTCTCTGGAGCGACTGGCCGACTTACTGGGCAAAATCCAGAAAGCACTGGGAGAGTATTTGGAAAGGGAACGTTCTTCATTTCCACGGTAAGTTCTGATTTTCCAGTTCTGCTTTTCTGTGGTTTGATGAGATTTGTAAATTGTGTATTATATAGAACAGTAATGTGTGGAGAGTACGGCGTGTTCCCGCCTTGCACATCTGAGAAACGCTGCTCCTTGGGATTGATTAAAGGTTATGTTCCATGGAGACAATGCCCCTCTGCTCTCCCGCCACCTCTCCAGCTCACTCTCTAGGACAGGAGGTGCTGATTTTTTTTTTTTATTTTTTTTTTAAATCTTTGGGTCTTTAATGTGTCCATACCCCACCCCCTTTGTTCCTCCACTTGCTCTCTTAGACTTTAACCTCGTACTTCAGTTCTTGCCATTGGAACCTTTTGAGCCCTTGTAGTCTGATGTAAAACGTTCCTTGTTCCAGTACAGATCAGAGGCGGTTCCCCTCACTTGCTCGATGTTGTACGAGCGTTTCGTATCTATGTACAGCATGTTGCCCAGTTGCGTAGGCCAGACCAATTGTTGCCATGTAGGATGTGCCTAAAGCAGCACATTGGTCCAAGCTGCTGTTCACCGTACTTACCTTGCTGGATCCTTCTGGTGTTACAGATCATTCTACAAAAGTCTGTGACAGTCCAGGGGGGTCTCTGAACAGCACTTGTCTAGTTTTATGGATATACCTTAGCGCCCAGGGATGTCGGTTATGGCCACATGGTACTTTGTGCAGCTTCTGCACCCTCCCTTCCTGTGAGGACAGCTTTAGGACATTCCCAGTGTTCCCCATGGATGAAGGAGAAATTTGCTTTTTTTTATATATATATATATATATATATATATATATATATATATATATATATATATATATATATATATATATATATATATTTTTTTAGAAGTAGTAAAACCATGGACAACCTGTAGTAGACTCGCCGCAACGTGTTCTCTAGAATTCCACTAGGAGTGAACATTTGTAATGTCTCATTTTCTTTTCCTTGTCTAGATTCTACTTCGTTGGTGATGAAGACCTGCTGGAAATCATTGGAAACAGCAAAAATGTCCCCAAATTGCAGAAACACTTCAAGAAAATGTTTGCCGGGGTCTCCAGCATCATTCTGAACGAGGACAGCTCTGTTGTCTTGGGAATCTCTTCAAGAGAAGGGGAGGAGGTAAGCCCTTCCGGATTAAGGGCCTGATCAGAGATGTGCGCTAATCCGTGGCGGCAATCCTGTACGCAGCTAATGAGCGAGAATATGCGAATGCAGCTGCCTGGAAATGTATTAGGACGCCCCCCCGGCGGCGGTGTGGCAGATCCAAGCAACTGCGGACAAATACGCAGCAGTGGTCGCAGATTCTTCCATAGTCCGCCCAATGGTCTCACAGAATGGCTGCGGGAGCAGAGACGCATACAGGACAGCAGTTGTAGACTGAAAACAGTCACGTAACGCCGGTGTTTATGCTGCCACACCCCTTATCCGCCCCCAAGTACTTCTTGACAGTCATTTCAGAAGTAATCCTCACTGCAAACGACATTGCTAAGATAACTTAGAGCGTGCGCAGTGCGGCCATGATAGTTCCTCATCTCCGTAGTAATCAGCACATTGTACAATACATCGCTGTTTCAGGCCCTAGAAGTAGAACCTTCCGCCAGTTTGTTCAAATCCATAGTTCTGCAGCATTTCAGATACATCACCCAGTTTGTTGCTGGTTCTCCACAGGTGATGTTCAAGACTCCAGTGTCCATCACGGAGCATCCAAAGATCAATGAGTGGCTGACACTGGTGGAGAAGGAAATGAGAGTGACCTTGGCGAAGCTGTTGGCTGAATCAGTCACTGAAGTGGAGATCTTTGGGAAGTCCACAGCCATCGATTCTGCCACGTACATCTCGTGGATTGATAAGTACCAGGCAGGTCTCGCCTGTAACTCCTCTTAGCCATTGTTGTATTTTATGGGTCCTTGCTTGACGTTGGCTGTGTTCTCTCCTATATATGTAGGCTCAGCTCGTGGTCCTGTCGGCTCAGATTGCCTGGTCAGAGAACGTGGAATTTGCGCTCAACAGCGCGTCTGAAGGCGGAGGAGGTTCAAGTCCCCTGCAATCTGTGCTGACCAACGTGGAGATCACACTCACTGTCTTGGCAGACTCCGTTTTGATGGAACAGCCGCCTTTGCGCAGGAGGAAGCTTGAGCACCTGGTAAAGGCCACTTTTTCGGACCATTTAATGATATTGTTGATTGTATGTCTTGTTATATAATATTTATAAGATGACGTGTGACCCCACAGATCACAGAACTGGTGCACCAAAGGGATGTCACAAGATCTCTCATGAAACTGCGGGTGGACAACCCCAAGTCCTTTGAGTGGCTGAGTCAGATGAGGTTCTACTTCGATCCGAAACAGACAGACGTTCTGCAGCAGCTCTCCATCCAGATGGCAAATGCCAAATTCAATTACGGCTTTGAGTACCTGGGCGTCCAGGATAAACTTGTGCAAACACCTCTCACTGATCGCTGCTACCTGACGATGACCCAGGCTCTAGAAGCAAGGCTCGGAGGGTCACCTTTTGGTACATATGTTCTTCGTGCATTTGAAGGCTTAAAAATGATATTTATAATCTTTATGTGTGATGTATAACTATTAATAAACTCCTGTGCTGTAAATAGGCCCCGCGGGTACCGGAAAAACAGAGTCTGTCAAGGCGCTTGGGCACCAGCTTGGCCGCTTCGTGCTGGTTTTCAATTGTGATGAAACATTTGACTTTCAGGTAGGATAAGCGGGGGGAGAAAATGTTACTGCCAGGATGATGCATTACGTTACCTGTGTGTTGTCATAACCGCATCTCTTCCATCGCTCACTTTCAGGCTATGGGCCGTATTTTTGTGGGTCTGTGTCAGGTCGGAGCTTGGGGCTGTTTTGATGAGTTCAACAGATTGGAAGAACGCATGTTGTCCGCAGTCTCTCAGCAAGTGCAGTGTATCCAGGAGGCTCTGAGAGAGCACTCTAATCCAAACCGAGACCGAAGTAAGCACTCCTCCTCTAGCATCCATAAGGGATATTGGTGAATCTAGTACGATGGGGTATAGACAGGGTCCAAAGGAGCTGGTGCACTTTAAATTTCGTCAGCTGGGTGTGCTGGCTCCCCCCCTCTATGCCCCTCCCACACACAGATTAGAAAAAAGTGCCCCCAGGAGAGGATGCACACTCTGATAGCTCCAGAGTTTTTCTTCATTTTCTTTTAAATCTTTGTTCTTTTCGGTATACTGTTGGGGCATCGGCATACCTGTGCCGTGGGAGTTAGAGGGGGGCGGTCACTGGCCTTGCGAGGTGTCAGAGCTGCTTCCCCGCTGCAGGACCACCCTCCTGAGGAATTTTACCGCGGGACACTGCGCCTTAACGGTCACAATTGCATCACGCCGCCACACACCCCTAACAATAGCCTGAAGGTGACATCAGTGGCGAGTACAAATGGGGCTCTGCTAGGCGGTCCCCCGGTTTATGGTGGCTTTAACGCTGTTACTCTTGTAACTGTTTCAGCTGGTTGCGTTCATCTTTGGAACCTGTTGCAGAGAGTGATTCGTGAACGGAAAGGATAATAGCTGTGTTGCATGCTTTCTTGGCGTTTTGCCTTCCTTTATTGTGTCTACAGATTTCTGTTCTGCAATCTTCCAGCTCTCACCATCACCTGCGAACTGCTGAATAAGCAGGTGAAAGTCAGCCCCGACATGGCAATCTTCATCACCATGAACCCTGGCTACGCCGGACGATCCAACCTGCCAGATAACTTGAAAAAGCTGTTCCGCAGCTTGGCCATGACCAAGCCAGATCGCCAGTTGATTGCTCAGGTCATGCTGTACTCCCAAGGCTTCCGGACTGCCGAAGTGCTGGCCAACAAAATCGTGCCGTTCTTCAAGTAAGGAAACGTGGGCTTGCACTTTATTATAAGGATATCAGGAGGAATAACTGGGGACGGCAGACGGACAGTAGCAAGTGTGTGACGGGGTTGACCAGTAATAATTATACTGAGCCTTTCCCCCTGTGCTTTGCAGATTGTGTGATGAGCAGCTGTCCTCTCAGAGCCACTACGACTTTGGCCTACGAGCTCTGAAGAGCGTTCTCGTGAGTGCTGGCAATGTCAAGAGAGAGCGCATTCAGAAGATCAAAAAGGAGAAAGAGGAACGTGGAGAAGCTGCTGTTGAAGGAGAAGTGGCTGAGCACCTGCCCGAACAAGAGGTATGATCATATAAGTAGCCCTTTATTCCACACCCTGCTCCGGCCTTATTGCCAACACTATCCGAGTCCCAGCCGACCCTCCCTATACCTGTACAGTGCCAATATGTACACCGTCTTCCTCTCGCAGATCCTGATCCAAAGTGTTTGTGAGACCATGGTGCCCAAGCTGGTTGCAGAAGATATCCCGCTGCTGTTTTCTCTGCTGTCTGACGTGTTCCCCGGAGTCCAGTACCACCGCGGTGAGATGACCGCACTTCGAGAGGAGCTGAAGAAGGTCTGTCAGGAGATGTATCTGACCTACGGAGATGGAGATGGAGAGGAAGTGGGTGGCATGTGGGTGGAGAAGGTGAGGCTTCTCAATGTCTTCTAGCAAGAAGCCCATTTCACTTGTTAAGCATATTGCGTGTAATCAACATGTATTTTATTTGCGTAGGTTCTTCAGCTCTACCAGATCACACAGATCAACCATGGTCTGATGATGGTAGGTCCCTCTGGCAGTGGCAAGACCATGGCATGGAGAGTGTTGTTGAAAGCCTTGGAAAGATTGGAAGGAGTTGAAGGTGTTTCGCACATCATTGATCCTAAAGCGATCAGCAAGGACCATCTGTACGGCACCCTGGATCCGAACACCAGGGAATGGACTGATGGGTTGTTCACCCACGTTCTCCGAAAGTGAGTGTGTCTCTGAAAACGTATGTGGCCGGCACACGTGATATTGTCGCACCCTGACCGCTTTCATCCATGCAGGATCATTGACAATGTCCGAGGCGAGCTTCACAAGCGCCAGTGGATCATCTTTGACGGTGATGTGGATCCCGAATGGGTTGAGAACTTGAACTCTGTCTTGGATGATAACAAACTCCTCACACTTCCCAATGGAGAACGTCTCAGCCTCCCACCAAATGTAAGCATTGCTGGAACACCTGATACTTTAAATTCCTTTAGCTCCCCTTAAAAGTTGTACCGTACAGTTATATCCCTATGACGAGCATTGTACCGTAGTGTTATATCCCTGTGACGAGCATTGTACCGTAGAGTTAGATCCCTGTGACGAGCGTTGTACCGTAGTGTTATATCTCTGTGACGAGCGTTGTACCGGAGAGTTAGATCCCTGTGACGAGCGTTGTACCGGAGAGTTAGATCCCTGTGACGAGCATTGTGCTTTAGAGCTGTAGACTAGATGTTGTCTCTCTCCCCCTGTAGGTGCGCATTATGTTTGAAGTCCAGGACTTGAAGTATGCGACTTTGGCCACTGTGTCCAGATGTGGCATGGTGTGGTTCAGTGAGGATGTCCTGAGCACGGACATGATCTTTAACAACTTCCTTGCCCGCATGCGAAGCATCCCTCTTGATGAAGGTGAAGATGAAGCACAGCGCATGAGGAAGGGCAAAGAAGATGAGGGAGAAGAGTCTGCTTCTCCAATGCTTCAGGTACACGTGTGGGGCATCTGCTGTTATTACACGAGATCACTTGAGGGCTTTTTCCTTTCTTTTCTTTTGTGCAGTGTTGAAAATGAAAGTGGTAGCCGTCCTCATGGCTTTCTCTCTCTGTGCCAGATTGTCAACATTACAAGCCGAATATCTTTCCAATGTGCCACCCGTTACAGTACAAAGCGATAGATGGCGCTAGTAATGTCCGTAGCTTCACTGTCCCTCATTATTTTATGCTGGTCTGCCCAGGGCAGGTTGGTAATTCAGCCTGGAGATGAAGCCATGCTACAGAATACTGTACTGTTATTCTACTGTGAGCAGGACTAACTGGCGGGCTTCAGTCCCCAGGGGGGCCGGGGGCTTCGCTGGGTGTGCATGCCAGGCTTGGGTTTTCTGATCTCCTCTGTGAAGGACGGAGGTGTAGTAGGAGTAGCCTAGCGCTCCTAGTCATGGAGGTACGGACAACGCACTATAGCCCAGGGCAGCTTAGCCTGTAGTACAGAGCAAGACCTTTCTCTATGCGTTGTCCATAAGGGTCTCTGAATGTGTTTTGGTTAGATCCAGCGAGATGCAGCAACCGTCCTGCAGCCATACTTCACATCCAGTGGGCTGGTGATCAAGGCTCTGGAACATGCCTTCAAACTAGAGCACATTATGGACCTGACCCGCCTGCGCTGCCTGGGTTCCCTCTTCTCCATGCTGCACCAAGCTTGCCGCAACATTGCCCAGTACGATGCCAACCACCCTGACTTTCAGATGCAGATTGACCAGTTGGAACGCTACATCCAGGTAATGTGTTCCCGATGACACAACAGCTTCGGCTCATCCTTGCTGAGTATACTATGCCAATAATGTCTTGTACTCACAGCGCTACCTCATCTATGCCGTCCTGTGGTCCTTCTCTGGGGACGGTCGCCTGAAAATGAGGGCAGAGCTCGGGGAGTACATCAGGAGGGTAACTACTATCCCGCTGCCAACAACACCCAACATTCCCATTATTGACTACGAGGTAACGAAACCTGTCCTATTCCAATATTTTCATTCATGTTTATTTGCACAGCGCTAGGATATTCCATTGAGCCGTTTGCTGGATCCGTTCTCTGTTACTCCCTAGGTCTCCATCAGTGGCGAATGGGTTCCGTGGCAGTGCAAAGTGCCTCAGATTGAAGTTGAAACTCACAAAGTGGCAGCACCTGATGTTGTTGTGCCCACTCTGGATACCGTGCGGCACGAGGCGCTTCTCTACACATGGCTGGCGGAGCACAAGCCACTGGTGCTGTGTGGGCCGCCCGGCTCAGGAAAGACCATGACCCTCTTCAGCGCTTTGCGTGCGCTCCCTGACATGGAGGTATGGTCACTGCTGCTCTCTCCTCTCCTATAGGTGGCTGGCTAGTGATCCTGTGGTTTCCTCATCACTGCCGCTCTCTCCTATAGGTGGCTGGCTAGTGATCCTGTGGTTGCCTCATCACTGCCGCTCTCTCCTATAGGTGGCTGGCTAGTGATCCTGTGGTTTCCTCATCACTGCCGCTCTCTCCTATAGGTGGCTGGCTAGTGATCATGTGGTTTCCTCATCACTGCCGCTCTCTCCTATAGGTGGCTGGCTAGTGATCCTGTGGTTGCCTCATCACTGCCGCTCTCTCCTATAGGTGGCTGGCTAGTGATCCTGTGGTTGCCTCATCACTGCCGCTCTCTCCTATAGGTGGCTGGCTAGTGATCCTGTGGTTGCCTCATCACTGCCGCTCTCTCCTATAGGTGGCTGGCTAGTGATCCTGTGGTTGCCTCATCACTGCCGCTCTCTCCTATAGGTGGCTGGCTAGTGATCCTGTGGTTGCCTCATCACTGCCGCTCTCTCCTATAGGTGGCTGGCTAGTGATCCTGTGGTTGCCTCATCACTGCCGCTCTCTCCTATAGGTGGCTGGCTAGTGATCCTGTGGTTTCCTCATCACTGCCGCTCTCTCCTATAGGTGGCTGGCTAGTGATCCTGTGGTTTCCTCATCACTGCCGCTCTCTCCTATAGGTGGCTGGCTAGTGATCATGTGGTTTCCTCATCACTGCCGCTCTCTCCTATAGGTGGCTGGCTAGTGATCATGTGGTTTCCTCATCACTGCCGCTCTCTCCTATAGGTGGCTGGCTAGTGATCCTGTGGTTGTCTCATCACTGCCGCTCTCTCCTATAGGTGGCTGGCTAGTGATCCTGTGGTTGTCTCATCACTGCCGCTCTCTCCTATAGGTGGCTGGCTAGTGATCCTGTGGTTGCCTCATCACTGCCGCTCTCTCCTATAGGTGGCTGGCTAGTGATCCTGTGGTTGCCTCATCACTGCCGCTCTCTCCTATAGGTGGCTGGCTAGTGATCATGTGGTTGCCTCATCTCATCACTGTTGTTTTCTCCTCTACTGTAGGTTGTTGGCCTGAACTTTTCTAGTGCCACCACCCCAGAGCTACTGCTGAAAACATTTGATCACTACTGTGAATACCGCCGTACGCCGAACGGTGTGGTCCTGGCGCCGGTGCAGCTTGGAAAGTGGCTGGTGCTGTTCTGTGATGAAATCAACTTGCCAGATATGGATAAATACGGCACCCAGAGAGTCATCTCTTTCATCAGACAGGTGAGCACTGCGGTGACACGTTACATTCTGTGTCATGTTCATGAAGATTCCTTGTACAACACCAAAGACTTAAGCAGAGTTAATCATAACACATTGTTGCTTTAGATGGTGGAACACGGAGGATTTTACAGGACGTCTGATCAAACATGGGTAAAGCTGGAAAGAATTCAGTTTGTTGGCGCTTGCAACCCACCTACGGACCCTGGACGAAAGCCTCTGTCCCACAGGTACCTGTCCTCTTACCCGAGGCTTTACAGTCAGCCCTGCATACCAAATATGTAAAAGTTTGTATTGTCTGGAGTTCACTTTGTTCAAATAAATTCTGGAGTCTCTAGTCTTCTCCCAGCTGGGTACAGTCTTCCTGCTGCCCACACTGGCCACTTACACTGTAATAACCTGCGGTCTAGGCTCACTGCAGCCCTGCGTCTCCCAGTCATCAGGGATACACCCCCACCCCCCTCTGCTTCTGGCTGCTTATCTTCTGTAACTGGGCAGATGCTTTAGCATTACAGTTTTACCCCCGGATATCCGCATACTGATACGCTATGGTGGGATTATTATTGTGACCACTATTTATATACAGTACAATATTTGTTTACAGAAAGATAGCATGGCGGTAATAGCATGTTTCATTCCTGTTCTGTCCAGGTTCTTGCGACATGTCCCTGTGGTGTATGTGGACTATCCAGGACCTGCGTCATTGACCCAGATCTATGGGACATTCAACCGTGCAATGCTGAGACTCATCCCCTCGCTGCGCACGTACGCTGAGCCACTCACGGCGGCGATGGTGGAGTTTTACACTATGTCACAGGTAGCTACCCTAATGCTGGTCAGGTTCTTCATTCATGGCGGTGTTGCCTACACCTTCATTCCGTCACTTGTGATGGTGCTTGTGTTTTTATAGGAGAGATTTACCCAGGACACCCAGCCGCATTACATCTACTCTCCCCGTGAGATGACCCGGTGGGTGAGAGGAATTTTTGAAGCCTTAAGACCACTTGAGACCCTGGCGGTAGAAGGGCTGATCAGAATTTGGGCACATGAAGCTCTGCGTCTATTCCAGGATAGGTAACTTCTTTGTGTTTGTGGATTTATAGCATTGGAACCTTATGGTCACAGTATGATCACTTATGGTGCTTGCTTTGATACTAGGTTAGTGGAAGATGAAGAGAGACGTTGGACTGATGAGAACATTAACATGGTGGCCCTGAAGCACTTCCCTAATATAGAGAAAGATAAAGCACTGAACAGGCCCATCCTGTACAGCAACTGGTTGTCCAAGGTACGTGCTGTGGGGTGACTCTATAGGTTTGTTGGGTGTAGAACACAGTGCGATTGGAATGAACGCACAACACGGGTAATCAGACACTTTGTAATGTATGGCGCCCCATGAGTGTTCATAATTGTTTGTCCCTTTAGTTCTCTTCTAAATCTCAGGAGTCTGTACTTGCAGGATTATATTCCAGTTGACCAAGAAGAGCTGAGGGACTATGTCAAAGCTCGCCTGAAGGTTTTCTATGAGGAGGAATTGGATGTGCCACTCGTACTGTTCAATGAAGTTCTGGACCACGTCCTAAGAATTGACAGGTGACCTATATCTTGCAGTGTCTACCATGAGCCACATTTTGCGAACTCTCTGTTCTACCTTTAGTATAGTCCTGCATTGTGTATTGGAGAGAGACCGCAGTAATCAGATACATGTTTTCATTGACGTTGTCTTTCAAAACTTCCTAAACGTCAACCTAACGTGATGAGCAGAGACTACAACAATCTGCTTTCTAATGACTTTTTAAATTCCTGACGTGTACTTTAACCAAATTTCTTCCCTAGTAGGGTCCACAGGCCATCATAGAGGCAGGACGGCTAGGGGATTTCCGGTTTCTTTTTTAAACTTTTTTTCTCTTACGTACTAGAGGATGCTGGGGACTCCGTAAGGACCATGGGGTATAGACGGGCTCCGCAGGAGATAGGGCACCTTAAAAGAACTTTGACTATGGGTGTGCACTGGCTCCTCCCTCTATGCCCCTCCACCAGACCTCAGTTAGATCTTGTGCCCAGAGGAGAAAGGGTACAATGCAGAGAGCTCTCCAGAGTTTTTTCTGTTGAAGAAGAATTTTGTTAGGTTTTTTATTTTCAGGGAGTCCTGTTGGCAACAGGCTCCCTGCATCGTGGGACCGAGGAGAGAGAAGCAGAGCTGGCTTGTTAAGTTGGGCACTGCTTCTAAGGCTACTGGACACCATTAGCTCCAGAGGGAGTCGGAACACAGGTCTCACCTGGGGTTCGTCCCGGAGCCGCGCCGCCGTCCTCCTCACAGATGCCGAAGATAGAAGCCGGATAGAGAAGGCAGAAGACATCAGATCTTCATGAGGTAAGGCGCACAGCGGTAAGCTGCGCGCCATTGCTCCCAGTCTCACACACACAGAGCAGCACTGAAGGGTGCAGGGCGCAGGGGGGGGCGCCCTGGGCAGCAATAAACCTCACATTTGGGCAAATACAGTTTGATTAGGCTGCGGAGGCAGTAAATCTATGATCCCCCGCCATTTTTATTGAAAAATCACTGGGACCGAAGCCCGCCATCGGGTGGGCGGGGCTTGATCCTCAGCACTAACCAGCGCCATTTTCTCCACAGAAGCTGCATGAGGAAAACGCTGGCTCCCTGGTCTCTCCCCTGCTGAACTTCACAGGCTGGAAAAAAGAGGAGGGGGGCACATTAGCGACGCAGTGAGTGGGAATTGGCATAATATATATAGAAAAGCGCTATCTGGACATATTTTTTCCAGTGTTTTTAAGCGCTGGGTGTGTGCTGGCATACTCTCTCTCTGTCTCTCCTTAGGGCCTGGTTGGGGTTTTGTCCCCTTATAGGTTAATCCCTGTGTGTGTGGGGTGTCAGTACGCGTGTGTCGACATGTCTGAGGCGGAAGGCTTCTCCAAGGAGGAGGTGGAGCAAATGAGTGGTGTGTCCCCGTCGGTTGTGCCGACTCCAGATTGGATGGACATGTGGCATATGTTGAATGCAAGTGTGGCATCTTTACATAAAAGGCTTGATAAGGCTGAATTAGGGGGGGACATCAGGGGGTCAATCCTCGGATTGGACCGACTCACAGGGCCTGTCGGGGTCTCAAAAGCGTCCCTTAACACAAGACACTACTACCGACACGGATTCTGATTCCAGTGTCGACTATGACGAAGTAAAATTGCACCCTAGGGTGACTAAAACCATTCAGTGTATGATTGTGGCAATAAGGGATGTGTTGCATATTGTGGATGAACCCTCGGTCCCCGACACAAGGGTACACATGTTTAAGGGAAAGAAACAGATTATTAACTTTCCCACATCTCATGAATTAAATTAATTCTTTGGAAAAACTTGGGAGACTCCGGAAAAGAGACCGCAGATCCCCAAAAGAATTTATATGGCATACCCTTTCCCTAAGCAGGACAGGGAGATTTGGGAATCACCCCCCACTGTGGACAAGGCCCTGACGCGCTTGTCCAAGAAAGTGGCGCTACCGTCTCCTGACACAGCGGCCCTTAAGGACCCTGCAGATCGCAGGCAAGAAACTACCTTAAAGTGTATTTATTCTCATACGGGTGCTGTGCTAAGACAGACAATTGCGTCGCATGGGTGTGTAGCGCAATTGCAGCTTGGACAGATGAGCTGACAGATCAATTTGATAATATGGATAAGGATACTATATTCCTAATTCTAGCCCATATTAAAGACGCAGTCTTATTTATGAGGGATGCTCAAAGGGACATTGGATTGCTAGCTTCTAGGGCCAATGCCATGTCCGTCTCAGCGAGAAGATCCTTATGGACTCGCCAATGGACGGGTGATGCGGATTCCAAAAAACATATGGAAGTACTACCCTATAAGGGTGATGTATTGTTTGGGGATGGACTGACGGACCTGGTTTCCACGGTTACAGCAGGTAAATCAAATTTTTTCCCATATATTCCCCAACAGCAAAAGAAAGTAACACCCTATCAGATGCAGTCCTTTCGGTCGCACAAGTCCAAAAGAGGGCGGGGTTCCTCTTTCCTCGCCAGAGGTAAGGGCAGAGGCAAGAGAGCACCTGCTTCGGCAGGTTCCCAGGAACAAAAGTCCTCCCCGGCTGCTCCAAAACCCACAGCATGACGCTGGGGCTCCCCTGAGGGAGTCCGCACTTGTGGGGGCACGTCTTCGACTTTTCAGTCAGGCCTGGGTCAGTTCGGACCTGAATCCCTGGGTGTTGGAAATAGTTTCCCAGGGTTACAAATTTGAATTCGAGGAGGTGCCCCCGCGCTGATTTTTCAAATCGGCCCTACCAGCTTCCACATCGGAAAGGGATATAGTGTTAGCTGCAATTCAAACGCTGTGTATACAGCAAGTGATAATCAAGGTTCCCCTGCACCAGCAGGGAAGAGGTTACTACTCAACCCTATTTGTGGTCCCGAAACCGGACGGTTCGGTCAGACCTATTTTAAATCTGAAATCCCTAAACCTGTACATAAAAAGATTCAAATTCAAAATGGAATCTCTCAGGGCGATAATAGCCAACATGGAGGAGGGGGAGTTTATGGTGTCTCTGGACATAAAGGATGCGTACCTTCATGTCCCCATATATGCCCCCCATCAGGAATACCTGAGATTCGCTGTACAGGATTGTCATTACCAATTTCAGACGTTGCCGTTTGGACTCTCCACGGCCCCGAGGATTTTCACCAAGATAATGGCGGAAATGATGGTGGTCCTGCGCAAGCATGGAGTCACAATTATCCCATACTTGGACGATCTCCTGATAAAAGCGAGATCAAGAGAGAAATTGCTGAGCAGTGTGGCGCTCTCTCTGAGAGTGCTCCAGCAACACGGTTGGATTCTAAATCTACCGAAGTCACAGTTGATTCCGACAACTCGACTACCGTTCCTAGGTATGATACTGGATACGGAACAAATGAAGGTCTTCCTCCCAATAGAGAGAGCCCAAGACATCCAAAACATGGTCAGAGACCTGCTAAAACCGAAAAGGGTGTCAGTTCACCAATGCGCTCGAGTTCTAGGGAAAATGGTGGCGGCCTACGAGGCCATTCCCTTCGGAAGGTTCCATGCAAGGACTTTTCAATGGGACCTTTTGGACAAGTGGTCCGGGTCCCATCTGCACTTACATCGAAAAATAACTCTGTCCCCAGGGACCAGAGTGTCCCTCCTGTGGTGGTTGCAAAGTGCTCACCTCCTGGAGGGTCGCAGGTTCGGGATTCAGGATTGGTTCCTGGTTACCACGGACGCGAGCCTCCGAGGTTGGGGAGCGGTCACACAGGGAAAAAAATTTCAGGGTCTTTGGTCAGACCAGGAGTCCTGTCTACACATCAATGTGTTGGAACTCAGGGCCATTTACAACGGCCTTCGACAAGCGGAGAGTTTTCTTTTAAACCTACCGGTTCTGATTCAATCATACAATGTCACAGCAGTGGCTCATGTGAACCGCCAAGGCGGGACAAGAAGCAGAGTCGCGATGGCGGAAGCCACAAGGATCCTTCGCTGGGCTGAAAACGGCTGTCTTCATTCCGGGAGTGGACAACTGGGAAGCAGACTTCCTCAGCAGACACTATCTCCATCCAGGAGAGTGGGGACTTCATCAAGAGGTCTTTGCAGACGTAACACGTCTTTGGGGAACTCCTCAAATAGACATGATGGTGTCACGCCTCAACAAAAAACTTCGGAGGTATTGCGCCAGGTCTCGGGACCCTCAGGCAGTAGCAGTAGACGCTCTGGTAACACCGTGGGTGTTCAAATCGGTCTACGTGTTTCCTCCTCTTCCTCTCATCACAAAAGTGTTGAGGATCATAAGACGAAGAAGAGTACAGACGATACTCGTTGTCCCAGACTGGCCTCGAAGGGCCTGGTACTCGGATCTACAAGAGATGCTCACAGGAGATCCCTGGCCTCTTCCTCTGAGGGAAGACCTGTTGCAGCAGGGGCCCTGTGTATTTCAAGACTTACCGCGGTTACGTTTGACGGCATGGCGGTTGAACGCCGAATCCTAGCAAAAAAGGGGATTCCGGAAGAGGTCATCCCTACTTTAATAAGGGCTAGGAAGGAGGTGACGATAAAACATTATCACCGTATCTGGCGAAAGTATGTGTCTTGGTGTGAGACCAAGAATGCACCTACGGAAGATTTCATCTGGGTTGTATTCTCCACTTCCTACAGACAGGAGTGGATATGGGCCTGAAATTAGGCTCTGTTAAGGTACAGATTTCGGCCCTCTCGATTTTCTTTCAGAAGGAATTGGCTTCTCTTCCAGAAGTCCAGACGTTTGTAAAGGGAGTGCTGCACATCCAGCCTCCTTTTGTGCCTCCAGTGGCACCGTGGGACCTGAACGTGGTGTTGCAGTCCCTAAAATCACACTGGTTTGAACCGCTTAACAAGGTTGAGTTGAAATTTCTTACCTGGAAGGTGGTCATGTTGTTGGCTTTGGCATCAGCAAGGCGAGTGTCTGAATTGGCGGCTTTGTCACACAAAAGCCCCTACTTGATTTTTCATGTGGATCGAGCTGAATTGAGGACACGTCCGCAATTTTTGCCTAAAGTGGTTTCTTCGTTCCATATGAATCAACCTATCGTGGTGCCTGTGGCTACAAGTGACCTGGAGGATTCCAGATCCCTGGACGTCGTCAGGGCCTTAAAAATTTATGTAGCCAGGACGGCTAGAATTAGGAAAACAGAGGCTCTGTTTGTCCTGTATGCGGCCAATAAGATTGGCGCACCTGCTTCGAAGCAGACTATTGCTCGCTGGATCTGTAATACGATTCAGCAGGCTCACTCTACGGCTGGATTGCCGGTACCAAATTCTGTTAAGGCCCATTCCACTAGGAAGGTGGACTCTTCTTGGGCGGCTGCCCGAGGCGTCTCGGCACTACAACTTTGCCGAGTGGCGACTTGGTCGGGGTCAAACACTTTTGCTAAATTCTACAAGTTTAATACCCTGTCTGATGAGGACCTAGCGTTTGCTCAGTCGGTGCTGCAGAGTCATACGCACTCTCCCGCCCGATTGGATGCTTTGGTATAAACCCCATGGTCCTTACGGAGTCCCCAGCATCCTCTAGAACGTAAGAGAAACTGTAACATAACCCTTATGTAAGCAACAACTATATACAAGTCTTGCAGAGTTTCCGCACTGGGACGGACGCCCAGCATCCTCTACAGACTAGGAGAAATAGATTTACCGGTAGGTTTAAAATCTTATTTGACATCGGTCTTGGACCGTTACTGTCGTTTGTTCATACTGTTAACTGGTTATGTATGTTCCAGGTTACATGGTATGATTGGTGTGGGCTGGTATGAATCTTGGATTGCTAAATCCTGCCTTGTATTGTCCATCTCCTCTGGGCACAGTTCTCTAACTGAGGTCTGGAGGAGGGGCATAGAGGGAGGAGCCAGTGCACACCCATAGTCAAAGTTCTTTTTAGGTGCCCTATCTCCTGCGGAGCCCGTCTATACTCCATGGTCCTTACGGAGTCCCCAGCATCCTCTACGGACTAGGATAAATAGATTTACCGGTAGGTTTAAAATCTTATTTTTTTTTTTTATTTTTTTTCCCCTAAACAGAATCTTCCGACAACCACAGGGTCACTTACTCCTGATTGGAGTGAGCGGCGCTGGAAAGACGACACTGTCGCGCTTTGTCGCTTGGATGAACGGTCTTAGCGTCTACCAGATTAAGGTGCGGTTTATTATGCATTGGCGAACATTTATGAAGACTAATGCTACAACAAAAGCTGTGCTGTTTCACATAGCAACCAGTCAGACTAACGTTTAATGCCACAGGTGCACAGGAAGTACACTGGTGAAGATTTCGATGAAGATCTTAGAACTGTCCTAAGGCGCTCCGGCTGCAAAAATGAGAAGATTGCGTTCATTATGGATGAGTCCAATGTTTTGGATTCTGGTTTCCTGGAGAGAATGAACACTTTGCTGGCCAACGGCGAGGTAAAGCCCAACGCTTGCAATTACGGTTATTGGAAGTCCTTATATTTGACTAGACTTTGTCCTCATTGTTCTCATTCCTCTATTCAATCGCAGGTTCCTGGTTTGTTTGAGGGTGATGAATACTCCACACTAATGACACAGTGCAAGGAAGGCGCTCAGAAAGAAGGTTTAATGCTGGACTCGCATGAAGAACTGTACAAGTGGTTCACCAGCCAGGTCATTCGCAATCTCCATGTTGTTTTCACCATGAACCCATCCTCAGAAGGTCTGAAGGACAGAGCTGCAACATCTCCAGCCCTCTTCAACAGGTCTGTTATGGACAATAATTACACGATCCTGAATGCTCTCAGGTCCCACTGTGCAGATGGTAATATATTTCCCGTGTTAGGTGTGTCCTGAATTGGTTTGGTGATTGGTCAACAGAAGCTCTCTACCAAGTCGGAAAGGAATTCACAAGTAAAATGGACCTGGAGAAACCAAATTACATTGTTCCAGATTATATGCCTGTGGTGTATGATAAACTCCCGCAGACGCCGTCTCACAGGGAGGCCATCGTCAATGGCTGCGTATTTGTTCACCAAACGCTCCACCAGGTGCTTTTTTATTTCTTCTCTTTTGTTGCTTTGTAGTTCATTCTGCCCACGGTTAAGCCTAGGTCCTACAGCTGCTACAACGTCAGGCGTGTTGAATGTTTCCATGGTGATACAGATAAATTTATATAAAGGTGACATGGATCCTCCTTGATATGGAGTATCCACTTTGGGTGACAATGGTAACTTTGGGGTGTAGAGAGCGCTCAGCAGCGTGTAAGGTGTGTTACTCATCCCTACTATTTACTATAGGAGCACCCCAGGAGAGGGGGAGGGGGGGAGCCTGGATAAGCAGCACCTCCTGACTTTCTCAGGTCACTGTGAGGGCGATATCCGGCCACTGGTATTTGTGTCCGCAGTGTTTCAGCCAGCACTGCCTACGTTCCACTGTGCAGCAGGCAAGATGAAAGGAGCGTTCTAAGGTAATGAGGTGTATAGAGTCCTCTTTCCCAGCACTGGTCTCCTTCTCAGGCACCTTTACCTCAACAGGCCCCAGGCAAGTATCCCGGAGACCATATATATACCATGATGTAAGGTGCGCAAAAATAGTTCTATAATAATGTATTAAATACATAAATCACACAATAAAAATGTCAGAAGAATTACAAAGTAACCGCGAGCTTCCAATGTTATCTAAAAAACCAAGCTGAATCCTCTGGCTGGAACGCTCCACAGTGCATCAAGTTCAATTATTTGGGCAAATGTTCGTTCGTCTGTTATATAGATCCACAAATGTAACCAGTTCTCTCATGAGACACAATTTCAGATGACATGTGGAGAACACTGAATGATCACGTCCATGCACTATCCTCGACCCTAATATACACCTTCCTGTGTCAGCTGAAGAGGTGGTGCACTATAGCAAGCAATGTTCCATTCAGCCACGGACACTCCAGTATATAATGTCATGGTATAGACAGTCTCCTGCCCACCAAGCGGTACATAGCTGTGCTCATGGGATAACCAGAATTCAGATGCTCCTGTATTACTGTGCCCAGCAGTCCAAGACCAGGAATTTTGAGCATACATTCCCCAAGGGGGGCAGTTTTGGTACATCCCCAAAGTTACCAGTGACCCCCAAAGTGGTTGAAAGAGAGAAGGCCTTGTGGGTCTCACTGTTAGTGAAAAAGAGGGGTATACCTGTCTATTTCTGTTCTGTTCTATTTTACAGGTATGTTCCGAACATCTTTTGGTTGAACATTCGCTCTGATTGACTAAAGTTGTAATTGCAGGCAAACACCCGTCTTGCCAAGAGAGGAGGCAGGACAATGGCCATTACGCCCCGTCATTATCTGGACTTTATAAATCACTACGCAGATCTGTTTAATGAGAAACGCAGCGAGCTGGAGGAACAGCAGATGCATCTGAATGTCGGTCTGCGAAAGATCAAAGAAACTGTGGACCAGGTTGGTGCATTCCTAAAATCTGGTGACTGTGACATATACAAGGAGCAAAAGGGGCGGTTTCAGCGCTGTCTTCAGCTAATAAGTGTTTTATATTCCTTCTGATATATTCTTCCAGTAATGTGCTCAAATTTCCAGAAATTAATGTGGACGACAAAAGTGCAATAATAGTGTGTATCACACTTAGTACGTAAGTTTGCAGGAGAGTACATACAAACTCGCCTTGTTTTTAAGAAGTGGTAGGCGTTGGACAAGCTCTCACAGCTGTCTTACGGTGGTTGCGTGAGCAACATAGATGTTGTCTCTGTTGTAGACTTTTTTCTTATTCTTAATAGGATGGAAGATTGCTTTGGACATTCATTCAGAACCCCGATGTCCATCGGTATTCTGTGTAGTGGGATCCAATTGTCCAGAAAGACCCAATGCCAAAATGTACAGTTCTATTAGGCTAATTTACTCACCTGGCACAAAAATCAAATAGATTAAAAAAAAAAAAAAAAAACAATTAAAAACAAAAACAAAGGAAGTTTCTCATAGAAATGAATGTGCAGGTAATATAAGTAGTTGTAGCAACGTCTCAGAGCCTACGTCTGCTTCCTCAGCCTGACCCTAGCACTGATCTACCGGAGCCTCAGCCTGACCCTAGCACTGATCTACCGGATCCTCAGCCTGACCCTAGCACTGATCTACCGGATCCTCAGCCTTGACCCTAGCACTGATCTACCGGATCCTCAGCCTTGACCCTAGCACTGATCTACCGGATCCTCAGCCTTGACCCTAGCACTGATCTACCGGATCCTCAGCCTTGACCCTAGCACTGATCTACCGGATCCTCAGCCTTGACCCTAGCACTGATCTACCGGATCCTCAGCCTTGACCCTAGCACTGATCTACCGGATCCTCAGCCTTGACCCTAGCACTGATCTACCGGATCCTCAGCCTTGACCCTAGCACTGATCTACCGGATCCTCAGCCTTGACCCTAGCACTGATCTACCGGATCCTCAGCCTTGACCCTAGCACTGATCTACCGGATCCTCAGCCTTGACCCTAGCACTGATCTACCGGATCCTCAGCCTTGACCCTAGCACTGATCTACCGGATCCTCAGCCTTGACCCTAGCACTGATCTACCGGATCCTCAGCCTTGACCCTGGCACTGATCTACCGGATCCTCAGCCTTGACCCTGGCACTGATCTACCGGATCCTCAGCCTTGACCCTGGCACGGATCTACCGGATCCTCAGCCTTGACCTGGCACGGATCTGCCGGATCCTCAGCCTGAGGAAGCAGACGTAGGCTCTGAGAATTGTGGTCACAACTACTTACTGGTATTACCTACTCATTTATTTCTGAGATACTTCCTTTGTTTTATAATATCTATTTGTTTTTATGCACTGCCATGTGTCAATAACTTGGCGTAATAGAATTTTACTGGAAGACCGTATCAGGAGGAATATTAACGCTTATTGCCCAAAGACAGTCCGGAACCACCCCTTATCCTCTTGAGGGTACCTGGTGAAAGGCTGTTCCTGGCTGCATATCCATCTCTTGGAATATCTGTTCCTCGAAGGAACTGGCGCCAGTCATCCACGTCTCCATTCTGAAATATACAAGCACTATTTCTGTAACAGACTTCCCACACTAACATGTAGCGGATAATCCTATCGTGATCTCAGGTGGAGGAACTTCGCCGTGACCTGCGGATAAAAAGCCAGGAACTGGAAGTGAAAAACGCGGCGGCCAATGACAAGTTGAAGAAAATGGTGAAGGATCAGCAAGAAGCAGAAAAGAAAAAGGTAATGGCTCCTGCCCGCTGATGACTGAGCGCTTGGTACCTGCAGTGTGTACAGGCCAGCTACTCGCTGCAGAGATGGAGATGACCGTGGCTCTGTGTTCCTGCAGGTGATGAGCCAGGAGATCCAGGAACAGCTGCACAAGCAGCAAGCGGTCATTGCCGACAAGCAGATGAGTGTGAAGGAAGACCTGGATCAGGTAGAGCCTGCCGTCATTGAGGCTCAGAATGGTACGTCCGTGTCCTCCCTGTAGTAAATACTCCTCTCCTACGCACAATGAGTCTTTAAGGTGCTGCTTGTGTCCCTGGTGCACTGGCATAGAAACTGCTTCCGTGTCACTTCACACACGCACACATGCGCAGCCACATTGGAGCCACCTGTGCATTCACCAGTCATTAGGGGCCAACACACATTTTATTCACATGCTGGGTTAGGAAGATTGTGACATGCGTTTCCATTGGAGGAGACCCAAAGACGCTGCAGCTGTCTGTGTCAGGGTAAAGATGGGCTCTCCTGCGGGGTCCGGGGAATTGGGAATGATCTCATGGGGTCAGCATTCCAACAGCTCCCAGTTCAGTTGTAATTCACCATTAAATACAGGGGAACTAGTCTGATAAACGTACTAATGTGTCCCGGAGCACGACCTTATGACCTTATGTCCAGGTAGCATGCGGCTAGGCCCAGCGATACTGTAACTGGAAGCGTTCTAGAGGCGCAGAAGGATGACACTGACCCAGAATTACATGTTCTGATGCAATACAGCAGGCCTGGCCAACCTGTGGCTCTCCAGCTGTTGTAAAACTACAAATCCCAGCATGCCCTACCACAGTTTTGTTATTAGGGAATGCTATAAGTGTGGCAGGGCATGCTGGGACTTGTAGTTCCACAACAGCTAGAGAACCACAGGTTGCCGGGCCTGCAATACAGGATGGGCAATGTGTATATATGTGTATTACATTTAGCTTTATTTGTGATTGTCAGATGAATATTCTGTTTTTCATGTTACCGCAATGAATCCTCTAATCAGATTTCCTCACTCCCTTTTTTTTTTTTTTTCTCTTGTCCTGTGTGCGTCGTGTTTCTTCTTTCTCCCTCTCTTCCTGTCCTTGATCTGGTTTGATCGCCTTGGGTAGCTGTTAAATCAATAAAGAAACAGCACCTGGTAGAGGTCCGTTCTATGGCTAATCCTCCAGCAGCAGTGAAGCTGGCGCTAGAGTCCATCTGTCTGCTGCTGGGTGAGAGTACAACGGACTGGAAGCAGATTCGTTCCATCATTATGCGGGAAAACTTCATTCCAACTATTGTAAACTTTTCCGCTGAGGAGATCAGGTGAATAGATAAGTTGTGTACAGCTGCTGCTGCGGCCGGGGGAGAAACTGTTCATAGACTAGCTGCGTGGGCGGCCGGTGGGAATATTCCCGTAGATCTCTCACCGTGGCGGGTGTTTTGCTGGAAGTGTACACGTACACACTGCCTATGGAAAATAACATTTACGTGGAATTCTAACACTAGTATAATTGCTAGAATACTTGTATGTACAGATGGAGCCATCCTCATCTATCCCTTTAAGAACAGATGAAAGGCTTATGCTAATAAGCCATGGTGCACCTAGGCGCAGCAGATAAGTCTAGATTAGCTTGGCTCCGTCTGTATGTGTAATGCTTTCCACCACTAGGGGGCATCTCGTACATGGTTACCTAGTCTCTCCCATAAGTCTGATCCTATAGGTGTCTGTGTTTAGGCTCCACACTTCCAGGTCCGTGTAAGCCGCCTTCTGCATTATCTCCTCCCGGAACTTAGGTTTCTTCCCAGCACCTCAGCAGCAGCTGTGTCTGTACTAACCCTGCATGAATGGTAATGTTATTCTCACCCCCCTAATAGCGGTGAGCTCTATAAAGAGACAGCACCTTGTTGAAGTAAAAGCCATGGGCAACCCTCCTGCCGCAGTAAAACTGGCCTTAGAGTCTATCTGTCTCCTTCTGGGAGAGGAGACCAGTGACTGGAAAAAGATCAGAACAGTATTTCTCAGGGATAATTTCATCACCAACATTATCAACCTAAATCCGGAAGATCTAAGGTATTTGTTAGCGCGGTGTCCGTCTTGTCGCCGCTGCTGGAACAGCCGCCAGCTCGCTCTGTAACAACCTGCACCCTGTCTGCTTCACCCTGACGTCTGTCCGGGGAGGAAATGGCTCTTCACCAACCTTTCTTTCTTCCGTCTTTCTAAAAACACTTGTTTTTTTAGTTTGTTGTGGTCTAAATAAATCCATTATCAGACGCCTGCGGCCCGAGAGCGTAGTTTATTACACTGCGTTGTGCGTTTGTCTCAGATATCCATCCTGCGTGGGCATCCGCAAGCACAGTCGTGCAAGTAGCTTGGAGCAGGTAAAGTGCTGCAGACCGGACACGTGCTGCCGATACTGGGAGATGTAGTGCATCTGTAGTCATAGCTACTGTTCCTGTATTCCTTAGATGTGTTCCTCTAGTTCTTAGGTTACCAATTTATGAGCCAGCTGAGATATTAAACCTGCTTCCCATTTATGTGCACAAACATTCAGTGCGTAGTGATAGGGGTCGTCCACTGGGGGCCGAAAATGTAATTGTATACTGCCAGCATACGTGGTGTGGCGTGGGTCGTTCCTTACAGCCACATACGTGGCGGTGTGGCATGAGTCGCCCCCTGCAGCCGCATACGTGGCGGTGTGGCGTGAGTCGCCCCCTGCAGCCGCATACGTGGCGGTGTGGCAAGAGTCGCCCCCTGCAGCCGCATACGTGGCGGTGTGGCAAGAGTCGCCCCCTGCAGCCGCATACGTGGCGGTGTGGCATGAGTCGCCCCCTGCAGCCGCATACGTGGCGGTGTGGCGTGGGGCATTCCTTGCAGCCGCTTACGTGGCAATGTGGCATGGGTCGTTCCTTGCAGCCATATACGTGGCGGTGTGGCATGGGTCGCCCCCTGCAGCCGCATACGTGGCGGTGTGGCATGAGTCGCCCTTGCAGCACCTCTGCTTTGTTGAATTACAGTTTGATGCCAGTCCTAGGTACACTGCTTGGGGAACATTATTATTTATAAAGTGCCATAAAGGGTTATCGGCATGGTACAGTGGGGAGGTAGAGCAGAACACAATGAATAAACAATGCGTTACAAAGTAAATCAATGCAACTAGAAATCAAGCACTGAAGACGGAGTAATAGTTGACGCAGAGTTCCGAGGGGCCATGGAGGAAAGCCGCATGATGTAAGCTTGTGCCCTGGGCATGGGTGCAGCAGACAGGACCGGATGGTGGTAGAGCGTGAGAGAGCGGTGCAGATGAAAACCGTGAGGACAGAGCGCCTGGCCCGGAGAGCTCGCAGTCCGTAGGAGCAGCAGTGGGTGACTTGTAGGCTTTGGTGAAAGGGTTCTATTTGTGTTGGAAGCTCTGGAGACAAGTGAGAAGTTTGGTTGGGCATGGGGTGGGTAACAGAGCCAGTCTTTGAGGTGGCAGTCAGTAGTCTAGCCAGGGCAGGAATGGGTAGTGATGTGGAGGAGGGGTAATGCAGGGTGCGGGGGCCCCCGGGTAAGGATATGGCTGATACGTAATGTCATTTCTGCATTAAGTACCGTCCAATAGCTGCTCACCGACTGTAGCTGAGGAATTCCTACAAACCATCAGGTTGTCTCAGGTCTGTCATTAGGTAGATTGTCCAGTAGGCTCAGGAGATTTCTGTCTTGAATCGTGTAACCCTGGATTCTCTTTTGTCTTGGATGCGGCTCCGCCAGTGATTCCATCCGGGAGAAGATGAAGAAGAATTACTTATCCAATCCAAGCTACAATTACGAAATTGTAAACCGAGCTTCCCTGGCTTGTGGACCTATGGTGAAATGGGCCATTGCTCAGGTAAGTTACAGTCTGTCCGTTCTCTAGGAACTGGTGGCATCTATGGGGTCCGGGTCTCTTGGGGGCTTATGTGGCGTCAATTAGGAACATTATGTCACAGGTTTGTATCGTCCTATAGTTGCCAGTCTCTGATAACAGCGCATCCCGGTGATGAGTTTCCATCACGCCATATTAGCTGGATAATATGAGCTGCGATCCCTTCTCAGTGATGTCACTAGTTCCTAGTAAAATGATTGGCTGACTGTTGTCTCAGCGTGAATGGAGCTGATCTCCTTATATACACAACCTCACTTACCTTGCACCAGCTGAACTACGCTGACATGCTGAAACGCGTGGAGCCCTTGCGCAATGAGCTGCAGAAACTGGAAGATGATGCTAAAGACAACCAGGCAAAAGCCAATGAAGTGGAGCAAATGATCCGAGACCTTGAAGCCAGTATTGCGCGGTACAAGGAGGAATACGCCGTTCTCATCTCCGAAGCCCAGGCTATCAAAGCTGACCTGGCGGCTGTAGAAGCCAAGGTGAGATGCCGCGTTCCAGAGTGTTACATTGCACGGGGAATGACTGAGCTTTGCCGGCGTTACAGCGTCTGAATGTTTTACCTGCAGGTTAATCGCAGCACAGCGCTTCTGAAGAGCCTGTCCGCAGAACGAGACCGGTGGGAGAAGACCAGCGAAACCTTCAAAAACCAGATGTCCACCATTGCTGGTGACTGCTTACTGTCGGCTGCGTTCATCGCCTACGCTGGCTATTTTGACCAACAGATGCGGCAGAACTTGTTCACCACGTGGTCCCATCACTTGCAGCAGGCAAACATCCAGGTAACACACCTTGAACTCCACACGCCATCCGGCGGAAAGGTGTGCCCTACTTCTGCCTTAATGCTGGTGAAGGCATCGTCTCGTTACATCTGTTTGCTCTGTGTTGTATTTCTCCTCATTGCTGTTTCATTTGTCCTCAGTTCCGCACAGACATTGCAAGAACGGAATACCTGTCTAATGCAGACGAGAGGCTTCGCTGGCAAGCCAGTTCCTTACCTGCAGATGACCTGTGCACGGAGAACGCCATCATGCTGAAACGGTTCAATAGGTACGTTGCTCTGTGTGTGTGTGTGTGGAGGCACGTTGCTCTGTGTGGGTGTGTGTGGAGGCACGTTGTGTGTGTGTGTGTGTGGAGGCACGTTGCTGTGTGTGTGTGTGTGTGTGTGTGTGGGCACGTTGCTGTGTGTGTGTAGGCACGTTGCTGTGTGTGTGGGCACGTTGCTCTGTGTGTGTGTGGAGGCACGTTGCTCTGTGTGTGTGTGTGTGGAGGCACGTTTCTGTGTGTGTGTGGAGGCACGTTGCTCTGTGTGTGTGTGTGGGCATGTTGCTCTGTGTGTGTGTGTGGAGGCACGTTGCTGTGTGTGTGTGTGTGTGTGGAGGCACGTTGCTGTGTGTGTGTGGAGGCACGTTGCTCTGTGTGTGTGTGTGTGTGGAGGCACGTTGCTCTGTGTGTGTGTGTGTTGAGGCACGTTGCTGTGTGTGTGTGTGGAGGCACGTTGCTCTGTGTGTGTGTGTGTGTGTGTGGAGGCACGTTGCTCTGTGTGTGTGTGTGTGGAGGCACGTTGCTCTGTGTGTGTGTGTGTGGAGGCACGTTGCTCTGTGTGTGTGTGTGTGGAGGCACATGCTCTGTGTGTGTGGAGGCACATGCTCTGTGTGTGTGGAGGCACGTTGCTCTGTGTGTGTGTGGGGGCACGTTGCTGTGTGTGTGGGCACGTTGCTGTGTGTGTGTGTGGGCACGTTGCTGTGTGTGTGGAGGCACGTTGCTCTGTGTGTGTATGTGGAGGCACGTTGCTGCGTGTGTGGAGGCACGTTGCTCTGTGTGTGTGTGTGTGTGTGGAGGCACGTTGCTCTGTGTGTGTGTGTGTGTGGAGGCACGTTGCTCTGTGTGTGTGTGGAGGCACGTTGCTCTGTGTGTGTGTGTGTGGAGGCACGTTGCTGTGTGTGTGGGGGCACGTTGCTGTGTGTGTGTGTGGGGGCACGTTGCTGTGTGTGGAGGCACGTTGCTCTGTGTGTGTGTGTGGAGGCACGTTGCTCTGTGTGTGTGTGTGGAGGCACGTTGCTCTGTGTGTGTGTGTGGAGGCACGTTGCTGTGTGTGTGTGTGGAGGCACGTTGCTCTGTGTGTGTGTGTGGGCACGTTGCTCTGTGTGTGTGTGTGGAGGCACGTTGCTCTGTGTGTGTGTGTGGAGGCACGTTGCTCTGTGTGTGTGTGTGGAGGCACGTTGCTCTGTGTGTGTGTGTGGAGGCACGTTGCTCTGTGTGTGTGTGTGTGGAGGCACGTTGCTCTGTGTGTTTGTGTGGGCACGTTGCTGTGTGTGTGGAGGCACGTTGCTCTGTGTGTGTGTGTGGAGGCACGTTGCTGTGTGTGTGTGTGGAGGCACGTTGCTCTGTGTGTGTGTGTGTGTGTAGGCACGTTGCTCTGTGTGTGTGTGTGTGTGTGTGTGGAGGCACGTTGCTGTGTGTGTGTGTGTGTGGGCACGTTGCTCTGTGTGTGTGTGGGCACGTTGCTCTGTGTGTGTGTGTGTGTGGAGGCACGTTGCTCTGTGTGTGTGTGTGGAGGCACGTTGCTCTGTGTGTGTGTGTGGAGGCACGTTGCTCTGTGTGTGTGTGTGGGCACGTTGCTGTGTGTGTGTGTGGGCACGTTGCTGTGTGTGTAGGCACGTTGCTCTGTGTGTGTGTGTGTGGAGGCACGTTGCTCTGTGTGTGTGTGTGTGGAGGCACGTTGCTCTGTGTGTTTGTGTGGGCACGTTGCTGTGTGTGTGGAGGCACGTTGCTCTGTGTGTGTGTGTGGAGGCACGTTGCTGTGTGTGTGTGTGGAGGCACGTTGCTCTGTGTGTGTGTGTGTGTAGGCACGTTGCTCTGTGTGTGTGTGTGTGTGTGGAGGCACGTTGCTGTGTGTGTGTGTGTGTGGGCACGTTGCTCTGTGTGTGTGTGGGCACGTTGCTCTGTGTGTGTGTGTGTGTGGAGGCACGTTGCTCTGTGTGTGTGTGTGGAGGCACGTTGCTCTGTGTGTGTGTGTGGAGGCACGTTGCTCTGTGTGTGTGTGTGGGCACGTTGCTGTGTGTGTGTGTGGGCACGTTGCTGTGTGTGTAGGCACGTTGCTCTGTGTGTGTGTGTGTGGAGGCACGTTGCTCTGTGTGTGTGTGTGGAGGCACGTTGCTCTGTGTGTGTGTGGAGGCACGTTGCTCTGTGTGTGTGGAGGCACGTTGCTGTGTGTGTGTGGAGGCACGTTGCTCTGTGTGTGTGTGTGTGTGTGTGTGTGGAGGCACGTTGCTCTGTGTGTGTGTGTGTGGAGGCACGTTGCTCTGTGTGTGTGTGGAGGCACGTTGCTCTGTGTGTGTGTGTGTGGAGGCACGTTGCTCTGTGTGTGTGTGTGTGTGGAGGCACGTTGCTCTGTGTGTGTGTGTGTGGAGGCACGTTGCTCTGTGTGTGTGTGTGGAGGCACGTTGCTCTGTGTGTGTGTGTGTGGAGGCACGTTGCTCTGTGTGTGTGGAGGCACGTTGCTCTGTGTGTGTGTGTGGAGGCACGTTGCTCTGTGTGTGTGTGGAGGCACGTTGCTCTGTGTGTGTGTGTGGAGGCACGTTGCTCTGTGTGTGTGTGTGTGGAGGCACGTTGCTCTGTGTGTGTGTAGGCACGTTGCTCTGTGTGTGTGTGTGTGTGTGTGTGTGTGGAGGCACGTTGCTCTGTGTGGGTGTGTGTGGAGGCACGTTGTGTGTGTGTGTGTGTGGAGGCACGTTGCTGTGTGTGTGTGTGTGTGTGTGTGGGCACGTTGCTGTGTGTGTGTAGGCACGTTGCTGTGTGTGTGGGCACGTTGCTCTGTGTGTGTGTGGAGGCACGTTGCTCTGTGTGTGTGTGTGTGGAGGCACGTTTCTGTGTGTGTGTGGAGGCACGTTGCTCTGTGTGTGTGTGTGGGCATGTTGCTCTGTGTGTGTGTGTGGAGGCACGTTGCTGTGTGTGTGTGTGTGTGTGTGGAGGCACGTTGCTCTGTGTGTGTGTGGAGGCACGTTGCTCTGTGTGTGTGTGTGTGTAGGCACGTTGCTCTGTGTGTGTGTGTGTGTGTGTGTGTGTGTGTGTGTGTGTGGAGGCACGTTGCTCTGTGTGTGTGTGGAGGCACGTTGCTCTGTGTGTGTGTGGAGGCACGTTGCTCTGTGTGTGTGTGTGTGTAGGCACGTTGCTCTGTGTGTGTGTGTGTGTGTGTGTGTGTAGGCACGTTGCGCAGGCAGCATTGGTCTTTCATCTATCTGCCATACTGCCTGACGGGATTAGGCCCCGTTCTCTGTAGGCTGCTCCCCCTCCCCCCAGCAGAGAAGTTCCCGGACCCTTGCTGTATCAGGAGGAGACTCCAGGTTATACCCAGTCATATTAATGGCTTCATGAGACAATTGTGTGTCATTAGCAGAAGCCTAGCTGTTTTCCTTTCAGTGCTAGAATCGTTTCCAGTTCCCATATTGGCACAATCTTGTGGTCTGTAAGACGTACCTGGCTGTACTCTGCAGCGCTTGATGTGAGCTTTGTCTGCGCTGCGATTGGAGATGCAATTTATTGTCAGTAACTTATAGAACGCCAGCACATTGCACAACGGTAATAAAACAAGACTGACAGACAGAGAGGAGGGCCCTGCTCGCATACTCTATAGGGGAATAGTGTGATACCCCAGGATAGGTGCATAATGATCCAGCCTAGGTTGCAGAGGGTCTTGGTGGCTGTATGACCCAGCCGCACAGCAATATTGTCCTGGAGTCAGTGAGTGTGGATAGAGGACATACTGTATATATCTATGTCAAACTCTAGATATAGCCCTTGATGAAGTGGCTCCAGCTACCCATTACACTCCAGTAGGCCTGGATGTCACCCGTGGCACTCTACATTAACAAGACACCTACAAAAACTCTCATGTAAAGTAGAATGTCGGTGACGTAAATCTCATACTCCAAGTGACTTCTTCACAAAAAGACCATTTACCACTCCTATCGTAATGCCCTGGACACTGCCAAAGAAACATCTTCCCAAACTCTCATCTCTGCTCAAGCCTCTAACCCCAAGCGACTTTATAATGCATTTAAACCACTTCTAAACACTCCCTCACCAAAAGCACCAGCCACTATCAAGGCGCAAGATCTAGCTTCCTACTTCAGTGACAAGATTGATAAGATCCGAGATGAAATGTCATGCTCTGTCGCAGCCAGTGACCTGCTCAATTCCCTTCCTGAACCCTCTGGCATTTTCTCTTCATGTGATCGCACAAATGAAGATGAAGCATCTGCACTCTGGTCATCCTGCTACTCTACTACCTCTCCCCTTCATCCTGTACCCTCACAAATAAGCAGATCTCTGTCTCCTGTGCTCACCCCAACCTTAACTTACATCTGTAATCTCTCTCTTTCTTTATCATCCACTAGGGATCACTGGAGTACTCTTGGGATATGGACGGGCGTAGCCGAACAAAGGCACTGAATATTTAAATTTAGGACTCTCCCCCCTCCATATCCCCGAGTACCTCAGTGTACTCTCTCAGTGTATTTTCGGTGCTCACAGCACGAACATCGGCTTGTGGGAAGTGCCCACAGTTGAGATTTTATTTTATTTTTCATTTTACTTTTTATTTTACACTTCCCTTCCCCAGTTTCTTGAAAAACATGGGTCCGGGATGGTGCCGCTGCAAGGCAGCGTATGGCGTGTCGGTCCTCACAAAGAGCACCCTCACAGCCACAGGCGCTGCAAGGCAGCGCATGGCGTGTCGGTCCTCACAAAGAGCACCCTCACAGCCACAGGCAGCCACTGTCTCCTGCAAGCTGGACGGAGCTTACAGAAGAAGCCCCGTCACAGCCAGGAATAAGCAAAGAGCTGGACGGAGCTTACAGGAAGAAGCCCCGTCACAGCCAAGATGAGGTATCTGACAGAGAAGCTGGACGGAGCTTACAGAGAGAAGCCCCGTCACAGCCAGGATGAGAAGCTGGACGGAGCTTACAGAGAAGCCCCGTCACAGCCAGGATGAAAGTCCGTCACATGAGACGGAGCTTACAGGAGGCACAAGGTATGGTGGGGGGTCAGGGCGGTCAGCTCACGCTGCCGCCCTGCTGTGTGGGAAGTGTGATTTTACTGTTGCCCGCCGCTGAAGCCGCCGCTGAAGGTGTCCCGCTGAATTAAGCTAGAAAAGCGGCCGCACGTCACTCAGAGACGCCGGCCGCTCTCCCAGCGCTGATTACCCGGCACCACTGTAAAGTGTTCTAACAGAGCGGCCGCACGTCACTCACAGACGCCGGCCGCTCTTCCAGTGAGGACACCGCACGCCGCTGATGCCCGGCCACTGCTGTATGAAGGGGCCGCCCGCTCTTTCAGACGGCTCCCCGGCGCTATACACAGCGCTCCCTACTCTCCCTGCACTCGCTCCCGTACGCTACAGGTAACACTACCTCACAAGCAGCGCAGCTGCAGGGGGGGTGAGGGGGAGTAATGCCCATAGCAGCAGCACCATATAGCAAGGCTGCATGGGTTAAGAATAGGCTGGTCAGCGTTTTAAACAGTAAGGAATAGGCTATCAGTGTCATAACCTATTGCATTTTTTTTTTTTTTTTTAACCATGTTTTCTGGTATTTTCTGTTAAGGCTGCAAGATAATACAAAATTCACTGCAGGCACTGTTCATATTAATGAAGCCTAACTAAATGCATGTATTTTACTGTATCCTAGACCTGTGTTATCACTGTATAATAGGCTATTAAGCCTATATTAACTGTATAATAGGCTATTAAGCCTATATTAACACTGCAGCAGGTAACCTGTACTGTGATTTTTTGTGAAAGCATGGCATGACGGCCATTTTTAATCATTGCTGGTTTTCCAGCTTATAATTCCAGAACATTCCGGCCATACACCTCTACTCCACAAGGAGGCGCAGGGGTGTTAGTGGGAATTTTTGGCTGTATTTCTACATAATTCTAGAACATTCCTGCCCTACATCTCTAAGCCACCAGAGGAGCAGGGGGGTTAGTAGGAATTTGGTTCGGGTTTCATATGCCCATGTGAACTGTTTTCACATAAAGAATACTCTGGTTTCTCTTCACATCGAATAAATCTTTCGTTTTTTACTAAAGTTTCAGTAGAGAGAAACAACCATGAGTTTAATATGTTCAGCAATAACATATATATATATGACACATAATAACGTCAATAAGTCGTGCAAGTGTCTGTCTGTTGCCTATTGTGGTGTCTGTCTACATAGCGAGTAAGGCTCTAGCGCAGACTAAAAATAATTTTTAAAAATCTTACGTTGGCAATTCAAATTAAAAGAGCGGTAACATCGGAGTCTCGGAAGTGATTCCGCCAGCTCTAACAAAAGACAGTCTTTCCAAACAATTTCCCTTTGGGTACCAGAGTGTTTATTTCACTGGTCTTATAATTTAATGCACGATTTTATGTCAAATCTCACACCGATAACTACAAGTGAGAAGGGTACATTAGTCCAGCACTCAGATAGTGCGGGGTTTTTGACAACATACATAATCGGTTCCAAAATGACGCAATCCGCTATTGGTAAATGCGTTTCTGTCAAACTTTATAAAAACCCAGGATACATTTGGGTTAATATAATCTATGTATGAAACAATGACGATCACTGTTAAAACAAGCTGCAAAGGATATCTGTAATGCTTCTGCTAACGCCGGTTACTTTCATCGTCGCTAGTTAAGCGCGACAAGGCCAGAGCTGGGTTGCTCCTAAATTTGATATTCAGATATCAAAACGCAAATACTTGTAACGGCGTTTGAGCTCGTTGCTCCTAAATTTGATATTCAGATATCAGAACGCAAATACTTGTAACGGCGTTTGAGCTGGTTGCTCCTAAATTTGATATTCAGATATCAAAACGCAAATACTTGTAACGGCGTTTTATCCCTTTATAAGCGGTGGTACAAAACAGTCACGCCTTGTAATGACAGGACGCTACAGTCAGCAAGCCAGTGGTTTCATGACCTCTTTTCCAATTGTGGAAGCGCGTCTTTACATGTTACATTTGCGAGATTTCCAGACATGCATGTCTCAGCTATTTACAGATTAAAGGACAAAACTGCCTCTGTGGAACGGTTTGGCAGGTTGCCATTTAGTCTTGCCTGGTTTTCAGCTGTCTTTATAATCCAGGCAGTAGTACTCCAACAGAGTCAGAGTTACTTATTCCCCTCTGTTTGAGCAAAACCAAACAGCTCCGTTGCAATTTCAATCAGCAAGTCACTTACTACAGTGGGAAAATGGATTTTCTGCGGTTAGTATTTGCTTATTGGAGCCACAAGATTACATAATTGCATTTGATCTTCACAATGCGTATTATACCCATTCCGGTTTGTTCATCACAGGTTCTAGCGTTTGCAAATCGCCACAACCATTAACCATTTCAGGTCTACCGTTGCTTATCGCCTCGGGTATTTACCAAAGTGAGGTTGGGGATGATAGCTCATCTCACAGAAGAACTCTGTCTCAACAGAGTTTCTCTATCTTAGCTGATCTGCTCATAAGAACTTTGTTTCAACAAAGTTCCTCGAACTTGCGCTACTAAGGTATACTGCGGTAGCAGATCAAGTTCGAAAACATTCGCATCTAATTCCGTCTAAACGATGTCAATTCCTAGGTAAGATTATAAATATGGTAAATCAAAGACTTTTACCTACTACACCAGCAAGAACAAATGTACATCTAGTAATTAGTGCAAAACACGCACACTAGCGGTACATTGGTGTATTCACCTATTAAGAATAAAGATGTGTTTTTCTCTATCGTCCTAAGTGGATGCTGGGGTTCCTGAAAGGACCATGGGGAATAGCGGCTCCGCAGGAGACAGGGCACAAAAGTAAAGCTTTTACAGGTCAGGTGGTGTGTACTGGCTCCTCCCCCTATGACCCTCCTCCAGACTCCAGTTAGATTTTTGTGCCCGGCCGAGAAGGGTGCAATTCTAGGTGGCTCTCATAAAGAGCTGCTTAGAGAGTTTAGCTTAGGTTTTTTATTTTACAGTGATTCCTGCTGGCAACAGGATCACTGCAACGAGGGACAGAGGGGAGAAGAAGTGAACTCACCTGCGTGCAGGATGGATTGGCTTCTTGGCTACTGGACATGAAGCTCCAGAGGGACGATCACAGGTACAGCCTGGATGGTCACCGGAGCCACGCCGCCGGCCCCCTCACAGATGCTGAAGCAAGAAGAGGTCCAGAATCGGCGGCTGAAGACTCCTGCAGTCTTCTTAAGGTAGCGCACAGCACTGCAGCTGTGCGCCATTTTCCTCTCAGCACACTTCACACGGCAGTCACTGAGGGTGCAGGGCGCTGGGGGGGGGCGCCCTGGGAGGCAAATGAAAACCTTTAAAAAGGCTAAAAATACCTCACATATAGCCCCAGAGGCTATATGGAGATATTTACCCCTGCCTAAATGTACTAAATAGCGGGAGACGAGCCCGCCGAAAAAGGGGCGGGGCCTATCTCCTCAGCACACGGCGCCATTTTCTGTCACAGCTCCGCTGGTCAGGAAGGCTCCCAGGTCTCTCCCCTGCACTGCACTACAGAAACAGGGTATAACAGAGAGGGGGGGCAGAATAAATGGCAATATATTAATATAAAAGCAGCTATAAGGGAGCACTTAATCATAAGGCTATCCCTGTCATATATAGCGCTTTTTGGTGTGTGCTGGCAGACTCTCCCTCTGTCTCCCCAAAGGGCTAGTGGGTCCTGTCTTCGTATAGAGCATTCCCTGTGTGTCTGCTGTGTGTCGGTACGTGTGTGTCGACATGTATGAGGACGTTATTGGTGTGGAGGCGGAGCAATTGCCAAATATGAGGATGTCACCTCCTAGGGGGTCGACACCAGAATGGATGCCTTTATTTGTGGAATTACGGGATAGCGTCAACTCGCTTAAGCAGTCGTTTGCCGACATGAGGCGGCCGGACACTCAATTAGTGTCTGTCCAGGCGCCTCAAACACCGTCAGGGGCTGTAAAACGTCCCTTGCCTCAGTCGGTCGACACAGACCCAGACACAGGCACTGATTCCGGTGGTGAAGGTGACGAATCAACCGTATTTTCCAGTAGGGCCACACGTTATATGATTTTGGCAATAAAGGTTATGTTACATTTAGCTGATACTACAGGTACCACTAAACAGGGTATTATGTGGGGTGTGAAAAAACTACCAGTAGTTTTTACCGAATCAGAAGAATTAAATGACGTGTGTGATGAAGCGTGGGGTGCCCCGATAAAAAACTGCTAATTTCAAAGAAGTTATTGGCTTTATACCCTTTCCCGCCAGAGGTTAGGGAGCGCTGGGAAACACCTCCTAGGGTGGACAAAGCGCTAACACGCTTATCAAAACAAGTGGCGTTACCCTCTCCTGAGACGGACGCACTTAAAGATCCATCAGATAGGAGGATGGAAAATATCCAAAAAGGTATATACACACATGCAGGTGTTATACTACGACCAGCTATTGCGACTGCCTGGATGTGCAGTGCTGGGGTAGTTTGGTCAGAGTCCCTGATCAAAAATATTGATACCCTGGACAGGGACAATATTTTACTGTCGTTAGAACAAATAAAGGATGCATTTCTTTATATGCGTGATGCACAGAGAGATATCTGCACACTGGCATCACGGGTAAGTGCTATGTCCATTTCGGCCAGAAGAGCTTTATGGACACGACAGTGGACAGGCGATGCGTAGAGGAGTTATTTGAGGTCGGTCTATCGGATTTGGTGGCCACGGCTACGGCCGGGAAATCCACCTTTCTACCTCAAGTCACTCCCCAACAGAAAAAGGCACCGACCTTTCAACCGCAGCCCTTTCGTTCCTTTAAAAATAAGAGAGCAAAGGGCTATTCATATCTGCCACGAGGCAGAGGACGAGGGAAGAGACAGCAACAGGCAGCTCCTTCCCAGGAACAGAAGCCCTCCCCGGCTTCTACAAAAGCCTCAGCATGACGCTGGGGCTTCGCAAGCGGACTCGGGGGCGGTAGGCGGTCGTCTCAAAAATTACAGCGCGCAGTGGGCTCACTCGCAGGTAAATCCCTGGATCCTGCAGATAATATCTCAGGGGTACAGGTTGAAATTAGAGACAGAGCCACCTCGCCGTTTCCTGAAGTCTGCTTTACCAACGTCCCCCTCAGAAAGGGAGACGGTTTTGGAAGCCATTCACAAGCTGTATTCTCAGCAGGTGATAGTCAAGGTACCTCTTCTACAACAAGGGAAGGGGTATTATTCCACTCTATTTGTGGTACCGAAGCCGGATGGCTCGGTAAGGCCTATTCTAAATCTGAAGTCCTTGAACCTATACATAAAGAAGTTCAAGTTCAAGATGGAGTCACTCAGAGCAGTGATAGCGAACCTGGAAGAAGGGGACTTTATGGTATCCTTGGACATCAAGGATGCGTATCTCCACGTTCCAATTACCCCTCACACCAGGGGTACCTCAGGTTCGTTGTACAAAACTGTCACTATCAGTTTCAGACGCTGCCGTTTGGTTTGTCCACGGCACCTCGGGTCTTTACAAAGGTAATGGCCGAGATAATATTTCTTCTTCGAAGAAAAGGCGTATTAATTATCCCATACTTGGACGATCTCCTAATAAGGGCAAGGTCCAGAGAACAGCTAGAGATGGGTTTAGCACTATCTCAAGAGGTGCTAAAGCAGCACGGATGGATTCTGAATATTCCAAAATCCCAATTAATGCCGACAACTCGTCTGCTGTTCCTGGGGATGATTCTGGACACAGTTCAGAAAAAGGTTTTTCTTCCCGAAGAAAAAGCCAAGGAGTTATCTGACCTGGTCAGGAACCTCCTAAAACCAGGAAAGGTGTCTGTACATCAATGCACAAGAGTCCTGGGAAAAAATGGTAGCTTCTTACGAAGCAATCCCTTTCGGCAGATTCCATGCAAAGGGATCTGTTGGACAAATGGTCAGGGTCGCATCTTCAGATGCACCTGCGGATAACCCTGTCGCCGAGGACAAGGGTATCCCTTCTGTGGTGGTTGCAGGAGGCTCATCTATTGGAGGGCCGCAGATTCGGCATACAGGATTGGATCCTGGTGACCACGGATGCCAGCCTGAGAGGCTGGGGAGCAGTCACACAGGGAAGAAATTTCCAGGGAGTGTGGTCGAGCCTGAAAAAGTCTCTTCACATAAGCATTCTGGAACTAAGAGCAATCTACAATGCTCTAAGCCAGGCGGAACCTCTGCTTCAAGGAAGACCGGTGTTGATCCAGTCGGACAACATCACGGCAGTCGCCCATGTAAACAGACAGGGCGGCACAAGAAGCAGGAGGGCAATGGCAGAAGCTGCCAGGATCCTTCGCTGGGCGGAGAATCACGTGATAGCACTGTCAGCAGTATTCATCCCGGGCGTGGACAACTGGGAAGCAGACTTCCTCAGCAGACACGACCTTCACCCGGGAGAGTGGGGACTTCATCCAGAAGTTTTCCACATGCTATTAAACCGTTGGGTAAAACCAATGGTGGACATGATGGCGTCTCGCCTCAACAAAACACTGGACAGGTATTGCGCCAGGTCAAGAGATCCGCAGGCAATAGCTGTGGACGCGCTGGTAACACCTTGGGTGTACCAGTCGGTATATGTGTTTCCTCCTCTGCCTCTCATACCAAAGGTATTGAGGATTATACGGCAAAGAGGAGTAAGACTAGTGGCTCCGGATTGGCCAAGAAGGACTTGGTACCCGGAACTTCAAGAGATGGTCACGGACGATCCGTGGCCTCTACTTCTGAGAAGGGACCTGCTTCAGCAGGGTCCTTGTCTTTTTCAAGACTTACCGCGGCTGCGTTTGACGGCATGGCGTTGAATGCCAGATCCTAAAAGGAAAAGGCATTCCAGAAGAAGTCATTCCTACCTTGATAAAGGCAAGGAAGGAAGTCACCGCGAAGCATTATCGCCGTATTTGGCGAAAATATGTTGCGTGGTGCGAGCAGCGGAGTGCTCCGATGGAGGAATTTCAACTGGGTCGTTTTCCTACATTTCCTGCAATCAGGATTGTCTATGGGTCTCAAATTGGGATCTATTAAGGTTCAAATTTCGGCCCTATCAATATTCTTCCACAAAGAATTGGCCTCAGTCCCTGAGGTCCAGATTTTTATCAAAGGAGTACTGCATATACAGCCTCCTGTGGTGCCTAAGGTGGCACCGTGGGATCTAAATGTAGTTTTAGATTTCCTCAAATCCAATTGGTTTGAACCACTAAAGAATGTGGATTTGAAATATCTCACATGGAAAGTGACTATGTTACTGGCCCTGGCTTCGGCCGGGAGAGTATCTGAACTGGCGGCTTTGTCTTATAAAAGCCCTTATTTAATTTTCCATTCGACATAGGGCAGAGCTGCGGACGCGTCCGCATTTTCTCCCTAAGGTGGTATCAGCGTTTCACCTGAACCAGCCTATTGTAGTGCCTGCGGCTACAGACGACTTGAAGGACTCCAAGTTGTTGGACGTTGTCAGAGCCTTAAAAATATACATTTAAAGGACGGCTGGAGTCAGAAAATCTGACTCGCTGTTTATACTGTATGCACCCAACAAGTTGGGTGCACCTGCTTCTAAGCAGTCGATTGCTCGTTGGTTTTGTAACAAAATTCAACTTGTACATTCTGTGGCAGGCCTGCCACAGCCTAAATCTGTTAAGGCCCATTCCGCAAGGAAGGTGGGCTCATCTTGGGCGGCTGCCCGAGGGGTCTCGGCATTACAACTCTGCCGAGCAGCTACGTGGTCAGGGGAGAACACGTTTGTAAATTTTTACAAATTTGATACCCTGGCAAAGGAGGACCTGGAGTTCTCTCATTCGGTGCTGCAGAGTCATCCGCACTCTCCCGCCCGTTTGGGAGCTTTGGTATAATCCCCATGGTCCTTTCAGGAACCCCAGCATCCACTTAGGACGATAGAGAAAATAAGAATTTACTTACCGATAATTCTATTTCTCGGAGTCCGTAGTGGATGCTGGGCGCCCATCCCAAGTGCGGATTATCTGCAATACTTGTACATAGTTATTGTTAACTAATTCGGGTTTTCTCTATCGTCCTAAGTGGATGCTGGGGTTCCTGAAAGGACCATGGGGAATAGCGGCTCCGCAGGAGACAGGGCACAAAAAAGTAAAGCTTTACTAGGTCAGGTGGTGTGCACTGGCTCCTCCCCCTATGACCCTCCTCCAGACTCCAGTTAGATTTTGTGCCCGAACGAGAAGGGTGCAATCTAGGTGGCTCTCCTAAAGAGCTGCTTAGAGAAAGTTTAGTTTAGGTTTTTTTTTCTTTACAGTGAGTCCTGCTGGCAACAGGATCACTGCAACGTGGGACTTAGGGGGAAAGTAGTAAACTCACCTGCATGCAGAGTGGATTTGCTGCTTGGCTACTGGACACCATTAGCTCCAGAGGGATCGAACACAGGCCCAGCCGTGGAGTCCGGTCCCGGAGCCGCGCCGCCGACCCCCTTGCAGATGCTGAAGCGTGAAGAGGTCCGGAAACCGGCGGCTGAAGACTCCTCAGTCTTCATAAGGTAGCGCACAGCACTGCAGCTGTGCGCCATTTTCCTCTCAGCACACTTCACTGGGCAGTCACTGAGGGTGCAGAGCGCTGGGGGGGGGCGCTCTGAGAGGCAAATATAAACCTTATACAAGGCTAAAAATACCTCACATATAGCCCATAGGGGCTATATGGAGATATTTAACCCCTGCCTGACTGGAAAAATAGCGGGAGAAGAACCCGCCGAAAAAGGGGCGGGGCCTATCTCCTCAGCACACGGCGCCATTTTCTGTCACAGCTCCGCTGGTCAGAACGGCTCCCAGGTCTCTCCCCTGCACTGCACTACAGAAACAGGGTAAAACAGAGAGGGGGGGCACATTAATGGCTATATATATATATATTAAAGCAGCTATAAGGGAGCACTTAATATAAGGATATCCCTTGTATATATAGCGCTTTGTGGTGTGTGCTGGCAGACTCTCCCTCTGTCTCCCCAAAAGGGCTAGTGGGTCCTGTCTTCATTAGAGCATTCCCTGTGAGTTTGCGGTGTGTGTCGGTACGTGGTGTCGACATGTATGAGGACGATATTGGTGTGGAGGCGGAGCAATTGCCAAATATGCAGATGTCACCCCCCAGGGGGTCGACACCAGAATGGATGCCTTTATTTGTGGAATTACGTGATGGTTTATCTTCCCTTAAACAGTCAGTTGAGGACATGAGGCGGCCGGACAATCAATTAATGCCTGTCCAGGCGCCTCAAACACCGTCAGGGGCTGTAAAACGCCCTTTGCCTCAGTCGGTCGACACAGACCCAGACACGGGCACTGATTCCAGTGACGACGGTAGAAATTCAAACGTATTTTCCAGTAGGGCCACACGTTATATGATTTTGGCAATGAAGGAGACGTTACATTTAGCTGATACTACAGATACCGTAAAACAGGGTATTATGTATGGTGTGAAAAAACTACAAACAGTTTTTCCTGAATCAGAAGAATTAAATGACGTGTGTGATGAAGCGTGGGTTGCTCCTGATAAAAAGTTGATAATTTCAAAAAAGTTATTGGCATTATACCCTTTCCCGCCAGAGGTTAGGGCGCGCTGGGAAACACCCCCTAAGGTGGACAAGGCGCTCACACGCTTATCCAAACAAGTGGCGTTACCCTCTCCTGAGACGGCCGCACTTAAGGATCCATCAGATAGAAAGATGGAAGTTATTCAAAAGAATATATACACACATGCAGGTGTTATACTACGACCAGCTATAGCAACTGCCTGGATGTGCAGTGCTGGAGTAGTTTGGTCAGAATCCCTGATTGAAAATATTGATACCCTAGATAGGGACAATGTTTTACTGTCGTTAGAACAAATAAAGGATGCATTTATCTATATGCGTGATGCACAGAGGGATATTTGCACACTGGCATCTCGGATGAGTGCTATGTCCATTTCAGCCAGAAGAGCCTTATGGACACGACAGTGGACAGGCGATGCGGATTCAAAACGTCACATGGAGGTTTTGCCGTATAAAGGGGAGGAGTTATTTGGAGTTGGTCTATCAGACTTGGTGGCCACGGCTACTGCCGGGAAATCCACTTTTTTACCTCAAGTCACTCCCCAACAGAGAAAGGCACCGACCTTTCAACCGCAGCCTTTTCGCTCCTACAAAAATAAGAGAGCAAAGGGCTTGTCGTACCTGCCACGAGGCAGAGGAAGAGGGAAGAGACACCAACAGGCAGCTCCTTCCCAGGAACAGAAGCCCTCCCCGGCTCCTGCAAAAACCTCAGCATGACGCTGGGGCCTCTCAAGCGGACTCGGGGACAGTGGGGGGCCGTCTCAAAAATTACAGCGCGCAGTGGGCTCACTCGCAGGTAGACCCCTGGATCCTGCAGATAATATCTCAGGGGTACAGGTTGGAATTAGAGACGGATCCTCCTCATCGTTTCCTGAAGTCTGCCTTACCAACCGTCTCTTCCGAAAGGGAGAGGGTGTTGGAAGCCATTCACAAGCTGTACGCTCAGCAGGTGATAGTCAAAGTACCCCTATTACAACAAAAAGGGGTATTATTCCACTCTATTTGTGGTACCGAAGCCGGATGGCTCGGTAAGGCCTATTCTAAATCTGAAGTCCTTGAACCTCTACATAAAAAAGTTCAAGTTCAAGATGGAGTCACTCAGAGCAGTGATAGCGAACCTGGAAGAAGGGGACTTTATGGTATCCTTGGACATCAAGGATGCGTATCTACACGTTCCGATTTACCCCGCACACCAGGGGTACCTCAGGTTCATTGTTCAAAACTGTCACTATCAGTTTCAGACGCTGCCGTTCGGATTGTCCACGGCGCCTCGGGTCTTTACCAAGGTAATGGCCGAGATGATGATTCTTTCTTCGAAGAAAAGGCGTATTAGTTATCCCATACTTGGACGATCTCCTAATAAGGGCAAGGTCCAGAGAACAGCTGGAGACAGCTTTAGCACTATCTCAAGAGGTGCTAAGACAACACGGGTGGATTCTGAATATTCCAAAATCCCATTTAATCCCGACAACTCGTCTGCTGTTCCTAGGAATGATTCTGGACACGGTTCAGAAAAAGGTTTTCCTTCCAGAGGAAAAAGCCAAGGAGTTATCCGATCTGGTCAGGAACCTCCTAAAACCAGGAAAAGTGTCAGTACATCAATGCACAAGAGTCCTGGGAAAAATGGTGGCTTCTTACGAAGCAATTCCATTCGGCAGATTCCATGCAAGAATATTCCAAAGGGATCTGTTGGACAAATGGTCAGGGTCGCATCTGCAGATGCACCTGCGAATAACCCTGTCACCAAAGACAAGGGTGTCACTTCTGTGGTGGTTGCAGAAGGCTCACCTATTAGAAGGCCGCAGATTCGGCATTCAGGATTGGATCCTGGTGACCACGGACGCCAGCCTGAGAGGCTGGGGAGCAGTCACACAAGGAAGAAACTTCCAGGGAGTATGGACGAGTCTGGAAAAGTCTCTTCACATAAACATTCTGGAACTAAGAGCAATCTACAATGCTCTAAGCCAGGCGGAACTTCTCCTGCAAGGAAAGCCGGTGTTGATTCAGTCGGACAACATCACGGCGGTCGCCCATGTAAACAGGCAGGGCGGCACAAGAAGCAGGAGTGCAATGGCAGAAGCTGCCAAGATTCTTCGCTGGGCGGAGAATCACGTGATAGCACTGTCAGCAGTGTTCATCCCGGGCGTGGACAACTGGGAAGCAGACTTCCTCAGCAGACACGATCTTCATCCGGGAGAGTGGGGTCTACATCCAGAAGTCTTCAACATGTTAATAGACCGTTGGGAAAGACCAATTGTAGACATGATGGCGTCTCGCCTCAACAAGAAACTGGACAAATATTGCGCCAGGTCAAGAGATCCACAGGCAATAGCTGTGGACGCACTGGTAACTCCTTGGGTGTACCAGTCAGTGTATGTGTTTCCTCCTCTGCCGCTCATACCAAAGGTATTGAAGATCATACGGCAAAGAAGAGTAAGAACAATACTAGTGGTTCCGGATTGGCCGAGAAGGACTTGGTATCCGGAACTTCAAGAGATGCTCACGGACGAACCGTGGCCTCTACCTCTGAGAAGGGACCTGCTACAGCAGGGTCCCTGTCTTTTTCAAGACTTACCGCGGCTGCGTTTGACGGCATGGCGGTTGAACGCCAGATCCTAAAAGGGAAAGGCATTCCAGAAGAAGTCATTCCTACCTTGATTAAGGCACGGAAGGAAGTCACCGTGAAACATTATCACCGCATTTGGCGAAAATATGTAGCGTGGTGCGAGGATCGGAGGGTTCCGACGGAGGAATTCCAACTGGGTCGTTTCCTACATTTCCTGCAATCAGGATTATCTATGGGTCTCAAATTGGGATCCATTAAGGTTCAAATTTCGGCCCTGTCAATATTCTTCCAAAAAGAATTGGCCTCTGTCCCTGAGGTCCAGACTTTTGTCAAGGGAGTACTGCATATACAGCCTCCTGTGGTGCCTCCGGTGGCACCGTGGGATCTAAATGTAGTTTTAGATTTCCTCAAATCCCATTGGTTTGAACCATTGAAAAAGGTGGATTTGAAATATCTCACATTGAAAGTGACTATGTTACTAGCCCTGGCCTCTGCCAGGAGAGTATCTGAATTGGCGGCTTTATCTTATAAAAGTCCTTATCTAATCTTCCATTCGGATAGGGCAGAACTGCGGACTCGTCCGCATTTTCTCCCTAAAGTGGTATCGGCATTTCATCTGAACCAACCTATTGTGGTGCCTGCGGCCACTAGCGACTTGGAGGACTCCAAGTTGTTGGACGTTGTCAGAGCCTTAAAAATATACATTGCAAGGACGGCTGGAGTCAGAAAATCTGACTCGCTGTTTATATTGTATGCACCCAACAAGTTGGGCGCACCTGCTTCTAAGCAGTCGATTGCTCGTTGGATTTGTAACACAATTCAACTTGCACATTCTGTGGCAGGCCTGCCACAGCCTAAAACTGTAAAAGCCCACTCCACAAGGAAGGTGGGCTCATCTTGGGCGGCTGCCCGAGGGGTCTCGGCATTACAACTCTGCCGAGCAGCTACGTGGTCGGGGGAGAACACGTTTGTAAAATTTTACAAATTTGATACCCTGGCAAAGGAGGACCTGGAGTTCTCTCATTCGGTGCTGCAGAGTCATCCGCACTCTCCCGCCCGTTTGGGAGCTTTGGTATAATCCCCATGGTCCTTTCAGGAACCCCAGCATCCACTTAGGACGATAGAGAAAATAAGAATTTACTTACCGATAATTCTATTTCTCGGAGTCCGTAGTGGATGCTGGGCGCCCATCCCAAGTGCGGATTATCTGCAATACTTGTACATAGTTATTGTTAACTAATTCGGGTTATTGTTAAGGAGCCATCTTTAAGAGGCCCTTTCTGTTGTCATACTGTTAACTGGGTTTAGATCACAAGTTGTACGGTGTGATTGGTGTGGCTGGTATGAGTCTTACCCGGGATTCAAAATGCCTCCCTTATTGTGTATGCTCGTCCGGGCACAGTACCTAACTGGAGTCTGGAGGAGGGTCATAGGGGGAGGAGCCAGTGCACACCACCTGACCTAGTAAAGCTTTACTTTTTTGTGCCCTGTCTCCTGCGGAGCCGCTATTCCCCATGGTCCTTTCAGGAACCCCAGCATCCACTACGGACTCCGAGAAATAGAATTATCGGTAAGTAAATTCTTATTATTGTTTAGGAAGCCATCTTTCAGAGGCTCCTCTGTTATCATACTGTTAACTGGGTTTAGATCACAAGTTGTACGGTGTGATTGGTGTGGCTGGTATGAGTCTTACCCGGGATTCAAAATCCTCCCTTATTGTGTACGCTCGTCCGGGCACAGTACCTAACTGGAGTCTGGAGGAGGGTCATAGGGGGAGGAGCCAGTACACACCACCTGACCTGTAAAAGCTTTACTTTTGTGCCCTGTCTCCTGCGGAGCCGCTATTCCCCATGGTCCTTTCAGGAACCCCAGCATCCACTACGGACTCCGAGAAATAGAATTATCGGTAAGTAAATTCTTATTTTAATTTAGTTCGCCACCCTTCACTCGCGTTTCCCACAGAGGAACAAGGGTGCATATACTCGGGACGAGAGTCGCAGAGGGTCAGGATTTGTAGTTAAACAAGATCAGCGACAAAGGTTCTAAAATGGATCACGACAGATTGCTGTCGATAAATGTCCTGGAACTCCGTGCATTTTACAATGCAATACATGCTTCGCTTTCAGTCTGACCAGGGGCAGTCAGACAAGGCAACGGCAGTTGCATACACAACAACCAGGGAGAACCAAGAAGCCGCATGGCAATGCGGCAGGTAACTCAAATCCTCAATGGCTCAGAACACCATTATGTGCAAATGTCAAGAGATCATTCCGTGAGTGGACATCTGTTCCGTGAGTGGACATCTGTTAGACAGATGATCTCACCCGTCAGGATTTGGATCCTGAAAACTGGACATTAATTCCAGAGGTGTTTCATATGTGAGTCCACAGAAGGGGGTTACCCTCAGGTATACATGATGGCATCTCGCCACAATTACAAAAGCTCAGTATGTGTACAAAACAACAGATCACAAGGGCAGTGGTGGTGGAGTCTCTCACATTCATGTGGTCATTCAGCATCGGGTATCTGGCTCCACCATTTTCCGCTGCTCTCTCCGTTGCAAAAACGGATCATAAGACAGTTCGTCACAGTCATACTGGTGGTATCTCATGGGTTTCGGAGAAGTTTGCTTCTCGAATTTCCAAGGAATACTTGCACACGATCTTGGCCGCTCATAATACGTCCAACCTGTTACATCAGGGAACGTTCTTTTACCCATAGTTACCTATGTACCTATTCCCTAGGTACCGCAGCTGCGGTTGACGGGGTGAGGGTTCAGACCGCCCTCTTAAGAAATAGAGCATTACAGTATCGGTTATACCAACCATGTTACGAGCTAGTAAGCCGCTTAAGACAGCTCATTATTACAAAATTTCGTGTGATTACATAGGTGGTAAACCTCGGAAGTATCCGACATCATCCTTCAAGTTACCCGTATTCTGATAAACGGGGTGGGATGGAAAACTGCGTTTATCTGCACTAAGGGTGCAGGTATCTGTATGGTAAACTTATTTTCAAAGACGTTTGCCTCTATTTGCGTCTGTACACATCTTTCTACAAGGTGTCATCAAAGTTCAGACTCTAGTTATCCCACCTACAACACCAGGTGGCTTGAGGTTGGGTTCAGATTTCTTACAGTTTTCATATTTTGAACCCTTACAACAAATGGGGATTAAGTTTCTCACTTTGGAAAACATTTTTCTTCTAGCCTTGGCTTCGGCAAGGGTGCTTCGGCAAGGGTTTTGTTTTCATATTTGGGTGCCTTGTATTCCAAGCCACCGTATTTGAGTTTTCTCATGACAAAGCAGATCTTCGGACGAATTCCGCTTTCGTATTCTTCACATCAATATACCAATAGTGGTTCCTGTGTGGACAGCACATTCTAGAATTCTGAATGTGGTACACGCATTACGCGTTTATATATGTCCCGAACGTCTACAGTACGTGATATGAATACGTTGTTTGTTCTCTATGATACTGCCAACTGGGGTTAGCCAGTTTCTCAGCAGACATTATCCAGTTGGATAATAATAATGACTACAAGTCAGGCTTACTTTAAGGCTAGGTTACAATCGCCTACGTCAGTAATAGCTCATCCCACAGGTTCTGTGGGAATGTCAGACCCAGCGGGTCGTGGAGCGTCTACGACGCGGCTACATAGCCTTCAGTGCACCACGTTTGTGCACGTTTACACGTTATGAATGGTGGCGCCATCAGCATCTAGCTTTGGGCTGCCTACTGTTACAAGTATCAAACAGCTCTCCCGCCCACGAGGGAAGCTTTGGTACGTCCCAAGAGTACTCCAGTGACCCCTAGTGGATGATAAAGAAAATAGGATTTTGGTACTTACCAGGTAAATCCTTTTCTTTGAATCCATAGGGGGCACTGGACGCCCACCCAGAGCAGTTTTACCTGGGTTGTTTTAAGCTCAAGGGAGCTTAGGGTAACAAGTTTTACTTGATTGATATTAAGCTCAGAGGAGCTTATGGTAACACATTTTCACCGATGGGTTCAAATTATAAAGTTCTATCGGTTATGGTGTCAACTGTTTAGTTGACAGTAAGGTTATGGGTCAACATGGTTGTTGTCCGTTATGTTATAGGTATTCTCCATTGTCAACCTCTCTATATAGTTCCTGTTCGCTCAGTAAAAAACACTGAGAGAGTACACTGAGGTACTCGGGGATATGGAGGGGGGAGAGTCCTAAATTTAAATATTCAGTGCCTTTGTTCGGCTACGCCCGTCCATATCCCAAGAGTACTCCAGTGCCCCCTATGGATTCAAAGAAAAGGATTTACCTGGTAAGTACCAAAATCCTATTTTTACTGGTATCTTTCCTTCTCTGTACAACATGCAGTGATTACTCCCATCCTGTAAACACAAAACTCTGACCCAAACTCTATAACCACCATCCCGTGTCTCAGCCCCCATGCCTCTCTCCCGTCCCATCTCTCAGCCCCCATGCCTCTCTCCCGTCCCATCTCTCAGCCCCCATGCCTCTCTCCCGTCCCATCTCTCAGCTCCCATGCCTCTCTCCCGTCCCATCACTCAGCTCCCATGCCTCTCTCCCGTCTCATCTCTCATCCCCCATGCCTCTCTCCCGTGCCATCTCTCTCTCCCGTCCCGTCTCTCATCCCCCACGCCTCTCTCCCGTCCCGTCTCTCATCCCCCACGCCTCTCTCCCGTCCCGTCTCTCAGCCCCCACGCCTCTCTCCCGTCCCGTCTCTCAGCCCCCACGCATCTTAGTTACTTGAGAGACTTGCCTACACTCGTGTCACACACTTTCTTACCTCACTGAACTTATTGGACCCACATCAGTCAGGGTTCCATTCCCAACACTCCACAGAGACAGCACTGAGTAAAGTAGTGAATGATCTGGTCACTGTGAAGTCTAAAGGCCATTACTCACTACTCATTATACATGATCTCTCTGCAGCATGTGACACTGTGACCACTTTTCTCTCATACAGACACTACATCCCTAGGTCTTCAGGACATGGCCCTTACTTGGTTCTCATCCTACTTATCTAATCGCTTCTTCAGTATCTGTTTCTCTGATTTCACCTCCTCTTCGCTACATCTCTCAGTTGGAGAACCGCAAGGCTCAGTCTTAGGTCCTCTGCTTTTCTCTATCTATACCTCATCTCTTGGGAAACTAATCAGCTCTTTTGGATTTCCGTATCATCAAATCTACCTATCCTCCCCAGATTTATCACCATCTGTACTGGGCCGTGTCACTGAATGCCTCTCTGCCATTTCATCTTGGATGTCATCTCGCTACCTCAAACGTAATATTTCCAAAACAGAATTAATTATATTTCCACCGGCCAAGAGTAGTTACCAACCTGATATCTCTATCTCTGTTGAGGACTCAACAATCATCCCTACCCCACAAGCTCGCTGTCTAGGTGTCAGTCTTGACTCTTACCAGTGTGACCATATCATACAGCCCACCAAGAACCTAGCAATCTGGTGACCATTATGCAATAGGTAGCATCTGTCCTGTGTATCAGTGTCTATTTCCCTATAGATTGTAAGCTTGTGAGCAGGGCCCTCCTACCTCTGACTGTCCAGTTTTGTTTGATCACTGTTTCCATTTGTAAAGCGCAACGTAATTTGCACAACCATCTATTAAACTGTTAATGCTATAGAGGGGATGTAATGGTGTAGGATAGCTTATGGAGGTTATGTGGGTGGCCCTGGAATGTGATACCTGCCTGAGGAGGTGAGGTATCTTGGTACGATGGAAAGTTTGACTAGAGGAAAGTCTAATTGTGCATGGGAGGGTATACCGCAGAGCGGGTGCAGCCAGAACACAGCCCTGTGCCCGTGACTGCGAGCAGGTAACCCATGTGGGTGAGAGATGCAGATCCTTTGCAGAGCGGAGAGCTTGGGCTGGGAGATAGTATGAGGTAAGAGATGTATGTTGCGGGTAATTTGGTTAGGATTTCTGGAGCAGGGTACATAGGTTTCCACAGGGAAACATCAGGGTTGGGGGTGTAGAGATGGCGATGGGCCTTTTAATGAGGAAGATAGGACTGGCAGCTGCGTTCAGAATAGATAGTTGTGAATAACCATGTGGCCACTGTCCGTGACTAGTGATGAAGATATTTCCTCCTCTTTGTACCCGTAGGTATCCCCTGATCATTGATCCATCAGGCCAAGCAACAGAGTTCATCATGAATGAGTACAAGGACCGGAAGATCACCCGCACAAGCTTTTTGGATGATGCTTTCAGAAAGAACTTGGAAAGTGCCCTCCGCTTTGGAAACCCTCTTCTTGTTCAGGTAAGCTAGCGATCTACTGCGTCTGTACAGGTCACATGCTGATCCTCGCGAGTGCGGATGATTAGCTCTGGTTGTCTTTGTCAGGATGTTGAGAGCTATGATCCTATACTGAATCCTGTTCTGAATCGTGAAGTGCGCAGAACTGGAGGCAGAGTGCTGATTACACTCGGAGATCAGGACATTGATTTGTCCCCGTCATTCGTCATCTTCCTCTCTACGAGAGACCCCACAGTACGTAGAAGTCTGTACATTACTTGCCGCTACATTATGAGTCTGTTACTTATACGGTTTTGTTTGTTAAGGTGGAGTTTCCGCCGGATCTGTGCTCGCGTGTGACGTTTGTGAACTTCACCGTGACTCGCAGCAGTCTGCAGAGCCAGTGTCTGAATGAGGTGTTGAAGGCAGAACGGCCGGATGTAGATGAGAAACGCTCAGATCTTCTTAAACTGCAAGGTATGCGTCGGATTCATTAATGTGCGTTCATCCTGGGAATTGCGCCAATTTCCATCAGAATACATCTTGCAGTTTTATTAATGAATGCTGACTTTATCAATATTCATAAGCATGCTTTGTGCCTCGTACCTCAGTAACGTCACTGGTTGACTCAAACTCTGCAGACCAGCGACAGTTGACCACAGGAGAATATGATGAGAGCAATACCTCCCTAGATTTGTACCTACCTATTACCTCAGCTCAGATCCGTTGACGTGTAGGTGTGTCAGACACAGTGCTGTGTATTTGCTGACCAGGGAAGAGCCGTTGTCGGCGAGCGAATCTTTGCGGTGACGGCCATTGAGTGATTTGGCGGTAGATAGGAAAAACGTTTCTTTTAATTCTGTAGGTGAGTTCCAACTTCGCTTGAGGCAGTTGGAGAAGTCGCTGCTCCAAGCCCTCAACGAGGTGAAGGGGCGTATACTGGACGACGACACGATCATCACTACATTGGAGAACCTGAAAAAGGAGGCGGCGGAGGTGACCCGCAAAGTGGAGGAAACGGACATCATCATGCAGGAGGTGGAGACAGTGTCTCAGCAGTACCTGCCCCTGTCCACTGCCTGCAGCAGCATCTACTTCACCATGGAGACCCTGAAACAAGTAAGGGATGGAACGCGGCGTGTCGTGTTTCTGATTATAGAACCCAGAGCTTATGGCTGGTGGTCACTTCTCATTTATCCTGCCTCGTCTCTTCCCTAGATACACTTCCTGTACCAGTATTCTCTGCAGTTCTTCCTGGATATCTATCACACTGTTCTGTACGAGAACGCCAACCTGACGGGCACCACCGACCACACGCAGCGTCTCTCCGTCATCACCAAGGACCTGTTCCAGGTGAGCTTAGGAGGCCTCCTGATATCTGCCAGACTGGGTCAGAGTGCAAGTGTCCTGAGAAGCAGGAGGCGGTGGGCCCAGGCTCTGCGTGCGTTATATAGGATGTGCTGACCAGGCTCTGCGTGCGTTATATAGGGTGTGCTGACCAGGCTCTGCGTGCGTTATATAGGGTGTGCTGACCAGGCTCTGCGTGCGTTATATAGGGTGTGCTGACCAGGCTCTGCGTGCGTTATATAGGGTGTGCTGACCAGGCTCTGCGTGCGTTATATAGGGATGTGCTGGACAGGCTCTGCGTGCGTTATATAGGATGTGCTGACCAGGCTCTGCGTACGTTATATAGGGGTGTGCTGCCTGGGCTCTGCATGCATTATATAGGGATGTGCTGACCAGGCTCTGCATGCATTATATAGGGTGTGCTGACCAGGCTCTGCGTACGTTATATAGGGTGTGCTGACCAGGCTCTGCGTGCGTTATATAGGGATGTGCTGACCGGGCTCTGCGTGCGTTATATAGGGATGTGCTGACCAGGCTCTGCATACATTATATAGGGATGTGCTGACCAGGCTCTGCATACATTATATAGGGATGTGCTGACCAGGCTCTGCATACATTATATAGGGATGTGCTGACCAGGCTCTGCATACATTATATAGGGATGTGCTGACCAGGCTCTGCATACATTATATAGGGATGTGCTGACCAGGCTCTGCGTGCATTATATAGGGATGTGCTGACCAGGCACTGCGTGCGTTATATAGGGATGTGCTGACCAGGCTCTGCATGCGTTATATAGGGATGTGCTGACCAGGTTCTGCATACATTATATAGGGATGTGCTGACCAGGCTCTGCATACATTATATAGGGATGTGCTGACCAGGCTCTGCATGCATTATATAGGGATGTGCTGACCGGGCTCTGCGTGCGTTATATAGGGATGTGCTGACCGGGTACTGCGTGCGTTATATAGGGATCTGCCGACCGGGCTCTGCGTGCGTTATATAGGGATCTGCCGACCGGGCTCTGCGTGCGTTATATAGGGATCTGCCGACCGGGCTCTGCGTGCGTTATATAGGGATCTGCCGACCGGGCTCTGCGTGCGTTATATAGGGATCTGCCGACCGGGCTCTGCGTGCGTTATATAGGGATGTGCTGACCGGGCTCTGCGTGCGTTATATAGGGATGTGCTGACCGGGTACTGCGTGCGTTATATAGGGATGTGCCGACCGGGCTCTGCGTGCCACTTTATGTTTAACACAAGACAGAAAACACATTGCGCAGAATACGTTACCGTTACGCCAGATCTTGCTGCCATTGTAAAGACGTTTTGTGAAATAGAAGAAGTTTTCTGTCTGTTCTATACTGTATGTCCTTGTATAATGGATTGCTCCTCTTCATGTCCTGTCTGTAGGTGGCCTTCAACCGAGTGGCTCGCGGAATGCTGCATAATGACCACATAACCTTCGCCATGCTGCTGGCTAGAATTAAACTGAAGGGAACCATTGGGTAATGCCTCTTTCTCTTTCATCCACTAGGGGACACTGGACTGACTTTAGACCAGGCATGTCCAAACTGCGGCCCTCCAGCTGTTGTGAAACTACATATCCCAGCATGCCAAAGCTGTGTCAGGGCATGCTGGGATGTGTAGTTTTTCAACAGCTGGAGGGCCGCAGTTTGGACATGCCTGCTTTAGACAGATGGGGTGTGGAGCGGGCCAGCATAGTTTACATATTCTTATCTTTATTATCAGTGTTTCACAACTCCAGTCCTCGTGATACAGAGGAGATCTGTAATACATGTCCTGTCAGGAGATCCCAAATGAAATAATTAGCACCTCCTGAGGGTCAACCAATGACGGATACACCTGTGCACCCCCAGTACATGTAGTCTTCACGTTAGGCTGTTTATTAAAGGGCAAATGCCCTGTAGAATTAAACATCCCAGCATGCCCTGCAGCAGTTTTAGCATGGTCAAATAGCAAAACTGTAGCAGGGCATGCTGGTATGTGTAGTTCAACAACAGCTGGAGGGCCAAAGGTTCCCCACCCTTCCTGTAGGCTCATAAACTTTGCCAATAGGTCTACACTACAACTATGCCTGCCCCTGTAACTATCTCATTACAGTCGTTTCCCCATCTATATTCCTCCCATCATCCATCTGGGGTACGCTGCGTCATGACCTCCAGGTTACAGTGTGGGCTATGGGTGCAGTGCTGCAGAAGTCAGTGCGCTAAGAGTAAAATCTCTTCCGTTGTAGTATTGGCATAGCTTGTGTATCTGTCTCTGCATGAATCCGTCTTGAGTTCTGCCACGTGTATACTGACTGTCGCTGTTTCCAATGTAGGGAGCCCACGTATGACCACGAGTTCCAGCACTTCCTCCGAGGCAAAGAGATTGTGCTTGGCTCCGCCTCTGTGCCGAAAATGAGCGGTCTGACGGAAGAACAGGTGGAGGCCATGATCAGACTTTCCAACCTGCCAGCGTTCAGGGATGTCATGTCTAAGGTTGAGGCTGATGACGTGAGTGTCCTGTGTGTCGCTGTCTGTGGTCAGTGAGAGTCCGGGACGATAATGCTGATGTAAGCTAATATCTGGTCTGTTTGCAGCAATTCTTCATATGGCTGGAGAGCAGTTCCCCTGAGCAGACCGTGCCGTACATATGGAATGAAGATAAGCCAGCAAGTAGGTGTTTCCTTCTATTCATGGTATAATATCACTTACTCGGTACGGACCTCCGTTATAAAGCATATTGTTCATGGATACACTGTGCAAATTAGACGCGTGTCTGGCATAGCGTCCAATCTTACGGCTCAGAGTACATTATAAAGCGCTTAAATAAAGTAAAAAAATTGTCCTCTATGTACATGTGGGTGTTATACACAGGTGCAGCAGTATATACATGTGGGCATTATACACAGGTGCAGCAGTATATACATGTGGGCATTATACACAGGTGCAGCGGTATATACATGTGGGCATTATACACAGGTGCAGTGGTATATAAATGTGTGTATTATAGACAGGTGCAGCAGTATATACATGTGTGTATTATAGACAGGTGCAGCAGTACATATACATGTGGGCATTATACATAGGTGCTATGGTATGTACATGTGGGTATTCTACACAGGTGCAGGGGTATATACATGTGGGCTTTATACACAGGTGCAGCAGTATATACATGTGGGCATTATACACAGGTGCAGCAGTATATACATGTGGGCACTACGCAGGTGCAGTGGTATATACATGTGTGTATTATAGACGGGTGCAGCAGTATATATACATGTGGGCATTATACACAGGTGCAGCGGTATATACGTGTGTGTGTGTGTGTGTGTGTATTATAGACAGGTGCAGCGGTGTATACATGAGGGCATTATACACAAGCGCAGCGGTATATACATGTGGGCATTATACACAAGTACAGCGGTATATACATGTGGGCATTATACACAGGTGCAGCAGTATATATACATGTGGGCATTATACACAAGCGCAGCGGTATATACATGTGGGCATTATACACAGGCGCAGCAGTATATACATGTGGGCATTATACACAAGCGCAGCGGTGTATATACATGTGGGCATTATACACAAGCGCAGCGGAATATACATGTGGGCATTATACACAGGCGCAGCAGTATATACATGTGGGCATTATACACAAGCGCAGCGGTGTATATACATGTGGGCATTATACACAAGCGCAGCGGAATATACATGTGGGCATTATACACAGGCGCAGCAGTATATACATGTGGGCATTATACACAAGCGCAGCGGTATATACATGTGGGTATTATACACAGGTGCAGCAGCATATACATGTGGGCATTATACACAGGGGCAGCAGTATATACATGTGGGCATTATACACAGGTGCAGCGGTATATACATGTGTGTGTGTATTATACACAGGTGCAGCGGTATATACATGTGGGTATTCTACACAGGTGCAGCGGTTTATACATGTGGGCATTCTACACAGGTGCAGCGGTTTATACATGTGGGCATTCTACACAGGCGCAGCGGTATATACATGTGGGCATTATACACAGGTGCAGCGGTATATACATGTGGGTATTCTACACAGGTGCAGCGGTATATACATGTGGGCATTATACACAGGCGCAGCAGTATATACATGTGGGCATTATACACAGGCGCAGCGGTATATACATGTGGGTATTATACACGGGCAGCAGTATATACATGTGAACATTATACACAGGGGCAGCAGTATATACATATGGACATTATACACCGGTGCAGCACTATATACTGCGGGAAATTTGGTGAGTTTTGATCAGAGATGTGCGGACAAGGTAGGCAGGGGTTTGAGGAGGCACTACCTCACCTGTCAGACTTTTTGCTCCAGAGTTTTAACTATAAAAAGGATTACAATAATACAAAGAAGATATTTATAATACATTCTTTGTATTTTTCCTATACTTTCTATAGTCGCAGCTCAGGAGTATACTGGAGTATGACAGGAGAGGCCCTGCCTCACCTGACTGCACACCACTGGGTAGTAAGTAACCCGTAGATACTCCTAGTGCCAGATTGTATCATAAAGCAGATATGTGCGGTTCCATCTTACACATGGGTACACCGGGAGACAATATGAGAAGAGTGATGGATTGTACTTCTGGCCTGTATAAGTGAGAACGGTATTGGTTACGCAGAGATATATGTAACATGTGTTCTTGTCTTCAGCGCCCATCGGCCAAGCTGTCCATCGCTTGCTTCTGATCCAGGCCTTCCGCCCAGACCGCTTGTTGGCCATGGCACATATCTTTGTCTCTACAATCCTTGGAGACTCTTTTATGTCGGTCATCGATCAGCCCCTGGATCTGGCATACATCGTGGACACAGAGGTAACGTCTGCCATCGCCACCACCTAGAACATTCCAGGGTTTAATGATCTCCTATCTGACCGTATTACACCTAGATGTAATGGGGCTCATTGCATTGTGGTTTTATCTTCAGGTGAAACCAAACACCCCAGTTCTGATGTGCTCTGTTCCCGGCTATGACGCCAGCGGCCGCGTGGAAGACCTAGCAGCTGAACAGAATAGTCAGATCACGTCAATCGCCATCGGTATGTCCTGAGAATCTGGGGCAGGAGTTGATGGTTAATGGATGATTGTGTTGTCGCTGACACCTGCTGCGTGGTTTTGTGTATTTAGGCTCAGCCGAAGGCTTTAATCAGGCGGAGAAGGCGATAAACACTGCGGTGAAGTCGGGAAGGTGAGGCAATCTGACGTTACTATGTGATATGGGGCTCCTGGTGGCAGATCGGCTGCAATGGTTGGTGTAATATGTGACGTTGGTTCCTCAGGTGGGTGATGCTGAAGAACGTCCACTTGGCTCCCGCTTGGCTGATGCAGCTGGAAAAGAAGCTCCACTCTCTGCAGCCACATTCCTCTTTCCGGCTCTTCCTAACCATGGAAATTAACCCCAAGGTAAAGCGCACGTGACTAATCTGTTTATAGGCAGGGTCAGTGAGATATACCGGGTGATGGATTTCATTCCTTCTACTCCTCTCCTGTACAAGCAGCAGGTGGCGGAGGGGATGAGCCAGGGTCTCTCTCGCCTTACACTTCTTCTCCGAGTCACTGATTGGCCCAGCTGGTTATGATGTCACCAGAGGGCTCTGTTCATAGCCAATCAGTGACGCACAACATCCGTAACGGTCTCACACTCCTACATGGTGCTTTTATACAGGAGGTAAAAACGGGAGAGGAGTTGGGGGTCGTGGCCCATGTATATTCTGTTTTCTCCTACTTCCTCGGGGGACGCTGAGAACTCTGGGGTGGAGGTGAATGGCGCCTGCCATGTTTAGAATGGTTTAGGATTGGAGATCTCACCCATCACTCAGTGGAGCAGGGTGTCTTTACTACAGGCTCCTGTATATTCAAGGAGCAAGAGGTTCATTCTGCACGGGACAGAAATACTTACCTTGAAAAACCAACGATAGTGCATACTGTGTCCTATAATTAGGAGACTCTCTGTATTCACCCCGACTTGTAACTGCGATCTGTACCATGGAGACGGGGTACAGACACTCAGGCGGGTGATCCACCAACGTGGGCCAAACTCTGTTCCTCCTTATGGGCCCTACACACTTTGCGATCTGACACCGAGCTACCCGACGGCGGATATGGGCGACCCGGCGGCGGGGGGGCAGTGACGGGGGGAGCGAAGTTTCTTCACTCCCCCCCCCATCACCCGGCTCCGTAGACGTGCAGGCAAATATGGACGATCTCATCCATATTGGCCTGCATGCACAAGCGACGGGGCACCAGCGATGAACAAGCGCGGGGCCGCACATCATTCATCGCTGGTGCCTCCACACTGCACGATATGAACGGTATCTCGTTCATTAATGAACGAGATCGTTCATATCTTTCAGTATTATCTCCCAGTGTGTAGGGCGCATTAGTCGTGCGCTCTTCATGTAATCGTGTATGTATTAAAACATAACTATTATGATCAAATAAGAGCGGTAGCTCAACCATATATGAATGAAAAATAAAATACAAAAAAATAAAAATTCAATACAAGTGGTCATATCCTATACTGACGTGTAAAGCCACGCTGGGGTGGCAGTCATAGAAGTGCATACACATCGGTGCGCTGACGGTGACCATACAGCGCATCTTTCCTGCATACAAAGGTTCTTGAGTGAGTTTAGCGTGACACGGACACTTGTGTATGTATGTGAGCTTCCCAGTGAGCGATTGGGTAGAAATATCCAATATCATTTCATAGATTTGTTCAGTGACAGTGCGTTATAGCCGGTGTTAGAGGGTGCCGCTCCCTCCGCCGTTACATCATCAGCTTGGTTCAGGGTTGGCTGACTTAAACCCAATGTTTGTTCTGTCCCCGAATCTCCCTCTGGTGAGCATGAATGACATTCTACAGTGGCTGTCCTCGCCCTGATGCGGGCGGTTAAATCTATTCTTGACATAGAGAATAAGGGACTGGCTCCTAAGCCTAAGACTCCGGTATTTAAACGCCAAATGGTGGTTAAGGCTGAATTCCCTCAGTCGTATCATCTTACTGACCTCGAGTGAAGCATGGCTTGCTCCTGGCAAATGGTTCCAGCTCCCAAAAAGACTTGTCTTTTTACTCTCTCCCAATAGGACATTGCGCTAAGTAGGAGGTTCCCCCTGCGGTAGATTATCGCGTAGCGCGCCTTGCTAGAAGCTCTGCATTACATGGCATATCTAATATCCTTACAAAGAACGAAGGTTCAGAAAGGTTGAGATTACCTAAAGGATTAAAAAAAAGGGGCAGACTAGATGGGTCAAGTGGTTCTCATCTGCCGTCACATTCTAAGTTTCTATTACCTATTCTGACAGTATCTTCCCTCAAGGACGCAACGGATAGAAAGCTTTTTCTCTGACATCCTAGTGGATGCTGGGGACTCCGTAAGGACCATGGGGAATAGACGGGCTCCGCAGGAGACTGGGCACTCTATAAGAAAGATTTGGTACTATCTGGTGTGCACTGGCTCCTCCCTCTATGCCCCTCCTCCAGACCTCAGTTAGATTTATGTGCCCGGCCCGAGCTGGTTGCACACTAGGAGCTCTCCTGAGCTTCTAGAAAGAAAGTTTAAATTAGGTTTTTTATTTTACAGTGAGACCTGCTGGCAACAGGCTCACTGCATCGAGGGACTAAGGGGAGAAGAAGCGAACCTACCTGCTTGCAGCTAGCTTGGGCTTCTTAGGCTACTGGACACCATTAGCTCCAGAGGGATCGACCGCAGGACCCGTCCTTGGTGTTCGTTCCCGGAGCCGCGCCGCCGTCCCCCTTACAGAGCCAGAAGCATGAAGTGGTCCGGAAAATCGGCGGCAGAAGACTTCAGTCTTCACCAAGGTAGCGCACAGCACTGCAGCTGTGCGCCATTGCTCCTCATACACACTTCACACTCCGGTCACTGAGGGTGCAGGGCGCTGGGGGGGGGCGCCCTGAGCAGCAATAATATCACCTTGGCTGGCAAAATAACCACAATATATAGCACCAGAGGCTATATATGTGGTAATTACCCCTGCCAGAATACAGAAAAAAGCGGGAGAAAAGGCCGCCGAAAAAGGGGCGGAGCCATCTCCCTCAGCACACTGGCGCCATTATTCCCTCACAGTTCCACTGGAAGGAAGCTCCCTGACTCTCCCCTGCAGTCTACACTACAGAAAGGGTAAAAAAGAGAGGGGGGCACTAAATTTGGGCGCAGTTTAATACAATAAGCAGCTATAAAGGGTCATAATTCAGTTAGTCCCTGTATTATTATAGCGCTCTGGTGTGTGCTGGCATACTCTCTCTCTGTCTCCCCAAAGGGCTTTTGTGGGGTCCTGTCTCCTTTAAGAGCATTCCCTGTGTGTGTGCGGTGTGTCGGTACGGCTGTGTCGACATGTTTGATGAGGAGACTTATGTGGAGGCGGAGCAGATGCCTATAAATGTGTTGTCACCCCCTGCGGGGCAGACACCTGAGTGGATGGACTTATGGAAGGAATTACGTGCAAGTGTTGACTCCTTACATAAAAAATTTGACGACATGCCAAATGCGGGACAGCCGGCTTCTCAGCTCGTGCCTGCCCAGACGATTCAAAGGCCGTCAGGGGCCCTGAAACGACCACTACCTCAGATGGCAGACACAGATGTCGACACGGATACTGATGCAAGTGTCGACGACGATGAGTCAAATTTAATGTCCACTAGGGCCATTTGTGGCATGATTGAGGCAATGAAAGAGGTATTACACCTTTCTGATATAAACCCAGGTACCTCAAAAAAGGGTATTATGTTTGGGGAGAAAAAACTACCAATAGTTTTTCCCCCATCTGAGGAATTGAATGATGTGTGTGAAGAAGCGTGGGCTTTCCCTGATAAAAAATTGGTGATTTCAAAAAAATTACTAATGGCGTTCCCTTTCTCGCCAGAGGATAGGTCACGTTGGGAAACTCCCCCTAGGGTGGATAAAGCGCTCACACGTTTGTCTAAAAAGGTGGCACTACCGTCTCCGGATACGGCCGCCCTAAAGGAACCTGCTGATAGAAAGCAGGAGGCTATCCTAAAATCTATATACACACACACTGGTGTTATACTGAGACCAGCTATTGCTTCAGCCTGGATGTGCAGTGCTGCTGCTGCTTGGTCAGATTCCCTGTCGGAAAATATTGACACCCTAGACAGAGACACTATATTGCTAACCATAGAGCATATAAAAGACTCAGTCTTATACATGAGAGATGCACAGAGGGAGATCTGCCGGCTGGCATCTAGAATAAGTGCATTGTCCATTTCTGCTAGGAGAGGCTTATGGACTCGGCAGTGGACAGGAGATGCAGATTCTAAAAGGCACATGGAAGTTTTGCCTTATAAGGGTGAGGAGTTATTCGGGGACGGTCTCTCAGACCTTGTTTCCACAGCAACAGCTGGGAAGTCTGCATTTTTGCCCCATGTCCCCTCACAGCCTAAGAAAGCACCGTATTACCAAGTACAGTCCTTTCGACCCCAGAAAAACAGGCGGGGAAAAGGCGTCTCCTTTCTGTCTAGAGGCAGAGGAAGGGGGAAAAAGCTGCAACACACAGCAGGTTTCCAGGACCAAAAGTCCTCCCCCGCTTCTTCCAAATCCGCCGCATGACGGTGGGGCTCCACAGGCGGAGCCAGGTACGGTGGGGGGCCGCCTCAGGAATTTCAGCGATCAGTGGGCTCGCTCACGGGTGGATCCCTGGATCCTTCAAGTAGTATCTCAGGGGTACAAGCTGGAATTCCAGGCGCCTCCCCCCCGCCGTTTCCTCAAATCAGCCTTACCGACGACTCCATCGGGCAGGGAGGCTTTGCTAGAGGCCATTCACAAGCTGTATTCCCAGCAGGTGATAGTCAAGGTACCCCTACTTCAACAAGGCCGGGGCTACTATTCCACACTGTTTGTGGTACCGAAACCAGACGGTTCGGTGAGACCCATTTTAAATTTGAAATCCTTGAACACGTACATAACAAAATTCAAGTTCAAGATGGAATCGCTCAGGGCGGTTATTGCAAGCCTGGACGAGGGGGATTACATGGTATCCCTGGACATCAAGGATGCTTACCTGCATGTCCCTATTTACCTTCCTCACCAGGAGTACCTCAGATTTGTGGTACAGGATTGCCATTACCAATTCCAGACACTACCGTTTGGACTGTCCACGGCACCGAGGGTGTTTACCAAAGTAATGGCAGAAATGATGATACTCCTTCGAAAAAAGGGAGTTATAATTATCCCGTACTTGGACGATCTCCTTATAAAGGCGAGGTCCAGGGAGCAGTTACTGGTCGGAGTAGCACTATCTCGGGAAGTGCTACAACAGCATGGCTGGATTCTAAACATTCCAAAGTCACAACTGGTTCCTTCCACACGCTTACTGTTCCTGGGGATGATTCTGGACACAGAACAGAAAAAAGTGTTTCTCCCGCAGGAGAAAGCCAAGGAGCTGTCATCTCTAGTCAGAGACCTCCTTAAACCGAAACTGGTATTGGTGCATCACTGCACACGAGTCCTGGGAAAAATGGTGGCTTCATACGAAGCAATTCCATTCGGCAGGTTCCATGCGAGGACCTTCCAGTGGGACCTCTTGGACAAGTGGTCGGGATCGCATCTTCAGATGCATCAACTGATAACCCTGTCTCCAAGGACCAGGGTGTCTCTACTGTGGTGGCTGCAGAGTGCTCATCTTCTAGAGGGCCGCAGATTCGGCATACAGGACTGGGTCCTGGTGACCACGGATGCCAGCCTTCGAGGCTGGGGAGCAGTCACACAGGGAAGAAACTTCCAAGGACTATGGTCAAGTCAGGAGTCGTCCCTACACATAAATATTCTGGAACTGAGGGCCATTTACAATGCCCTAAGTCAGGCAAAACCCCTGCTTCAAAACCAGCCGGTACTGATCCAGTCAGACAACACCACTGCAGTCGCCCATGTGAACCGACAGGGCGGCACAAGAAGCAGGATGGCAATGGCAGAAGCCAGAAGGATTCTCCGATGGGCGGAAAATCACGTATTAGCACTGTCAGCAGTGTTCATTCCGGGAGTGGACAACTGGGAAGCAGACTTCCTCAGCAGACACGACCTACACCCGGGAGAGTGGGGACTTCATCCAGAAGTCTTCCTACTGTTGGTAACCCGTTGGGAAAGGTCACAGGTGGACATGATGGCGTCCCGCCTCAACAAAAAGCTAAAGAGATATTGCGCCAGGTCAAGGGACCCTCAGGCGATAGCTGTGGACGCTCTAGTGACACCGTGGGTGTACCAGTCGGTTTATGTGTTCCCTCCTCTGCCTCTCATACCAAAGGTACTGAGAATAATAAGAAGGCGAGGAGTAAGAACGATACTCGTGGTTCCGGATTGGCCAAGAAGGGCTTGGGTACCCAGAACTTCAAGAAATGATATCAGAGGACCCATGGCCTCTACCGCTCAGACAGGATCTGCTACAGCAGGGGCCCTGTCTGTTCCAAGACTTACCGCGGCTGCGTTTGATGGCATGGCGGTTGAATTCCGGATCCTAAAGGAAAAGGGCATTCCGGAGGAAGTCATTCCTACGCTGATAAAAGCCAGGAAAGAAGTAACCGCGAACCATTATCACCGTATTTGGCGAAAATATGTTGCGTGGTGTGAGGCCAGGAAGGCCCCAACAGAGGAATTTCAGCTGGGTCGCTTTCTACACTTCCTACAGTTGGGAGTGACTATGGGCCTAAAATTGGGTTCCATTAAGGTCCAGATTTCGGCCCTGTCGATTTTCTTCCAGAAAGAACTGGCTTCACTGCCTGAAGTCCAGACTTTTGTAAAGGGAGTGCTTCATATTCAGCCCCCTTTTGTGCCTCCCGTGGCACCTTGGGATCTCAATGTGGTGTTGTTTCCTAAAATCACATAGGTTTGAACCACTTAAAACTGTGGATCTGAAATATCTCACGTGGAAAGTGGTCATGTTATTGGCCTTGGTTTCGGCCAGGCGTGTGTCAGAATTGGCGGCTTTGTCTTGTAAAAGCCCTTATCTGATTTTTCATAAGGATAGGGCAGAATTGAGGACTCGTCCCCAGTTTCTCCCTAAGGTGGTATCTGCTTTTCACTTGAACCAACCTATTGTGGTGCCTGCGGCTACTAGGGACTTGGAGGATTCCAAGTTACTGGATGTAGTCAGGGCCTTGAAACTTTGTTTCCAGGACGGCTGGAGTCAGGAAGACTGACTCGCTTTTTGTCCTGTATGCACCCAACAAGATAGGTGCTCCTGCTTCTAAGCAGACTATTGCTCGCTGGATTTGTAGCACAATTCAGCTGGTGCATTCTGCGGCTGGATTGCCGCATCCTAAATCAGTGAAAGCCCATTCCACGAGGAAAGTGGGCTCATCTTGGGCGGCTGCCCGAAGGGTCTCGGCTTTACAACTTTGCCGAGCTGCAACTTGGTCAGGGGCAAACACGTTTGCTAAATTCTACAAATTTGATACCCTGGCTGAGGAGGACCTTGAGTTCTCTCATTCGGTGCTGCAGAGTCATCCGCACTCTCCCGCCCGTTTGGGAGCTTTGGTATAATCCCCATGTTCCTTACGGAGTCCCCAGCATCCACTAGGACGTCAGAGAAAATAAGATTTTACTCACCGGTAAATCTATTTCTCGTAGTCCGTAGTGGATGCTGGGCGCCCATCCCAAGTGCGGATTGTCTGCAATACTTGTATATAGTTATTGCCTAACTAAAGGGTTATTGTTGAGCCATCTGTTGAGAGGCTCTGTTATATTTCATACTGTTAACTGGGTATAGTATCACGAGTTATACGGTGTGATTGGTGTGGCTGGTATGAGTCTTACCCGGGATTCAAAATCCTTCCTTATTGTGTCAGCTCTTCCGGGCACAGTATCCTAACTGAGGTCTGGAGGAGGGGCATAGAGGGAGGAGCCAGTGCACACCAGATAGTACCAAATCTTTCTTATAGAGTGCCCAGTCTCCTGCGGAGCCCGTCTATTCCCCATGGTCCTTACGGAGTCCCCAGCATCCACTACGGACTACGAGAAATAGGTTTACCGGTTAGTAAAATCTTATTATTATTTTTTTAAATTGTGTTTATTTATGATTTTTAACAGGAGTCCAGAAATTGCGCAGGAGCATTCCCTGCCACTCTCTTGGGCGCTACATCCAGGCACACAACAGCAGGAGACACAATATAGGGGTGATGTGGCAAATGTTGCACCCTGCGAAGGTGCAGTCACCTCCACACTCTTTGGCATAGCATCAGGGCACACAATAGCAGGAGGTTCACAGTGTAAAGGTGATGTGACTAATGTTACACCCTGCAAAGGTACAATCTCCCCCATCCTCTCTGGTACAGCATCCAGGCAGAAGGGCGCTTAATCCAAGCGGCCAAGGCATAAATCAGCATGGAGCCCTGCCACTCTTGTCACCATCTTATCCCCTGACTCCAAGATAGCTTGAAGAACCTGCTCCATGAGATACACAGGAAAAAAGGAGACAGGGAACTTTGAGCCACAGAGGGACAGCCCGGCAGCAGCAGGCACAGAAACAGCCACAAGATAAAGCTCTGAGGCAGCCGTGTAGAGACCAAGATGGCCGCCGCACGTCAGGACACCAAAGTGAGAAGCAGAAGATGAATCGACGCAAGGGACTTCCACAAGCAGCCAGGCAGAGTCGGTCACCATGTCCAGACCCCACATGGGCACGCAGCACCACCAGAGTTCACAGGAGGCAGCCGGCAAGCCAAATCCAAGATAGCCAGCAGCGCGTTTCACACACAGGTGACCGGAGTAGTAGCAGGCCACAGAAGGAGGTACACAGCCTCAAGAGGCCCCAAACCACTCCACAGGTATCAATGGTATGTCAAGCGCAGGTTCAGGGAAAAAGGAGTCCAGTAACCGGCAACAGGATAAATTACAGGCTCAATAGGCTGGGGAGCTTCAGGATGCACGTCCTGTCCCATGCCCACCCAGGCCACCAGATAGAAAGCATTTACATTGTCTCAAGTCCATCTATTCGCATGCAGGCGCTATTACACGGCCAGCTATGGCCTCAGCCTGGGTAGCTAAGACTATTGAAGGCTGGACTGATGCGCTTGAGGACAGCTTTCCATCAGACGCTACCTGGGAACAGCTAGCCCACATTTCTCGTATCCGGGAAGCAGCCTCTTACCTGGGAGTAGAAGTGTTGAATACTGGAGTCCTTGCTTCTAAAGCGTCAGCGACCTCTGTGGTCGCCCGGAGGGTCCTGTGGCTGCAGTTCTGGAAAGCAGACACTGATTCCATGAAGGCGCTCGAATCTCTGCCATTCGCTGGAGCCATACTGTTCGGCGCCGAGTTGGACAAGATCGTGGCTACTGTTGTAGCTTATGAATCTGCCTAGGACGTCCTCCTTCCGGTCCTTTCGCCCCCATTGTAAGGCTAAAGGCCAGTCCTTTCACAGGCAGTCTGGCTTACACAAGACCGCCAAACCCCACTCTAAACAATTGGGCTGCCAGACGCCCAGCTGCAAAGTCTCCATCTAATGGCGCAGTCCTCCTTCTGGGGGATCCCAGGGTGGGAGGCCGACTTCTTCAGTTTGCAGAGTCCTGGCGTTAGACCACCACTGACGCCTGGGTATGAAAAGTGGTCTCTCACGGGTACGCTCTCACCTTTCTGAAGCGCCCTCTCCAGCAGTTCTTTTGTAGAGGTCATCCAACAGACCCAGTCAAGGCCCTGGCTCTCCAGGAAGCCATTCAACCTCTGCTAAATTCAGGGGTAATAATACCGGTCCTTCCAGTACATCAAGGGAAGTGTTTTTACTCCACCCTCTTCCTGGTTCAAAAGCCAAATGGTTCCCATAGGCCTATTGTCAACCTCAAATCACAGGTTTATCCAAGTGCCCAAGTTTCGCATGGAAACTCTCCACTCCGTTGTCCTGGCTTTGGGACCTGGAGACTTCATGGCATCCTTAGATATTCAGGATGCCTACCTGCATGTGCCTATTACTCCCAAACATCAGCAATTCCTCAGATTTGCTGTCTTTCGGTGACATTATCAGTTTCAGGCCCTGCTCTTCGGGTTTTCTACGGCACCTCAGGTCTTTACCAAAATAATGGCTCTTATGACGGCACAACTTGGGGGTCAGAATACTTCTATACCTGGAGACCTTCTGTTTTTGGCGCAATCCCCGGAAGTACTCCACCACCATCTTCAACTGAATGTGGCCTTCCTACAGGAACACGGCTGGCTCATCAGCATTGCTCTTTTATGGCGTCTGTTGGACTTGTGTGGTTTGGATAGTTGGTTTAAGGTTCCTTGTCTGTCCTTTCTCCTCTGGGCTTGGTTAAGCTTAACGGAGTCACGTGGGGTATAGATGTGTAGAAGCCCGGCCAGAATCATTCAAGATTTAAAGTGCAAGACTCAACTCGCCACCATCTATAGTCCCGAGTTCCCAGTGTCCTCTATGGAATCGGAGAAAGGGTTTTTACTGGTAAAATGCTGTTTTTGTGTCCTGACATTCCTTCGAAGGGAGTACAGGGTTTGGCCTTTTCATAAGGACGTGGGAAATCGTCTACTCACACTATGTTTAATTACAAACGAGGGGGGATATAGAATTATATATAGTAAATTGCATGTAGTAATCTCCCTTTAATTTGTCCTTTATGGTCATAGGTGCCAGTGAATCTCCTGCGCGCTGGCCGCATCTTTGTGTTTGAACCACCACCTGGCGTGAAGGCCAACATGCTGCGAACCTTCAGTAGCATTCCCGTCTCTAGGATCTGCAAGGTGAGTCCAGACTGCTCGTGCTGAGGGTACCAGGGTAAGGGTCTTGCAGCCTGGCCGGGATTATGGCCTCACACCTCTGTCTTGGTGAATAGCTGTATGAGGTGCTGTCCAGGTACAAAAGAGGCAGCCATGTTGTAGACTGGATATCGCTCTCTGCCAGGCTGTTTCCTGTGAACCAGTCATATCACGGAGGCATAAGGACCACATTTGTGTGCAGTATATAGACTCATGATTTACTCTCTTCCTTTGTTTCTCTGCAGTCTCCAAACGAGCGTGCTCGGCTGTATTTCCTGCTGGCCTGGTTCCACGCAATCATCCAGGAACGCCTGCGTTACGCTCCACTAGGTTGGTCTAAGAAATACGAATTTGGTGAATCCGATCTGAGATCGGCCTGTGACACGGTGGATACTTGGCTGGACGACACCGCGAAGGCAAGTGATGTATTGAGAGGACATCATCGTAGAGGTTTGCCTGCCGGTTTCCTCATTTTATATCTGAGGCGGCCGATGTGACCTCTTACATACGGGGTTCGGGGGGGCGCTGGTGACCAGAACTGAGGCTCAGCACATGTTGAGGTATCAGGGTAAAGCTTTTACTGAGCTCTTGTTACCGTGGTTTGATTTCCGTTCTAGCTTCTCCTAGTTACAGCCGGCTTAGCACATCAATGAAGGGGGAGTTGTCAGTTACCTGCACAAATTACTGTACCCACTGGTGGCACAGTCTTCCAGACGGGCACATAGTGCTGAGTGTGCATCAATCCATTCCTTCCCGCATCCCTTCACTTCTCACCCTCATTAAGCTAATGACCCAGATCACATCCACCCTCAGTAATGAAACTCCATTTACGTCTTCAGGGCCGGCAGAACATCTCACCAGATAAGATACCATGGTCCGCTTTAAAGACCCTGATGGCACAGTCCATTTACGGAGGCCGCATTGATAATGAATTTGATCAGCGTCTGCTCAACACCTTCCTCGACAGACTCTTCACTACTTCAAGTTTTGATGGGGACTTTAAACTTGCTTGTAAGGTGGATGGACACAAGGACATCCAAATGCCAGATGGCATCAGGTAATCATGTGCAACGGTCTTCTTAATCTTATTATGGAACAGTTATTTCTTTCATCCCTATTGGACTGCGACCCAGCTCCAGCACTATTGCCCCCTATACCCCACCTGCCCTGCTCCAGCACTAGCACCCCCAATACCCCAAGGTACGACTGCGTCCGGCACTAGCGCCCTCTATACCCCAAGGTACAACTGCGTCCCAGCCCTGCTCCAGCACTAGCGCCCTCTATACCCCAAGGTATGACTGCGTCCCAGCCCTGCTTCAGCACTAGTGCCCCCTATACCCCAAGGTATGACTGCGTCCCAGCCCTGCTCCAGCACTAGTGCCCCCTATAACCCAAGGTATGACTGCATCCCAGCCCTGCTCCAGCACTAGCGCCCTCTATACCCCAAGGTACAACTGCGTCCCAGCCCTGCTCCAGCACTAGCGCCCTCTATACCCCAAGGTATGACTGCGTCCCAGCCCTGCTTCAGCACTAGTGCCCCCTATACCCCAAGGTATGACTGCGTCCCAGCCCTGCTCCAGCACTAGTGCCCCCTATACCCCAAGGTATGACTGCATCCCAGCCCTGCTCCAGCACTAGCGCCCTCTATACCCCAAGGTGCAACTGCGTCCCTGCCCTGCTCCAGCACTAGTGCCCCCTATACCCCAAGGTATGACTGCGTCCCAGCCCTGCTCCAGCACTAGCGCCCTCTATACCCCAAGGTGCAACTGCATCCCTGCCCTGCTCCAGCACTAGTGCCCCCTATACCCCAAGGTATGACTGCGTCCCAGCCCTGCTCCAGCACTAGTGCCCCCTATACCCCAAGGTATGACTGCGTCCCAGCCCTGCTCCAGCACTAGCGCCCTCTTTATACCCCAAGGTATGACTGCGTCCCAGCCCTGCTCCAGCACTAGTGCCCCCTATACCCCAAGGTATGACTGCGTCCCAGCCCTGCTCCAGCACTAGCGCCCTCTATACCCCAAGGTACAACTGCGTCCCTGCCCTGCTCCAGCACTAGCGCCCTCTATACCCCAAGGTATGACTGCGTCCCAGCCCTGCTTCAGCACTAGCGCCCTCTATACCCCAAGGTATGACTGCGTCCCAGCCCTGCTCCAGCACTAGTGCCCTCTATACCCCAAGGTACAACTACGTCCCGGCCCTGCTCCTGCACTAGTGCCCCCTATACCCCACCTGCCCTGCTCCAGCACTAGCGCCCTCTATACCCCAAGGTACGACTGCGTCCCTGCCCTGCCAGCACTAGTGCCCCCTATACCCCAAGGTACGACTGCGTATCAGCTCCAGCACTAGTGCCCCCTATACCCCAAGGTACAGCTGCGTCCCTGCCCTGCTCCAGCACTAGTGCCCCCTATACCCCACCTGCCCTGCTCCAGCACTAGCGCCCACTATACCCCAAGGTACAGCTGCGTCCCTGCCCTGCTCCAGCACTAGTGCCCCCTATTCCCCAAGGTACAGCTGCGTCCCTGCCCTGCTCCAGCGCTAGTGCCCTCTAATACCCCAAGGTGCAACTGCGTCCCTGCCCTGCTCCAGCACTAGTGCCCTCTATACCCCAAGGTACAACTACGTCCCAGCCCTGCTCCTGCACTAGTGCCCCCTATACCCCACCTGCCCTGCTCCAGCACTAGCGCCCACTATACCCCAAGGTACGACTGCGTACCAGCTCCAGCACTAGTGCCCCCTATACCCCAAGGTACAGCTGCGTCCCTGCCCTGCTCCAGCGCTAGTGCCCTCTAATACTCCAAGGTGCAACTGCGTCCCTGCCCTGCTCCAGCACTAGTGCCCTCTATACCCCAAGGTACAACTACGTCCCAGCCCTGCTCCTGCACTAGTGCCCCCTATACCCCACCTGCCCTGCTCCAGCACTAGCGCCCTCTATACCCCAAGGTATGACTGCGTCCCAGCCCTGCTCCAGCACTAGCGCCTCCTATACCCCAAGGTACGACTGCGTCCCAGCCCTGCTCCAGCACTAGTGCCCTCTATACCCCAAGGTATGACTGCGTCCCAGCCCTGCTCCAGCACTAGTGCCCTCTATACCCCAAGGTACAACTACGTCCCAGCCCTGCTCCAGCACTAGTGCCCTCTATACCCCAAGGTGCAACTGCGTCCCAGCCCTGCTCCAGCACTAGCGCCCACTATACCCCAAGGTATGACTGCGTCCCAGCCCTGCTCCAGCACTAGCGCCTCCTATACCCCAAGGTACGACTGCGTCCCAGCCCTGCTCCAGCACTAGCGCCCTCTATACCCCAAGGTACAACTACGTCCCAGCCCTGCTTCAGCACTAGCGCCCACTATACCCCAAGGTACGACTGCGTCCCAGCCCTGCTCCAGCACTAGTGCCCTCTATACCCCAAGGTACAACTACGTCCCGGCCCTGCTCCTGCACTAGTGCCCCCTATACCCCACCTGCCCTGCTCCAGCACTAGCGCCCTCTATACCCCAAGGTACGACTGCGTCCCTGCCCTGCCAGCACTAGTGCCCCCTATACCCCAAGGTACGACTGCGTATCAGCTCCAGCACTAGTGCCCCCTATACCCCAAGGTACAGCTGCGTCCCTGCCCTGCTCCAGCACTAGTGCCCCCTATACCCCACCTGCCCTGCTCCAGCACTAGCGCCCACTATACCCCAAGGTACAGCTGCGTCCCTGCCCTGCTCCAGCACTAGTGCCCCCTATTCCCCAAGGTACAGCTGCGTACTTGCCCTGCTCCAGCGCTAGTGCCCTCTAATACCCCAAGGTGCAACTGCGTCCCTGCCCTGCTCCAGCACTAGTGCCCTCTATACCCCAAGGTACAACTACGTCCCAGCCCTGCTCCTGCACTAGTGCCCCCTATACCCCACCTGCCCTGCTCCAGCACTAGCGCCCACTATACCCCAAGGTACGACTGCGTACCAGCTCCAGCACTAGTGCCCCCTATACCCCAAGGTACAGCTGCGTCCCTGCCCTGCTCCAGCGCTAGTGCCCTCTAATACTCCAAGGTGCAACTGCGTCCCTGCCCTGCTCCAGCACTAGTGCCCTCTATACCCCACCTGCCCTGCTCCAGCACTAGCGCCCTCTATACCCCAAGGTATGACTGCGTCCCAGCCCTGCTCCAGCACTAGCGCCTCCTATACCCCAAGGTACGACTGCGTCCCAGCCCTGCTCCAGCACTAGTGCCCTCTATACCCCAAGGTATGACTGCGTCCCAGCCCTGCTCCAGCACTAGTGCCCTCTATACCCCAAGGTACAACTACGTCCCAGCCCTGCTCCAGCACTAGTGCCCTCTATACCCCAAGGTGCAACTGCGTCCCAGCCCTGCTCCAGCACTAGCGCCCACTATACCCCAAGGTATGACTGCGTCCCAGCCCTGCTCCAGCACTAGCGCCTCCTATACCCCAAGGTACGACTGCGTCCCAGCCCTGCTCCAGCACTAGCGCCCTCTATACCCCAAGGTACAACTACGTCCCAGCCCTGCTCCAGCACTAGTGCCCCCTATACCCCACCTGCCCTGCTCCAGCACTAGCGCCCTCTATACCCCTCCGTAAGACTGCGTCCCTGCCCTGCCAGCACTAGTGCCCCCTATACCCCAAGGTACGACTGCGTATCAGCTCCAGCACTAGTGCCCCCTATACTCCAAGGTACAGCTGCGTCCCTGCCCTGCTCCAGCGCTAGTGCCCCCTATACCCCAAGGTACAGCTGCGTCCCTGCCCTGCTCCAGCACTAGTGCCCCCTATACCCCACCTGCCCTGCTCCAGCACTAGCGCCCACTATACCCCAAGGTACAGCTGCGTCCCTGCTCTGCTCCAGCACTAGTGCCCCCTATACCCCAACTGCCCTGCTCCAGCACTAGCGCCCCCCTATACCCCAAGGTATGACTGCGTCCCAGCCCTGCTCCAGCACTAGCGCCCTCTATACCCCAAGGTACGACTGCGTCCCAGCCCTGCTCCAGCACTAGTGCCCTCTAATACCCCAAGGTGCAACTGCGTCCCTGCCCTGCTCCAGCACTAGTGCCCTCTATACCCCAAGGTACAACTACGTCCCAGCCCTGCTCCTGCACTAGTGCCCCCTATACCCCACCTGCCCTGCTCCAGCACTAGCGCCCACTATACCCCAAGGTACGACTGCGTCCCTGCCCTGCCAGCACTAGTGCCTCCTATACCCCAAGGTACGACTGCGTATCAGCTCCAGCACTAGTGCCCCCTATACCCCAAGGTACGACTGCGTATCAGCTCCAGCACTAGCGCCCACTATACCCCAAGGTACAACTACGTCCCAGCCCTGCTCCTGCACTAGTGCCCCCTATGCCCCACCTGCCCTGCTCCAGCACTAGCGCCCACTATACCCCAAGGTACGACTGCGTCCCTGCCCTGCCAGCACTAGTGCCCCCTATACCCCAAGGTACGACTGCGTACCAGCTCCAGCACTAGTGCCCCCTATACCCCAAGGTACAGCTGCGCCCCTGCCCTGCACCAGCACTAGTGCCCCCTATACCCCACCTGCCCTGCTCCAGCACTAGCGCCCACTATACCCCAAGGTACGACTGCGTCCCTGCCCAACCCAGCACTAGTGCCCCCTGTTCCCCAAGGTACGACTGCGTACCAGCTCCAGCACTAGCGCCCCCCTATACCCCAAGGTACAGCTGCGTCCCTGCCCTGCAGTAGTGCCCTCTATACCCCAAGGTACAGCTGCTTCCAAATCCTGCTCCAGCACTATTGCCCTCTATACCCCAAGGTACGACTGCATCCCCTGCCATGCTCCAGCACTAGTGCCATCTATACCCCAAGGTACAGCTGCTTCCCTGTCCTGCTCCAGCTTATTGCCCTCTATACCCCAAGGTACGACTGCATCCCTGCCCTGCACTAGCGCCCTCTATACAACAAGGTACAGCTGTGTCCCTGCCCTGCTCCAGCGCTAGCGCCCTCTATACCCCAAGGTACGACTGCGTCCCAGCCCTGCTCCAGCGCTAGCGCCCTCTATACCCCAAGGTATGACTGCGTCCCAGCCCTGCTCCAGCACTAGCGCCCTCTATAGGTACGTTTGCATCCCACAATACAGATTCAGATAATCAAGCTGCATGTTAGGTGGTCATTGTGTTCTTATTGTGTGGTCACTGTGTTATTTTAGGCGTGACGAGTTTGTGCAGTGGGTGGAGTTACTGCCAGACACACAGACTCCATCCTGGCTTGGACTACCGAACAACGCCGAATGTGTCCTCCTCACCACACAGGGTAACGTGCCGCCTGCTTACATTACTGACTACTCCACTAACTTGGCTTTTATGTCATCTTTCATTCACCCCGTCTCCACACCCACATCTCCTCCTGGGTGTGGAGTAAGCTTTTCTCACATTCTTTTACATTGTAACACTTGTGCGTCATGATGTGTGATTAACGTATTCACAATATTGTCTCTCCCCAACCACCCATTACCGGCTGTCTGACTGCTTCTCTGTCTCTCTCTAACCACACATTACCGGCTGTCTGACTGCTCTTGTTTCTCTCTCTCCCTAACCGCACATTACCGGCTGTCTCATCCTTCAGCAGTCTTGTGCTTTCCTGGCATCTTTCTGATCCATGACCTAATACCTCTTCTCTGTCTCTTCCTGTTACTGTCTCTGGGTTTCCTGTTGCATCCTCTATTTCTTTATCATCCACTAGGGGTCACTGGAGTACTCTTGGGATATGGACGGGCGTAGCCGAACAAAGGCACTGAATATTTAAATTTAGGACTCTCCCCCCTCCATATCCCCGAGTACCTCAGTGTACTCTCTCAGTGTATTTTCGGTGCTCACAGCACGAACATCGGCTTGTGGGAAGTGCCCACAGTTGAGATTTTATTTTATTTTTCATTTTACTTTTTATTTTACACTTCCCTTCCCCAGTTTCTTGAAAAACATGGGTCCGGGATGGTGCCGCTGCAAGGCAGCGTATGGCGTGTCGGTCCTCACAAAGAGCACCCTCACAGCCACAGGCGCTGCAAGGCAGCGCATGGCGTGTCGGTCCTCACAAAGAGCACCCTCACAGCCACAGGCAGCCACTGTCTCCTGCAAGCTGGACGGAGCTTACAGAAGAAGCCCCGTCACAGCCAGGAATAAGCAAAGAGCTGGACGGAGCTTACAGGAAGAAGCCCCGTCACAGCCAAGATGAGGTATCTGACAGAGAAGCTGGACGGAGCTTACAGAGAGAAGCCCCGTCACAGCCAGGATGAGAAGCTGGACGGAGCTTACAGAGAGAAGCCCCGTCACAGCCAGGATGAAAGTCCGTCACATGAGACGGAGCTTACAGGAGGCACAAGGTATGGTGGGGGGTCAGGGCGGTCAGCTCACGCTGCCGCCCTGCTGTGTGGGAAGTGTGATTTTACTGTTGCCCGCCGCTGAAGCCGCCGCTGAAGGTGTCCCGCTGAATTAAGCTAGAAACAGCGCTGAGCGGCCGCACGTCACTCAGAGACGCCGGCCGCTCTCCCAGCGCTGATTACCCGGCACCACTGTAAGGCGCCGCCGAGAGAGAGAAAGTGTTCTAACAGAGCGGCCGCACGTCACTCACAGACGCCGGCCGCTCTTCCAGTGAGGACACCGCACGCCGCTGATGCCCGGCCACTGCTGTATGAAGGGGCCGCCCGCTCTTTCAGACGGCTCCCCGGCGCTATACACAGCGCTCCCTACTCTCCCTGCACTCGCTCCCGTACGCTACAGGTAACACTACCTCACAAGCAGCGCAGCTGCAGGGGGGGTGAGGGGGAGTAATGCCCATAGCAGCAGCACCATATAGCAAGGCTGCATGGGTTAAGAATAGGCTGGTCAGCGTTTTAAACAGTAAGGAATAGGCTATCAGTGTCATAACCTATTGCATTTTTTTTTTTTTTTTTTTACCATGTTTTCTGGTATTTTCTGTTAAGGCTGCAAGATAATACAAAATTCACTGCAGGCACTGTTCATATTAATGAAGCCTAACTAAATGCATGTATTTTACTGTATCCTAGACCTGTGTTATCACTGTATAATAGGCTATTAAGCCTATATTAACTGTATAATAGGCTATTAAGCCTATATTAACACTGCAGCAGGTAACCTGTACTGTGATTTTTTGTGAAAGCATGGCATGACGGCCATTTTTAATCATTGCTGGTTTTCCAGCTTATAATTCCAGAACATTCCGGCCATACACCTCTACTCCACAAGGAGGCGCAGGGGTGTTAGTGGGAATTTTTGGCTGTATTTCTACATAATTCTAGAACATTCCTGCCCTACATCTCTAAGCCACCAGAGGAGCAGGGGGGTTAGTAGGAATTTGGTTCGGGTTTCATATGCCCATGTGAACTGTTTTCACATAAAGAATACTCTGGTTTCTCTTCACATCGAATAAATCTTTCGTTTTTTACTAAAGTTTCAGTAGAGAGAAACAACCATGAGTTTAATATGTTCAGCAATAACATATATATATATGACACATAATAACGTCAATAAGTCATGCAAGTGTCTGTCTGTTGCCTATTGTGGTGTCTGTCTACATAGCGAGTAAGGCTCTAGCGCAGACTAAAAATAATTTTTAAAAATCTTACGTTGGCAATTCAAATTAAAAGAGCGGTAACATCGGAGTCTCGGAAGTGATTCCGCCAGCTCTAACAAAAGACAGTCTTTCCAAACAATTTCCCTTTGGGTACCAGAGTGTTTATTTCACTGGTCTTATAATTTAATGCACGATTTTATGTCAAATCTCACACCGATAACTACAAGTGAGAAGGGTACATACATAATCGGTTCCAAAATGACGCAATCCGCTATTGGTAAATGCGTTTCTGTCAAACTTTATAAAAACCCAGGATACATTTGGGTTAATATAATCTATGTATGAAACAATGACGATCACTGTTAAAACAAGCTGCAAAGGATATCTGTAATGCTTCTGCTAACGCCGGTTACTTTCATCGTCGCTAGTTAAGCGCGACAAGGCCAGAGCTGGGTTGCTCCTAAATTTGATATTCAGATATCAAAACGCAAATACTTGTAACGGCGTTTGAGCTCGTTGCTCCTAAATTTGATATTCAGATATCAGAACGCAAATACTTGTAACGGCGTTTGAGCTGGTTGCTCCTAAATTTGATATTCAGATATCAAAACGCAAATACTTGTAACAGCGTTTTATCCCTTTATAAGCGGTGGTACAAAACAGTCACGCCTTGTAATGACAGGACGCTACAGTCAGCAAGCCAGTGGTTTCATGACCTCTTTTCCAATTGTGGAAGCGCGTCTTTACATGTTACATTTGCGAGATTTCCAGACATGCATGTCTCAGCTATTTACAGATTAAAGGACAAAACTGCCTCTGTGGAACGGTTTGGCAGGTTGCCATTTAGTCTTGCCTGGTTTTCAGCTGTCTTTATAATCCAGGCAGTAGTACTCCAACAGAGTCAGAGTTACTTATTCCCCTCTGTTTGAGCAAAACCAAACAGCTCCGTTGCAATTTCAATCAGCAAGTCACTTACTACAGTGGGAAAATGGATTTTCTGCGGTTAGTATTTGCTTATTGGAGCCACAAGATTACATAATTGCATTTGATCTTCACAATGCGTATTTACCCATTCCGGTTTGTTCATCACAGGTTCTAGCGTTTGCAAATCGCCACAACCATTAACCATTTCAGGTCTACCGTTGCTTATCGCCTCGGGTATTTACCAAAGTGAGGTTGGGGATGATAGCTCATCTCACAGAAGAACTCTGTCTCAACAGAGTTTCTCTATCTTAGCTGATCTGCTCATAAGAACTTTGTTTCAACAAAGTTCCTCGAACTTGCGCTACTAAGGTATACTGCGGTAGCAGATCAAGTTCGAAAACATTCGCATCTAATTCCGTCTAAACGATGTCAATTCCTAGGTAAGATTATAAATATGGTAAATCAAAGACTTTTACCTACTACACCAGCAAGAACAAATGTACATCTAGTAATTAGTGCAAAACACGCACACTAGCGGTACATTGGTGTATTCACCTATTAAGAATAAAGATGTGTTTTTAATTTAGTTCGCCACCCTTCACTCGCGTTTCCCACAGAGGAACAAGGGTGCATATACTCGGGACGAGAGTCGCAGAGGGTCAGGATTTGTAGTTAAACAAGATCAGCGACAAAGGTTCTAAAATGGATCACGACAGATTGCTGTCGATAAATGTCCTGGAACTCCGTGCATTTTACAATGCAATACATGCTTCGCTTTCAGTCTGACCAGGGGCAGTCAGACAAGGCAACGGCAGTTGCATACACAACAACCAGGGAGAACCAAGAAGCCGCATGGCAATGCGGCAGGTAACTCAAATCCTCAATGGCTCAGAACACCATTATGTGCAAATGTCAAGAGATCATTCCGTGAGTGGACATCTGTTCCGTGAGTGGACATCTGTTAGACAGATGATCTCACCCGTCAGGATTTGGATCCTGAAAACTGGACATTAATTCCAGAGGTGTTTCATATGTGAGTCCACAGAAGGGGGTTACCCTCAGGTATACATGATGGCATCTCGCCACAATTACAAAAGCTCAGTATGTGTACAAAACAACAGATCACAAGGGCAGTGGTGGTGGAGTCTCTCACATTCATGTGGTCATTCAGCATCGGGTATCTGGCTCCACCATTTTCCGCTGCTCTCTCCGTTGCAAAAACGGATCATAAGACAGTTCGTCACAGTCATACTGGTGGTATCTCATGGGTTTCGGAGAAGTTTGCTTCTCGAATTTCCAAGGAATACTTGCACACGATCTTGGCCGCTCATAATACGTCCAACCTGTTACATCAGGGAACGTTCTTTTACCCATAGTTACCTATGTACCTATTCCCTAGGTACCGCAGCTGCGGTTGACGGGGTGAGGGTTCAGACCGCCCTCTTAAGAAATAGAGCATTACAGTATCGGTTATACCAACCATGTTACGAGCTAGTAAGCCGCTTAAGACAGCTCATTATTACAAAATTTCGTGTGATTACATAGGTGGTAAACCTCGGAAGTATCCGACATCATCCTTCAAGTTACCCGTATTCTGATAAACGGGGTGGGATGGAAAACTGCGTTTATCTGCACTAAGGGTGCAGGTATCTGTATGGTAAACTTATTTTCAAAGACGTTTGCCTCTATTTGCGTCTGTACACATCTTTCTACAAGGTGTCATCAAAGTTCAGACTCTAGTTATCCCACCTACAACACCAGGTGGCTTGAGGTTGGGTTCAGATTTCTTACAGTTTTCATATTTTGAACCCTTACAACAAATGGGGATTAAGTTTCTCACTTTGGAAAACATTTTTCTTCTAGCCTTGGCTTCGGCAAGGGTGCTTCGGCAAGGGTTTTGTTTTCATATTTGGGTGCCTTGTATTCCAAGCCACCGTATTTGAGTTTTCTCATGACAAAGCAGATCTTCGGACGAATTCCGCTTTCGTATTCTTCACATCAATATACCAATAGTGGTTCCTGTGTGGACAGCACATTCTAGAATTCTGAATGTGGTACACGCATTACGCGTTTATATATGTCCCGAACGTCTACAGTACGTGATATGAATACGTTGTTTGTTCTCTATGATACTGCCAACTGGGGTTAGCCAGTTTCTCAGCAGACATTATCCAGTTGGATAATAATAATGACTACAAGTCAGGCTTACTTTAAGGCTAGGTTACAATCGCCTACGTCAGTAATAGCTCATCCCACAGGTTCTGTGGGAATGTCAGACCCAGCGGGTCGTGGAGCGTCTACGACGCGGCTACATAGCCTTCAGTGCACCACGTTTGTGCACGTTTACACGTTATGAATGGTGGCGCCATCAGCATCTAGCTTTGGGCTGCCTACTGTTACAAGTATCAAACAGCTCTCCCGCCCACGAGGGAAGCTTTGGTACGTCCCAAGAGTACTCCAGTGACCCCTAGTGGATGATAAAGAAAATAGGATTTTGGTACTTACCAGGTAAATCCTTTTCTTTGAATCCATAGGGGGCACTGGACGCCCACCCAGAGCAGTTTTACCTGGGTTGTTTTAAGCTCAAGGGAGCTTAGGGTAACAAGTTTTACTTGATTGATATTAAGCTCAGAGGAGCTTATGGTAACACATTTTCACCGATGGGTTCAAATTATAAAGTTCTATCGGTTATGGTGTCAACTGTTTAGTTGACAGTAAGGTTATGGGTCAACATGGTTGTTGTCCGTTATGTTATAGGTATTCTCCATTGTCAACCTCTCTATATAGTTCCTGTTCGCTCAGTAAAAAACACTGAGAGAGTACACTGAGGTACTCGGGGATATGGAGGGGGGAGAGTCCTAAATTTAAATATTCAGTGCCTTTGTTCGGCTACGCCCGTCCATATCCCAAGAGTACTCCAGTGCCCCCTATGGATTCAAAGAAAAGGATTTACCTGGTAAGTACCAAAATCCTACTTTCCCTCCATCCATCAGTCTTAGAATAGACGGCCACCTTGTATCCCCTGCAGTCTCTGCTGCAGTTACATCGTTATTGTGGCTTTCTCTAACGTCCTAAGTGGATGCTGGGGACTCCGTAAGGACCATGGGGAATAGCGGCTCCGCAGGAGACTGGGCACAAAAGTAAAGCTTTAGAACTACCTGGTGTGCACTGGCTCCTCCCCCTATGACCCTCCTCCAAGCCTCAGTTAGATTTTTGTGCCCGAACGAGAAGGGTGCACACTAGGGGCTCTCCTGAGCTGCTTAGTGAAAAGTTTAGTTTTAGGTTTTTTATTTTCAGTGAGACCTGCTGGCAACAGGCTCACTGCATCGAGGGACTAAGGGGAGAAGAAGCGAACTCACCTGCGTGCAGAGTGGATTGGGCTTCTTAGGCTACTGGACATTAGCTCCAGAGGGACGATCACAGGCCCAGCCATGGATGGGTCCCAGAGCCGCGCCGCCGGCCCCCTTACAGAGCCAGAAGAGGTCCGGAAAATCGGCGGCAGAAGACGTCCTGTCTTCACCAAGGTAGCGCACAGCACTGCAGCTGTGCGCCATTGCTCCTCAGCACACTTCACACTTCGGTCACTGAGGGTGCAGGGCGCTAGGGGGGGGCGCCCTGAGCAGCAATAAAAACACCTTGGCTGGCGAAAATACATCACATATAGCCCCCAGGGCTATATGGATGAATTTTAACCCCTGCCAGAATCCATAAAAAAGCAGGAGAAAAGTCCGCGAAAAAGGGGCGGAGCCTATCTCCTCAGCACACTGGCGCCATTTTCCCTCACAGCTCAGTTGGAGGGAAGCTCCCCTGGCTCTCCCCTGCAGTCACTACACTACAGAAATGGTTAAAAAAGAGAGGGGGGCACTAATTAGGCGCAGTATTAACAATACAGCAGCTATAAGGGGAAAAACACTTATATAAGGTTATCCCTGTATATATATAGCGCTCTGGTGTGTGCTGGCAAACTCTCCCTCTGTCTCCCCAAAGGGCTAGTGGGGTCCTGTCCTCTATCAGAGCATTCCCTGTGTGTGTGCTGTGTGTCGGTACATTTGTGTCGACATGTATGAGGAGAAAAATGATGTGGAGACGGAGCAGATTGCCTGTAATAGTGATGTCACCCCCTAGGGGGTCGACACCTGAGTGGATGAACTGTTGGAAGGAATTACGTGACAGTGTCAGCTCTGTATAAAAGACAGTGGTTGACATGAGACAGCCGGCTACTCAGCTTGTGCCTGTCCAGACGTCTCATAGGCCGTCAGGGGCTCTAAAGCGCCCGTTACCTCAGATGGCAGATATAGACGCCGACACGGATACTAACTCCAGTGTCGACGGTGAAGAGACAAATGTGACTTCCAGTAGGGCCACACGTTACATGATTGAGGCAATGAAAAATGTTTTACACATTTCTGATAATACGAGTACCACCAAAAAGGGGTATTATGTTCGGTGAGGAAAAACTACCTGTAGTTTTCCTGAATCTGAGAAATTAAATGAGGTGTGTGATGATGCGTGGGTTTCCCCCGATAACAACTGATAATTTCTAAAATGTTATTGGCATTATATCCTTTCCCGCCAGAGGTTAGGGTGCGTTGGGAAACACCCCCTAGGGTGGATAAAGCGCTCACACGCTTGTAAGGGCTCTACCCTCTCCTGAGATGGCCGCCCTTAAGGATCCTGCTGATAGAAAGCAGGAGGGTATCCTAAAATGTATTTACACACATACTGGTGTTATACTGCGACCAGCAATCGCCTCAGCCTGGATGTGCAGTGCTGGGTTGGCGTGGTCGGATTCCCTGACTGAAAATATTGATACCCTAGATAGGGGACAGTATATTATTGCCTATAGAGCATTTGAAAGATGCATTTCTATATATGCGTGATGCACAGCGGACTATTTGCCGACTGGCATCAAGTCTAAGTGCGTTGTCCATTTCTACCAGTAGAGGGTTATGGACACGACAGTGGTCAGGTGATGCGGATTCCAAACGGCATTTGGAAGTATTGCCTTATTAAGGGGAGGAGTTATTTGGGGTCGGTCTTTCAGACCTGGTGGCCACGGCAACAGCTGGGAAATCCACGTTTGTACCCCAGGTCGCCTCTCAACATGAGAAGACGCCGTATTATCAGGCGCAGTCTTTTCGTGGACAAGCGGGCAAAAGGTTCCTCATTTCTGCCCCGTGACAGAGGGAGAGGAAAAAGGCTGCAGAAATCAGCCAGTTCCCAGGAACAGAAACCCTCTCCCGCCTCTGCCAAGCCCTCAGTATGACGCTGGGGCTTTACAAGCAGAATCAGGCACGGTGGGGGGCCCGTCTCAATGAATTTCAGCGCGCAGTGGGCTCACTCGCAAGTAGACCCCTGGATCCTTCAGGTGATATCTCAGGGGTACAAATTGGAATTCGAGACGTCTCCCCCTCGCCGTTTCCTAAAGTCGGCTTTACCGATGTCTCCTTCTGACAGGGAGACAGTTTTGGAAGCCATTCACAAGCTGTATTCCCAGCAGGTGATAATCAAGGTACCCCTCCTGCAACAGGGAACGGGGTATTATTCCACACTGTTGTGGTACCGAAGCCGGACGGCTCGGTGAGACCGATTCTAAATCTAAAATCTTTGAACACTTACATACAGAGGTTCAAATTCAAGATTGAGTCACTCGGAGCAGTGATTGCGAACCTGGAAGAAGGGGACTACATGATGTCTCGGGACATCAAGGATGCTTACCTTCATGTCCCAATTTACCCTTCTCACCAAGGGTACCTCAGGTTTATGGTACAGAACTGTCACTATCAGTTCAGACGCTGCCGTATGGATGGTCCACGGCACCCCGGGTCTTTACCAAGGTAATGGCCGAAATGATGATATTCCTTCGAAGGAAGGGAATTTTAGTTATCCCTTACTTGGACGATTCCCTGATAAGGGTAAGATCCAGGGAACAGTTGGAGGTCGGTGTAGCACTATCTCAGGTAGTGTTGCGGCAGCACGATTGGATTCTCAATATTCCAAAATCGCAGCTGGTTCCGACGACTTGTCTTCTGTTCCTAGGGATGATCCTGGACACAGTCCAGAAAAAGGTGTTTCTCCCGGAGGAGAAAGCCAGGGAGTTATCCGAGCTAGTCAGGAACCTCCTAAAACCGAGCCAACTCTCAGTGCATCAATGCACAAGGGTTCTGGGTAAAATGGTGGCTTCCTACGAAGCAATCCCATTCGGCAGATTCCACGCAAGAACTTTCCAGTGGGACCTGCTGGACAAATGGTCCGGGTCGCATCTTCAGATGCATCAGCGGATATCCCTGTCACCAAGGACAAGGGTGTCCCTCCTGTGGTGGTTGCAGAGTGCTCATCTTCTAGAGGGCCGCAGATTCAGCATTCAGGACTGGGTCCTGGTGACCACGGATGCCAGCCTGTGAGGCTGGGGAGCAGTCACACAGGGAAGGAATTTCCAGGGCTTATGGTCAAGCCTGGAGACATCACTTCACATAAATATCCTGAAGCTAAGGGCCATTTACAATGCTCTAAGCTTAGCAAGACCTCTGCTTCAAGGTCAGCCGGTGTTGATCCAGTCGGACAACATCACGGCAGTCACCCACGTAAACAGACAGGGTGGCACAAGAAGCAGGAGGGCAATGGCAGAAGCTGCAAGGATTCTTCGCTGGGCGGAAAATCATGTGATAGCACTGTCAGCAGTATTCATTCCGGGAGTGGACAACTGGGAAGCAGACTTCCTCAGCAGACACGACCTCCACCCGGGAGAGTGGAGACTTCACCCAGAAGTCTTCCACATGATTATAAACCGTTGGGAAAAACTCGACCGGTATTGCGCCAGGTCAAAGGACCCTCAGGCAATAGCTGTAGACGCTCTGGTAACACCGTGGGTGTACCAGTCAGTGTATGTGTTCCCTCCTCTGCCTCTCATACCCAAGGTACTGAGAATTATAAGATGGAGAGGAGTAAGCACTATATTCGTGGCTCCGGATTGGCCAAGAAGGACTTGGTAACCGGAACTTCAAGAGATGCTCACGGAGGATCCGTGGCCTCTACCTCTAAGAAGGGACCTGCTCCAGCAAGGACCCTGTCTGTTCCAAGACTTACCGCGGCTGCGTTTGACGGCATGGCGGTTGAACGCCGGATCCTGAAGGAAAAAAGGCATTCCGGATGAAGTCATCCCTATCCTGATCAAAGCCAGGAAGGATGTAACCGCAAAACATTATCACCGCATTTGGCGAAAATATGTTGCGTGGTGCGAGGCCAGTAAGGCCCGACGGAGGAAATTCAACTGGGTCGATTCCTACATTTCCTGCAAACAGGAGTGTCTATGGGCCTGAAATTGGGGTCCATTAAGGTTCAAATTTCGGCCCTGTCAATTTTCTTCCAAAAAGAACTAGCTTCAGTCCCTGAAGTTCAGACGTTTGTAAAAGGGGTACTGCATATACAGCCTCCTTTTGTGCCTCCAGTGGCACTTTGGGATCTCAATGTAGTTTTTGGGTTCCAAAAGTCACATTGGTTTGAACCACTTAAATCTGTGGAGTTAAAATATCTCACATGGAAAGTGGTCATGCTGTTGGCCCTGGCCTGGGCCAGGCGCGTGTCAGAATTGGCGGCTTTATCCTGTAAAAGCCCTTATCTGATTTTCCATTCGGACAGGGCGGAATTGAGGACTCGTCCTCAGTTTCTCCCTAAGGTGGTTTCAGCGTTTCACCTGAACCAACCTATTGTGGTGCCTGCGGCTACTAGGGACTTGGAGGACTCCAAGTTGCTAGACGTTGTCAGGGCCCTGAAAATATATGTTTCCAGGACGGCTGGAGTCAGAAAATCTGACTCGCTGTTTATCCTGTATGCACCCAACAAGCTGGGTGCTTCTGCTTCTAAGCAGACTATTGCTCGTTGGATTTGTAGTACAATTCAGCTTGCACATTCTGTGGCAGGCCTGCCACAGCCAAAAATCTGTAACTGCCCACTCCACAAGGAAGGTGGGCTCATCTTGGGCGGCTGCCCGAGGGGTCTCGGCTTTACAACTTTGCCGAGCAGCTACTTGGTCAGGAGCAAATACGTTTGTAAAATTCTACAAAATTGATACCCTGGCTGAGGAGGACCTGGAGTTCTCTCATTTGGTGCTGCAGAGTCATCCGCACTCTCCCGCCCGTTTGGGAGCTTTGGTATAATCCCCATGGTCCTTACGGAGTCCCCAGCATCCACTTAGGACGTTAGAGAAAATAAGAATTTACTTACCGATAATTCTATTTCTCGTAGTCCGTAGTGGATGCTGGGCGCCCATCCCAAGTGCGGATTGTCTGCAATACTGGTACATAGTTATTGTTACCAAAAAATCGGGTTATTGCTGTAGTGAGCCATCTTTTCTAGAGGCTCCTCTGTTATCATGCTGTTAACTGGGTTTAGATCACGAGTTATACGGTGTGATTGGTGTGGCTGGTATGAGTCTTACCCGGGATTCAAAATCCTCCCTTATTGTGTACGCTCGTCCGGGCACAGTATCCTAACTGAGGCTTGGAGGAGGGTCATAGGGGGAGGAGCCAGTGCACACCAGGTAGTTCTAAAGCTTTACTTTTGTGCCCAGTCTCCTGCGGAGCCGCTATTCCCCATGGTCCTTACGGAGTCCCCAGCATCCACTACGGACTACGAGAAATAGAATTATCGGTAAGTAAATTCTTATTTTTTCGCTTGATAAAATATGATTGAGTATAACAATATTGTAATGTGACTAGTACGTTTCTGGGTGTCCGCCGCTGAATCTAATAATCAGCCATCGGGTGGGCATGGGAAATCTATTGGCTGGCAACCATCCTTTTGTACCTTATATAATTTATCTGCATTTTCCTTGTGGTGGAGGCTGCGCAGCTTCTTTCTGTATTCGCTTTCAGTGCTTTATTTTCCCCACACTTTATTTTTGTCTTTTTTTCCTTTATGGTTCAGGCATTGACATGATCAGCAAAATGCTGAAGATGCAAATGCTGGAGGATGAGGATGACTTGGCTTATGCGGAGACAGAGAAAAAGCAGAGAACCGATTCCACGTCGGACGGCCGCCCAGCCTGGATGAGGACGCTGCACACCACCGCCTGCAACTGGCTACACGTCATTCCACACACCCTCAGCCACCTGAAGCGCACAGTGGAGAACATAAAGGTTAGCTCCTCTCCTCTACATACATAGGAGACATCCGTATTGTGGCTGCAGCCGGTCTTACACCTAGCAGTGACATCACAGGAAGTACAGATGTGTCCTCATACATCACTGCTGCAGCCGCTCTTACACCTAGCAGTGACATCACAGGAGGTACAGATGTGACCTCATACATCACTGCTGCAGCCGCTCTTACACCTAGCAGTGACATCACAGGAGGTACAGATGTGACCTCATACATCACTGCTGCAGCCGGTCTTACACCTAGCAGTGACATCACAGTAGGTACAGATGTGACCTCATACATCACTGCTGCAGCCGCTCTTACACCTAGCAGTGACATCACAGGAGGTACAGATGTGACCTCATACATCACTGCTGGAGCCGCTCTTACACCTAGCAGTGACATCACAGGAGGTACAGATGTGACCTCATACATCACTGCTGCAGCCGCTCTTACACCTAGCAGTGACATCACAGGAGGTACAGATGTGACCTCATACATCACTGCTGCAGCCGGTCTTACACCTAGCAGTGACATCACAGTAGGTACAGATGTGACCTCATACATCACTGCTGCAGCCGCTCTTACACCTAGCAGTGACATCACAGGAGGTACAGATGTGACCTCATACATCACTGCTGCAGCCGCTCTTACACCTAGCAGTGACATCACAGGAGGTACAGATGTGACCTCATACATCACTGCTGCAGCCGCTCTTACACCTAGCAGTGACATCACAGGAGGTACAGATGTGACCTCATACATCACTGCTGCAGCCGCTCTTACACCTAGCAGTGACATCACGGGAGGTACAGATTGCTGCTCCTGGTACAGGCAGACGGTGGGTACACATTACATGGGGTATGGGCACAGATTGCTGCTCCTGGTACAGGCAGACGGTGGGTACACATTACATGGGGTATGGGCACAGATTGCTGCTCCTGGTACAGGCAGACGGTGGGTACACATTACATGGGGTATGGGCACAGACTGCTGCTCCTGGTACAGGCAGACGGTGGGTACACATTACATGGGGTATGGGTACAGATTGCTGCTCCTGGTACAGGCAGACGGTGGGTACACATTACATGGGGTATGGGCACAGATTGCTGCTCCTGGTACAGGCAGACGGTGGGTACACATTACATGGGGTATGGGCACAGATTGCTGCTTCTGGTACAGGCAGACGGTGGGTACACATTACATGGGGTATGGGCACAGATTGCTGCTCCTGGTACAGGCAGACGGTGGGTACACATTACATGGGGTATGGGCACAGATTGCTGCTCCTGGTACAGGCAGACGATGGGTACACATTACATGGGGTATGGGCACAGATTGCTGCTCCTGGTACAGGCAGACGGTGGGTAGACATTACATGGGGTATGGGCACAGATTGCTGCTCCTGGTACAGGCAGACGGTGGGTACACATTACATGGGGTATGGGCACAGATTGCTGCTCCTGGTACAGGCAGACGGTGGGTAGACATTACATGGGGTGTGGGCACAGATTGCTGCTCCTGGTACAGGCAGACGGTGGGTACACATTACATGGGGTATGGGCAGATTGCTGCTCCTGGTACAGGCAGACGGTGGGTACACATTACATGGGATATGGGTACAGATTGCTGCTCCTGGTACAGGCAGACGGTGGGTACACATTACATGGGGTATGGGCACAGATTGCTGCTCCTGGTACAGGCAGACGGTGGGTACAGATTACATGGGGTATGGGCACAGATTGCTGCTCCTGGTACAGGCAGACGGTGGGTAGACATTACATGGGGTATGGGCAGATTGCTGCTCCTGGTACAGGCAGACGGTGGGTACACATTACATGGGGTATGGGCAGATTGCTGCTCCTGGTACAGGCAGACGGTGGGTACACATTACATGGGGTATGGGCACAGATTGCTGCTCCTGGTACAGGCAGACGGTGGGTACACATTACATGGGGTATGGGCACAGATTGCTGCTCCTGGTGCAGGCAGACGGTGGGTACACATTACATGGGGTATGGGCACAGATTGCTGCTCCTGGTACAGGCAGACGGTGGGTACACATTACATGGGGTATGGGCACAGATTGCTGCTCCTGGTACAGGCAGACGGTGGGTACACATTACATGGGGTATGGGCACAGATTGCTGCTCCTGGTACAGGCAGACGATGGGTACACATTACATGGGGTATGGGCACAGATTGCTGCTCCTGGTACAGGCAGACGGTGGGTAGACATTACATGGGGTATGGGCACAGATTGCTGCTCCTGGTACAGGCAGACGGTGGGTAGACATTACATGGGGTGTGGGCACAGATTGCTGCTCCTGGTACAGGCAGACGGTGGGTACACATTACATGGGGTATGGGCACAGATTGCTGCTCCTGGTACAGGCAGACGGTGGGTACACATTACATGGGGTATGGGTACACATTGCTGCTCCTGGTACAGCAGGCTTTTTCAACCAGTGTGCCGTGGCACACTAGTGTGCCGCGACCAGTTGCAAGGTGTGCCGCGGAGCCAGAGCAGCTTCCTGCACCTTCAGAGTGAACTGTTGGCCCGGGCTCTTCTTAGAGGATTAGTCATGCTCCGGCCATGACCTATGCCTTGAAAACGATGTGATATCATAGGTCACGGCCGCCGCGTCTCACCACCCAGCCAGCCCACCCGCCTGCATACACATCTTCCAGTTCCCACCTGCATACACATCTTTCCTTGCCCACCCACATCCACACCTGCCCGACCGCTGCTCAGTATTTGCAGAACTCCACTATGAACAAACCCGCCACTGAGGGACAGGGAGTAGGACAGCTGATAATACTTGTTATTTTATTTCTCCTGTGGGGAACAATAGGATTTCAAAAGGATTTATGTGGGGAGAATATGAATTTATAGATTTATGGGGGGAACAATGTGAATAATTAATGTGGGGAGCAATAGGATTTATGTGGGGAGCAATGTGATTGTTTTTCTGTGTAGGCCAATGTACAGTATGTGTGGATTTTTTTTTTTTTTTTTTACTGTGAGGGCCAATGTATATGTTTTGTTTTTTCTGTGGGGAACTGATGGTGTGCCTTGGCAATTTTAAAATATTGTTCGGTGTGCCGCTAGTAAAAATAGGTTGAAAATCACTGTGGTACAGGCAGACGGTGGGTACACATTACATGGGATATGGGTACAGATTGCTGCTCCTGGTACAGGCAGACGGTGGGTACACATTACATGGGGTATGGGCACAGATTGCTGCTCCTGGTACAGGCAGACGGTGGGTACAGATTACATGGGGTATGGGCACAGATTGCTGCTCCTGGTACAGGCAGACGGTGGGTAGACATTACATGGGGTATGGGCAGATTGCTGCTCCTGGTACAGGCAGACGGTGGGTACACATTACATGGGGTATGGGCAGATTGCTGCTCCTGGTACAGGCAGACGGTGGGTACACATTACATGGGATATGGGTACAGATTGCTGCTCCTGGTACAGGCAGACGGTGGGTACACATTACATGGGGTATGGGCAGATTGCTGCTCCTGGTACAGGCAGACGGTGGGTACACATTACATGGGGTGTGGGTACAGATTGCTGCTCCTGGTACAGGCAGACGGTGGGTACACATTACATGGGGTGTGGGCACAGATTGCTGCTCCTGGTGCAGGCAGACGGTGGGTACACATTACATGGGGTGTGGGCACAGATTGCTGCTCCTGGTACAGGCAGACGGTGGGTACACATTACATGGGGTATGGGTACAGATTGCTGCTCCTGGTACAGGCAGACGGTGGGTAGACATTACATGGGGTATGGGTACAGATTGCTGCTCCTGGTACAGGCAGACGGTGGGTAGACATTACATGGGGTATGGGTACAGATTGCTTCTCCTGGTGCAGGCAGACGGTGGGTACACATTACATGGGGTGTGGGCACAGATTGCTGCTCCTGGTACAGGCAGACGGTGGGTAGACATTACATGGGGTATGGGTACAGATTGCTTCTCCTGGTACAGGCAGACGGTGGGTACACATTACATGGGGTATGGGTACAGATTGCTGCTCCTGGTACAGGCAGACGGTGGGTAGACATTACATGGGGTATGGGTACAGATTGCTTCTCCTGGTACAGGCAGACGGTGGGTACACATTACATGGGGTATGGGCACAGATTGCTGCTCCTGGTACAGGCAGACGGTGGGTAAAGATTGCTGCTCCTGGTGCCATATTTTACCTTACATGGCGTTGGGAAACACGTTTGCTGCTGGTTCCAGAGATATAGCACAGAAAAAACACTGAGGCATCTTGGGAGTATGGAGGGGGTAGAGAGTTACTAATTTAAATATTTAAATGTGCCTATCCCTGCTAACGCCCCGTCCGTATCCCAAGAGTTCTCCAGTGCCCCCTGTGGATTGAAAGAAAAGGATTTATCTAGTAAGTACCAAAATCTATTTTTGCATTGCAGGATCCTCTGTTCAGGTTCTTTGAACGCGAGGTAAAGATGGGCGCCAAGTTGCTTCAGGACGTGCGTCAGGATCTCACGGACGTGGTACAAGTGTGTGAAGGAAAGAAGAAACAGACAAACTATCTGCGCACTTTGATTAATGAGCTGGTGAAAGGTATGTGACTTTAGTGATGTTCCTCAGCGCATATCTCAGACAGATGAGCTGGAGACTGGGTACATATTAGACCATATATATTTCCGACACAAATCACAATGATATATTGACCATATCGTGTAATGTGTACGCTCAGTCGCGCTCATGTGGGTTATTTGCTCGGTCGTCCCATTGGACGTACTGCACGCAAAATGGGCCAGGGAACGACGACGTGCTAGAATACGGCCATGAATCATGTATATTGGTTGTACATACTGTGCGATATGTTGTTTTATAGGTCGCTTCGTCGGCCGGGCTACACATCTGATGTCCCCTATCCCAGATTCCTCCTCCATCTCCTACACATTTATCTGAACCTCCAGGACGCCTAAAACTTTCTGCTTTTCCCTCCCTTAAGGTATCCTCCCTCGGAGCTGGTCTCGCTTCACAGTTCCCGCCGGGATGACGGTCATTCAGTGGGTCGCAGATTTTAGTGAACGTATTAAACAGTTTCAAAATATATCTCAGGCCGCAGCGACCAGTGGAGCCAAAGAACTGAAGGTGAGACTAATACACGCTACATACATGATGTATGACGGAGGGATCGCCTCTGTAGGGGCCACTGATCATACATGATGTGTGACGGAGGGATCGCCTCTGTAGGTGACACTGATCATACATGATGTGTGACGGAGGGATCGCCTCTGTAGGTGACACTGATCATACATGATGTGTGACGGAGGGATCGCCTCTGTAGGGAACACGGATCGTTGCTGCAGAGGCTTATGGGTATATTACACTTCTGTACATTAGATGGCTATGATAAATAAATGCATGTGGTGGTCATATAAATGCTATACATGTCACAGATGCCCCTCTGTAATACTTCTAATAACTGTTCACACTGATTGGGGGGGGGGGGTTATATGGAGAAGTTCATCCAGTAATTGAGAAAATCAAGAGCCACTGTGTATGCCTGCCTACAGGGGTTACTGGGGGGTGGGGGAAGGGTGCCTGCCTGCAGGGGTTACTGGGGGGAGGGTGAAGGGTGCCTTTCTGCAGGGGGTGCTACTGGGGGAAGGGTGCCTGCCTGCAGGGGGTGTTACTGGGGGAAGGGTACCTGCCTGCAGGGGTTACTGGGGGGAGGGTGAAGGGTGCCTGTCTGCAGGGGTTACTGGGGGGAGGGTGAAGGGTGCCTGTCTGCAGGGGGTGCTACTGGGGGAAGGGTGCCTGCCTGCAGGGGGTGTTACTGGGGGAAGGGTACCTGCCTGCAGGGGGTGTTACTGGGGGAGGGTGAAGGGTGCCTGTCTGCAGGGAGGGTTACTGGGGGAAGGGTAAAAATAGAAATAAAGAGCGCTTGTTAGAATTATATATGTGTGTGCAAAACCTGTGGAAAAAATGATGGTTAGTGTGATGTTTACAGCCCTTTTAGGACTTTTTAAGGACCGGGTTCCAAATGAGCAAAAAAGGATTTTTATAATTCCTATCTAACCCTATCTAAATACCTGTCAGGCCGTTATAGTGTTTGGAGAGCTTCCTCATCCGTGTGCAGTGGGATCCCTCTGTGGTGTCCGCTCTCCACTGGTGAGATGTATTAGCGGCTGCTGGCTCAGATTAGCGGCTGGCGGCTATAATTAGCGGCTGACAGACGGCTGATTCCCCGTCTATGTCACGTTGTTCACGGCACTCACAGTTTGATGGAAGGTGCGGTGCCCGCTCCACGGTTAGGCTGTAGTATCGGCTGACGGCTGATCACTGTAATTAGTGACTGGCGGCTATGATTAGCGGCTAACAGCCGGCTGGTTCCCCCGTCTGTGTCACGCTTGATATTACAGTTCAATGCACAGCCTTAGGTCCTTAGAAAATAATCCAACGCGTTTCAGGCATAAGCCCGTCATCTAGGAACATCTCAACAGTGGAGAGCGGACACCACAGAGGGATCCCACCGCACACCGATGAGGAAGCTCTCCAAACACTATAACGGCCTGACAGGTATTTAGATAGGGTTAGATAGGAATTATAAAAATCCTTTTTTGCTCATTTGGAACCCGGTCCTTAAAAAGTCCTAAAAGGGCTGTAAACATCACACTAACCATAATTTTTTCCACAGGTTTTGCGCATACACATATATAATTCTAACAAGCGCTCTTTATTTCTATTTTTACAGTATATAATTTTAATAGAGCTGCTTTTAAACCCCCATTCTAGCGCAATTAAGTCTTTTATTTATAATACTGGGGGAAGGGTGCCTGCCTGCAGGGGGTGTTACTGGGGGAAGGGTGCCTGCCTGCAGGGGGTGTTACTGGGGGAAGGGTGCCTGCCTGCAGGGGGTGTTACTGGGGGAAGGGTGCCTGCCTGCAGGGGGTGTTACTGGGGGAAGGGTGCCTGCCTGCAGGGGGTGTTACTGGGGGAAGGGTGCCTGCCTGCAGGGGGTGTTACTGGGGGAAGGGTACCTGCCTGCAGGGGTTACTGGGGGAGGGTGAAGGGTGCATGTCTGCAGGGGGGGTTACTGGGGGAAGGGTGCCTGCCTGCAGGGGGTGTTACTGGGGGAAGGGTACCTGCCTGCAGGGGTTACTGGGGGAGGGTGAAGGGTGCCTGCCTGCAGGGGGGGGTTACTGGGGGAAGGGTGCCTGCCTGCAGGGGTTACTGGGGGAGGGTGAAGGGTGCCTGTCTGCAGGGGGAGGTTACTGGGGGAAGGGTGCCTGCCTGCAGGGGGGGGTTACTGGGGGAAGGGTGCCTGCCTGCAGGGGTTACCACTGGGTTTGGCTTATGTGTGTAGGTGACGCACAGCGGCATCGCACCTTTGTCCTGTGTGTGTGTAGGTGACGCACAGCGGCATCGCACGTTTGTCCTGTGTGTGTAGGTGATGCACAGCGGCATCGCACGTTTGTCCTGTGTGTGTGTGTGTGTAGGTGACGCACAGCGGCATCGCACGTTTGTCCTATGTATGTGTGTGTAGGTGACGCACAGCGGCATCGCACGTTTGTCCTGTGTGTGTGTGTAGGTGACGCACAGCGGCATCGCACGTTTGTCCTATGTATGTGTGTGTAGGTGACGCACAGCGGCATCGCTCGTTTGTCCTATGTATGTGTGTGTAGGTGACGCACAGCGGCATCGCACGTTTGTCCTGTGTGTGTAGGTGTAGGTGACGCACAGCGGCATCGCACGTTTGTCCTATGTATGTGTGTGTAGGTGACGCACAGCGGCATCGCACGTTTGTCCTGTGTGTGTGTGTGTAGGTGACGCACAGCGGCATCGCACGTTTGTCCTGTGTGTATGTGTGTGTAGGTGACGCACAGCGGCATTGCACCTTTGTCCTGTGTGTGTAGGTGACGCACAGCGGCATCGCACGTTTGTCCTGTGTGTGTGTGTAGGTGACGCACAGCGGCATTGCACCTTTGTCCTGTGTGTGTAGGTGACGCACAGCGGCATTGCACCTTTGTCCTGTGTGTGTAGGTGATGCACAGCGGCATTGCACCTTTGTCCTGTGTGTGTAGGTGATGCACAGCGGCATTGCACCTTTGTCCTGTGTGTGTAGGTGACGCACAGCGGCATTGCACGTTTGTCCTGTGTGTGTAGGTGACGCACAGCGGCATCGCACGTTTGTCCTGTGTGTGTGTGTAGGTGACGCACAGCGGCATCGCACGTTTGTGTGTGATGTGCGCAGTGAGTGTTATGCTAGCTTTATCACTCTGATTTATTTCCCCCAATAGAACATCCACGTGTGGTTGGGCGGCTTGTTTGTCCCAGAAGCTTACATCACGGCCACCAGACAGTACGTGGCTCAGGCAAACAGCTGGTCCCTGGAAGAACTGTGTCTGGAAGTGAGCGTCACCAATTCCCTCAGTGAGGTTCTGGACGCCTATAGCTTCGGAATCGCAGGTAAGCTCGCTGTAATTGCTGGATATTGTATACTGCATCCAGCCGTGTCACAGACAGCCGTACGCTACCAGCCGCGGACACATCTATATATTCTATATTTGAGATAATGGTCACTGGAGCTGCCTGCACACAATCTACAGGCGCGGTGACCAGACACGGACGGTCGCATTTCTTACGTGATCTGCCATAGGCTCAGTGTGTTGATATCTTACTCAGCAATCCGAGTGTTCCGTGCAGCGTATGTACAGCGCTGCGTATTCCGTGTCACCGCCGCCGCCAGAGCGAACCCTGTGTATCAGTGATGAATCTCATGTTTTTGCCTTTTAGGTCTGAAACTCCAAGGTGCGATCTGCACAAACAACAAGCTGTCCCTGTCTAACGCCATTTCCACGGTGCTGACGCTGACTCAGCTGCGCTGGAGCAAGCAGAGCAAAGCGGAGAGGAAGGCTAATGCGGTGAGTGCTGCCGCAGCGTAGTAATGATACTGTGTACACGGAGGTTGTACTGTGCTGCTATTGTGAGGGCGGTGGATGTAATCCCAATTCACGCACGCCATCGCGGTGGGGCCAGAGCAGAGCCGGGGGGGATTGGAGTCAGATTCTTCCCCTGCCTGCTGGAGCAGGGAATGGGTTACCAGCCATGGCCATAGGGGGCTGTCTGTCATGCGGCCCCGGGCCTCAGGATCTCTTTCTCTTGGACGGTTCATCCTGCTGCGCCGGGCCCTTACTTTCTGCTTCATGTGACTTCCCAATTGGCAGGCCGGGCACAGCAGCCGTATTCAGGGAGCAGCCTGGCCACTGCCTGCTGCGGGACTCCGGAGAGGTAAGTGTAATTATACGGGTGCGGTGTGGGCCTCCTGCACCCAATATGCCAGTTGTCACACCCCTACTCCTTCCAGGGGACTCGCTGGGACTGGGCGGGTGGCTGTGTACACTGCATTCAGGATTGGGGAGGGGGGCTCCTGTTCAGTCCTGTGTTATACAACCATTATTTTCTGTGGTCAATGGGACCTATTACCTTCCTTTCATCTTTCCTGGGAGACGGACCTGCCCGGGTCCTGTCCCGGCTTTGGGGGTGATTCCGAGTCGATTGTAGCCCTGCGATCATGACCATAGACATTCAGGGGGACGCCCAGCACAGGGCAAACCCGTCCCGCATGTCAGTGCCGCCCCCCAACGCCCCCTGCGGAAGTGCAAAAGCATCACACAGAAGCGATGCTTTTGCACTTTAGGAGCAGCTCCTGGCCAGCGCAGCTTTAGAGTGCTGGCCGGGAGTCACTCGTCGCTCCCCTGCCCGCAGCGGCTGCATGAGACGTCGCGCAGCCGCTGCGAAAAACCCCCCCTCCCCCAACTGTCCGGCCACGCCTGCGTTGGCCGGACCGCTCCCACGAAACTGCATCCAAAACACCGCTGCCCAGTGGCCGTCTGACATGCACTGCGGCTCCAGCGTATGCGCAGTTCTGACCTGATCGCACCGCTGCAATAAACGGCAGCGTGCGATCAGGTCAGAATATGACCCCCTTTGTTAGAGAAACATTATAACAGAAGGTGACTCTGATCACAAAAAATTGGCTCAAAAATCACACAACTGACATAAAAACTATTCACATTTATTAAAAACACAATAGCGATCTGTAATCACTCCTGTAGGTGGGGATCACTAATAAACGTCACTCCACAGTGTGCGCAATAATGGAATAAGTAATGAAGACTGGCCACCCCACGGGTCAGGTGCTAAGAGGTATAACGTGATCTTCTGTAAATGGGATCCTGTATTTCGGGTGACAGGGTGAATACATAGATCTCCTGTATGTCAGAGAGCCTTGGATTTGATTTATTGTTTGTACGTCTCATACGTTGGGGTTACGTTTCTTTTCCTATTTCTCTTCTCTCATTGGAGATGGGTTTTTATCCTCTCCCTATCATTCTGTACTCCTGGCCTGCCCTTCCGGGAATTATCAGACACAACTGCTCCAAAGTAGCCACTGGGTGTAGGGGGATACGGGTTTTCTGATGGTAAGTGTGAAGTGGCCAGGCTTCCTACAGAAATCCCCGGAGACAAGAGGCACATTCAGAGTTTGTATAAATGTAATGCGTTGTCTTTTCCTGACGTTTTCTGACCCCCTCTTCTTCTTCTTCTTCTTCTTCTTCTTCTTCTTCTTCTTCTTCTTCTTCTTTTAGGTCACCTTGCCTGTTTACCTGAACTTCACCCGCGCCGACTTGATCTTCACGGTTGACTTTGACATTGCCACCAAAGAGGACCCGCATAGCTTCTATGAGCGGGGGGTGGCGATCCTGAGCACAGAGTAACAGTAGACGTGTAGTAAGCGCTTGTAGTTGTTCGTGTTGCTCAGTTCTGTGGATGCAGGGGATGTTTAATGGAGCGGTCATGTGGTTGGATGGTGATATGTTGGTTGGGGACGTGGTCGACGGGAATGTGATTTAGAAAGACGGATGATGGAATAAAATATGGAAATGTCCTTATCGGGAAAGGGAAGTCGCATCGCATTATGTGGAGAGAGTCTTTGGTAGGTTACAGTCAGAAGGAAACACGTTTATGTGTAACTTTTACATGTGTTCTTTATATAACTGCTTGGTGTTATTTTAAGCTATTAAAAACTCTGCAATACGTGACCTGTGAGTTGTTGTTTATTATGGGTATTTATATCTACTGAAAGCTTGAAGAGCGCAGGTGTTATGTAGTTACTTATACACCTATATGCAGTATTCTTATCATTGCTTCTCTGTAAGGCTTCAGAATATAGCTACACCCCAATCGTGTTCCCTGCTGTGGAATTCTCATGTTCCGCGTCACTCACAGGACAGCGACTGATGGGCAGATATTAACGATCTCCGAGATCTCTTCCAAACTATGGTCCCCCTGTGTTTACACGCTGTAAGTCAGGCTGTAGGAGCACAGAAGGGCTGGGGGCAACGGCAGGATGTGGAGGAGGTCCAGGACTGTAGGAGCATCAAAAGAGGTCTCCTCCTGCAGCACCAAGCTATCCCTGACCCCTTACACCTCCTTGGGGAACACATTCTACTCAGAGTAGCAGCTCCTCCAGCCTGAGCACACCCTAACAGCAGTGCTGAGAGGATGAGAGTGATCACAAGGTGTAGGGAGCAGGGACCGCAGGGGGTGTGTGTAGGGAGCAGGGACCGCAGGGGGAGTGTGAAGGGAGCAGGGACCGCAGGGGGGGGGGGGGGGGGGGGGGGGTTGTAGGGAGCAGGGACCGCAGGGGGAGTGTGTAGGGAGCAGGGACCGCAGGGGGGGGGGGGGGGGTGTAGGGAGCAGGGACCGCAGGGGGGGGGGGGGTGTAGGGAGCAGGGACCGCAGGGGGAGTGTGTAGGGAGCAGGGACCGCAGGGGGAGTGTGTAGGGAGCAGGGACCGCAGGGGGGGGGGGGGTGTAGGGAGCAGGGGGAGTGTGTAGGGAGCAGGGACCGCAGGGGGGGGGGGGGGGGTGTAGGGAGCAGGGACCGCAGGGGGAGTGTGTAGGGAGCAGGGACCGCAGGGGGAGTGTGTAGGGAGCAGGGACCGCAGGGGGGGGGGGGGTGTAGGGAGCAGGGACCGCAGGGGGAGTGTGTAGGGAGCAGGGACCGCAGGGGGGGGGGGGGTGTAGGGAGCAGGGGGAGTGTGTAGGGAGCAGGGACCGCAGGGGGGGGGGGGGGTGTAGGGAGCAGGGACCGCAGGGGGAGTGTGTAGGGAGCAGGGACCGCAGGAGGGGTGTGTAGGGAGCAGTGACCGCAGGGGTGGGGTGTAGGGAGCAGGGACCGCAGGGGGTGTGTGTAGGGAGCAGTGACAGCAGGGTGTGGCGTGCGTAGGAAGCAGGGTGGGTGTGTGTGTAGGAAGCAGGGGCCGCAGGTTGTGTGTGTGTGTGTGTGTGTGTGTGTGTGTGTGTGTGTGTGTAGAGAGCAGGGGCCACAGGGTGTGTGCGCGCTTGGGCAGGGGCCGCAGGGTGTGGGTGTGTGTAGGGAGCAGGGTGTGTGCGCGTAGGGAGCAGGGTCTGCAGTGTGTGTGTGCACGCAGGGTCTGCAGGGGGTGTGTGTGTGTGTGTGTAGGGAGCAGGGGCCCGCAGGGTGTGTGTGTGTGCTTGGGCAGGGACCGCAGGGTGGGTGTGCGTGCGTAGGGAGCAGGGGCCGCAGGGTGTGGGTGTGTGTAGGGAGCAGGGTCTACAGGGTGCTCGCGTGTAGGGAGCAGGGTCTGCAGGGGGGGGGGAGAGGGGTGCGCGCGCGTAGGGATCGGGGGCCGTAGGGGGCGGGGACCGCAGGGTGCGCGCGCAGGGACCGCAGGGTGTGTGTGTGCGCAGGGACCGCATGTGTGTGCGTGCGTAGGGACCGCAGGGTGTGTGTGCGCGCGTAGGGACCGGGGAGGGAGGGGGGTGTGCGCGTGTAGAGAGCGGGGACCGCAGGGTGGGTGTGCACGTAGAGAGCGGGGTCCGCAGGCTGGGTGTGCGCGTAGGGAGCAGGGTGTGGGTGTGTAGGGAGCGGGGATCACCATTACTAATCTCTCAGGCAGGAGACTCCAAACACGTATTGTCCTTACTGTTAAGAAACCTTTACGTCTCTGTGTACGAAATCTCCTCTCTTCTAACCTAAGCGAGTGTCCACGTGTCTTCTGTGATAATCTTACCAAAAAAAGATCCCCCGCAAGCTCTGTGTATTGTCCCCTTATTTATTTGTAAATGTTGATCATGTCCCCTCTTAGTCTCCTCTTTTCCAGTGTAAACATTTCTAGCCTATCAAGTCTTTCCTCGTATTCCAGCGTTTCCATCCCCTTAATTAGTTTGGTCGCCCTCCTCTGAACCTTTTCTAGTTTCAGGATATTCTTTTTGAAGTATGGAGCCCAAAATTGTGCACAGTACAGATGGAGCCACGTTTATCTTGGCTTCTCTGCTGCACCTAGGCACACCATGGTCTATTAGCATAAACCTTTCATCTATTGTTCTCAGCTGCAATACAATACAGAGAACAATACAGCAGGGGATTAAGTCTGACTGCCCTGGCTCAGTTACTCCTATTAAAGGCCAAGATCAAGATGGCTCCATCTGTATTGGAGATGTGGCCTCACTAGTGATTTATATAATGGGAGTATAACACTCATCCCTTGCATCAGTTCCCCGCTCTATGCATGCTAATACCTTGTTTGCCGCCTTTGCTGCACTCCTACTTTGGTACTGCAGCTAAGTTTGTTATCTCTGTGAACACCTAAGAGCTGCTCGTGACTTCCGCCGGTTGTTCAGCTTCTAGGCTGCGTGGTCTGCCTCCAAATCACCGGGACTCGCTTCTACCAGCCCTCCACACACAGCGGTGCATAGACCGCTTTTTAACGCATCCGATGACCTGGAAAAGCGCCAAACACTCCAGAGGGAGACAGTCCAAGATGGCGCTGGGAGCGGAGGAACCTCTGTCCCCTCTATCCATTCCACACCGGAGAGACAGGCAGGCTTGCCTGCAGAAGGTGAGACCACAGCTGACACTCACATTGGACTTACAGGGACATGGTTACTGCCATTAGAGAAGCCATAGGTCCCCTCCTTTCTTAACAGCTGGCAGAGCTCACTAATACCCCTTTCACACCGCAAAAATAACACGGTATCGACCCGATATATTGCTGTGTACGTGAAAGGGCCCAATAGATGAATTCCTGGGTCACTTGACCCGGTAATTAGATTTGGGAATAAAGCAGCGTTATTCCCGGTCACGTGCAATGTGACTGGGGCCTGTTCACTACATAGGGAGAGGCGGCGCGGAAATGATGTCCTCTTCCAGCACCGCCTCTGCCCCCAATGGCAATGTGTAAAGGTCCAATGCCGGATCCCACCCGCTAAGGACCCGTGTCCAATTCCTGGGTGGGACCCGGCATTGCAATATGAAAGCAGTATAAGAGAATGAATGTAGGCCTGGTGCTATTTGTGCAGATGTTGCAGATTTACAAGTTTCTAGTACATAACAGAGGAAAATGCCGACTGTCTTACTGAATAAAATTCAAGATTTGGAGAACAGATCCAGGAGAAACAATTTAAGCGTTGTCGGCATTCCTGACACAATCGGAGGTCTTGCTCCCTGAGCTTTTAATGATTTCTGAGCAGTGCTGTGATATGATTGTAGAACGTGCACATCGGTTGGGACCGGTCTGCACTCGGCAAGGCGCAAGACTGAGAATAGAATTCTATCTGGATTGCTTCTCGTAAGGTCAGAAACCTGTCCTGTGATGGTCGGAACATACGCCTTTTCCAGGAGTACTCTGCGGAATTACCTCTGCCAGGAAGGAATTCTCTCCGGTTTGTTTGCAAGTAATACACAAATAGGGATTTCACACATCCTCCTGTAATTCAGCGAGATACTTTTGTGTATCCTGGTGAAATCGACGTGTGATGAACCATCGTAGATCCTCAGACGTGCTGGATATAGAAGCACAAACATTTCTCTCTCCCCTTGGATAAGATGACTTTTCCTGTATTAGGAAGGAACGTGCTGGAGCCTGTTATCTGTGATATCTGTACTTCTAGTGCCATCTACTGGCAATTCTTGTTTTCTCTATCGTCCTAGTGGATGCTGGGGTTCCTGAAAGGACCATGGGGAATAGCGGCTCCGCAGGAGACAGGGCACAAAAAGTAAAGCTTTAGGATCAGGTGGTGTGCACTGGCTCCTCCCCCTATGACCCTCCTCCAAGCCAGTTAGATTTTTGTGCCCGGCCGAGAAGGGTGCAATCTAGGTGGCTCTCCTAAAGAGCTGCTTAGGAAAGTTTAGCTTAGGTTTTTTATTTTACAGTGAGTCCTGCTGGCAACAGGATCACTGCAACGAGGGACTTAGGGGAGAAGAAGTGAACTCACCTGCGTGCAGGATGGATTGGCTTCTTGGCTACTGGACATCAGCTCCAGAGGGACGATCACAGGTACAGCCTGGATGGTCACCGGAGCCTTGCCGCCGGCCCCCTTGCAGATGCTGAAGTAAGAAGAGGTCCAGAATCGGCGGCAGAAGACTCCTCAGTCTTCTAAAGGTAGCGCACAGCACTGCAGCTGTGCGCCATTTTCCTCTCAGCACACTTCACACGGCAGTCACTGAGGGTGCAGGGCGCTGGGAGGGGGGCGCCCTGGGAGGCAAATGAATACCTATTTTGGCTAAAAATACCTCACATATAGCCTCCGGAGGCTATATGGAGATATTTAACCCCTGCCAGAATCCGTTAAGAGCGGGAGACGAGGCCGCCGAAAAAGGGGCGGGGCCTATCTCCTCAGCACACAGCGCCATTTTCCCTCACAGAAAGGCTGGAGGGAAGGCTCCCAGGCTCTCCCCTGCACTGCACTACAGAAACAGGGTTAAAACAGAGAGGGGGGGCACTAATTTGGCGATATAAATATATAAAACAGATGCTATAAGGGAAAACACTTATATAAGGTTGTCCCTATATAATTATAGCGTTTTTGGTGTGTGCTGGCAAACTCTCCCTCTGTCTCTCCAAAGGGCTAGTGGGTCCTGTCCTCTATCAGAGCATTCCCTGTGTGTGTGCTGTGTGTCGGTACGTGTGTGTCGACAGGTAGGAGGACGATGTTGGTGAGGAGGCGGAGCAATTGCCTGTAATGGTGATGTCACTCTCTAGGGAGTCGACACCGGAATGGATGGCTTATTTAGGAAATTACGTGATAATGTCAACACGCTGCAAGGTCGGTTGACGACATGAGACGGCCGACAAACAATTAGTACGGTCCAGACGTCTCAAAAACACCGTCAAGGGTTTTAAAACGCCCGTTTACTTTAGTCGGTCGACACAGACACAGACAGGGACACTGAATCCAGTGTCGACGGTGAATAAACAAACGTATTCCTTATTAGGGCCACACGTTAAAGGCAATGAAGGAGGTGTTACGTATTTCTGATACTACAAGTACCACAAAAGAGGGTATTATGTGGGATGTGAAAAAACTACCATAGTTTTTCCTGAATCAGATAAATTAAATAAAGTGTGTGATGATGCGTGGGTTCCCCCCGATAGAAAATTATGGGCGGTATACCCTTTCCCGCCAGAAGTTAGGGCGCGTTGGGAAACACCCTTTAAGGTGGATAAGGCGCTCACACGCTTATCAAAACAAGTGGCGGTACCGTCTATAGATAGGGCCGTCCTCAAGGACCAGCTGACAAGGCTGGAAAATATAATAAAAAGTATATACACACATACTGGTGTTATACTGCGGCCAGCGATCGCCTCAGCCTGGATGTGCAGAGCTAGGGTGGCTTGGTCGGATTCCCTGACTAAAAATATTGATACCCTTGACAGGGACAGTATTTTATTGACTATAGAGCATTTCTATATATGCGAGATGCACAGAGGGATATTTGCACTCTGGCATCATGAATAAACGCGATGTCCATAACTGCCAGAAGATGTTATGGACACGACAGTGGTCAGGTGATGCAGATTCCAAACGGCACAGTATGGCCGTATACAGGAAGAGGACTTGTTTGGGGTCGGTCCATCGGACCTGGTGGTCACGGCAACTGCTGGAAAATCCACCGTTTTTTACCCTAAGTCACATCTCTGCAGAAAAAGACACCGTCTTTTCAGCCTCAGTCCTCTCGTCCCTATAAGATCATATCTGCCCAGGGATAGAGGAAAGGGAAGAAGACTGCAGCAGGCAGCCCATTCCCAGGAACAGAAGCGTTCCACCGCGTCTGACAAGTTCTCAGCATGGCGCTGAGACCGTACAGGACCCCTGGATCCTACAAGTAGTATCCCGGGGGTACAGATGGGAATGTCGAGACGTTTCCCCTTCGCAGGCTCCTGAAGTCTGCTTTACCAAGTCTCCCTCCGACAAGGAGGTAGTATGGGAAAAAATTCACAAGCTGTATTCCCAGCAGGTGATAATTAAATTACCCCTCCTACTACAGAAAAGGGGTATTATTCCACACTATATTGTGGTACTGAAGCCAGAAGGCTAGGTGAGACTTATTCTAAAAAAAAAAAAAAATTTTTTTTGAACACTTACAAAGGTTCAAATTAAGATGAAGTCACTCAGAGCAGTGATAACGAACCAGGAATAAGGGGACTATATAGTGTCCCGGGACATCAGGGATGCTTACCTCTATGTCCCAAATTTGCCCTTCTCACTAAGGGTACCTCAGGTTCGTGGTGCAGAACTGTCACTATCAGTTTCAGACGCTGCCGTTTGGATTGTCCACGGCACCCTGGGGTCTTTACCAAGGTAATGGCCGAATTGATGATTCTTCTTCGAAGAAAAGGCGTCTTAATTATCCCTTACTTGGACGATCTCCTGATAGGGGCATAGTCCAGGGAACAGTTGGAGGTCGGAGTAGCACTATCTCGGATACTGCTACAATCAGCACGGGTGGATTCTAAATATTCCAAAATCGCAGCTGATCCCGACGACACGTCTGCTGTGCCTAGGGATGATTCTGGACACAGTCCAGAAAAAGGTGTTTCTCCCGGAAGAGAAAGCCAGGGAGTTATCCGAGCAAGTCAGGAACCTCCTAAAAACAGTGCATCATTGCACAAGGGTCCTGGTAAAAATGGTGGCTTCCTACGAAGCAATTCCATTCGGCAGATTTCACGTAAGAACTTTTCAGTGGGATCTGCTGGACAAATGGTCCGGATCGCATCTTCAGATGCATCAGCGGATAACCCAATATCCAAGGACAAGGGTGTCTCTCCTGTGGTGGTTATAGAGTGCTCATCTTCTAGAGGGCAGCAGATTCGGCATTCAGGATTGGATGCTGGTAACCACGGAGCCCAGCCTGAGAGGCTGGGGAGCAGTCACACAAGGAAAAAATTTCCAGGGAGTGTGATCAAGTATGGAGACTTTTTTCCACATAAATATACTGGAGCTAAGGGTAAATTTATAATGCTCTAAGCTTAGCAAGACCTCTGCTTCAAGGTCAGCCGGTATTGATCCAGTGGGAAAAACATCACGGCAGTCGCCCACGTAAACAGACAGGGCGACACAAGAAGCAGGAGGGCAATGGCAGAAACTGCAAGGACTTTTCGCTGGGCGGAAAATCATGTGATAACACTGTCAGCAGTTTTTCATCCCGGGAATGGAAACTGGGAAGCAGACTTCCTCAGCACGACCTCCACCCGGGAGAGTGGAAACTTCATTGAGAAGTTTTTTCCACATGATTGTAAACCGTTGGGAAATACCAAAGGTGGACATGATGGCGTCCCGTCTGAACAAAAAACGGGACAGGTATTGCGCCAGGTCAAGAGACCCTCAGGCAATAGATGTGGACGTTCTGGTAACACCGTGGGTGTACCAGTCGGTGTATGTGTTCCCTCCTCTGCTTCTCATACCTAAGGTGCTGAGAATTATAAGACGTAGAGGAGTAAGAACTATACTCATGGCTCCGGATTGGCCAAGAAGGACTTGGTACCCGGAACTTCAAGAGATGCTTACAGAGGTCTTCTGGCCTCTGCCGCTAAGAAGGGACTTGCTTCAGCAAGTACCATGTCTGTTCCAAGACTTACCGCAGCTGCGTTTGTCGGCATGGCGATGGAAAGCCGGATCCTAAGGGAAAAAAGGCATTCCGGAAGAGGTCATTCCTACCCTGGTCAAAGCCAGAAAGGAGGTGACCGCACAACATTATCACCACGTGTGGCGAAAATATGTTGCGTGGTGTGAGGCCAGGAAGGCCCCACAAAGAAATTTCAACTCGGTCGTTTCCTGCATTTCCTGCAAACAGGAGTGTCTATGGGCCTCAAATTGGGGTCCATTAAGGTTCAAATTCGGCCCTGTAAATTTTCTTCCAGAAAGAATTGGCTTCAGTTCCTGAAGTCCAGAAGTTTGTCAAGGGAGTATTGCATATACAAACCCCTTTTTTGTGCCTCCAGTGGCACTGTGGGATCTCAACGTAGTTCTGGGATTCCTCAAATCACATTGGTTTAAAACCAGTCAAATATGTGGATTTGAAGCATCTCACATAAAAAGTGACCATGCTCTTGGCCCTGGCCTGGACCAGGCGAGTGTCAAATTGGTGGTTTTTTCTCAAAAAAGCCCATATCTGTTTGTCCATTCGGACAGGGCAGAGCTGCGGACTCGTCCCCAGTTCTCTCCCTAAGGTGGTGTCAGTGTTTCACCTGAACCAGCTTATTGTGGTGCCTTGCACCTACTAGGGACTTGGAGGACTCCAAGTTGCTAGGAGTTGTCAGGGCCCTGAAAATATGTTCCAGGACAGCTGGAGTCAGAAAATCTGACTCGCTGTTTATACTGTATGCACCCAACAAGTTGGGTGCGCCTGCTTCTAAGCAGGCGATTGCTCGTTGGATTTGTAACACAATTCAACTTGCACATTCTGAGGCAGGCCTGCCACAGTCTAAATCGGTTAAGGCCCATTCCACAAGGAAGGTGGGCTCATCTTGGGCGGCTGCCCGAGAGGTCTCGGCATTACAACTCTGCCGAGCAGCTACGTGGTCAGGGGAGAACACGTTTGTAAAATTCTACAAATTTGGTATCCTGGCAAAAGAGGACCTGGAGTTCTCTCATTCGGTGCTGCAGAGTCATCCGCACTCTCCCGCCCGTTTGGGAGCTTTGGTATAATCCCCATGGTCCTTTCAGGAACCCCAGCATCCACTAGGACGATAGAGAAAATAAGAATTTACTTACCGATAATTCTATTTCTCGGAGTCCGTAGTGGATGCTGGGCGCCCATCCCAAGTGCGGATTATCTGCAATACTTGTACATAGTTACAAAAATCGGGTTATTATTGTTGTGAGCCATCTTTTCAGAGGCTCCGCTGTTATCATACTGTTAACTGGGTTTAGATCACAGGTTGTACAGTGTGATTGGTGTGGCTGGTATGAGTCTTACCCGGGATTCAAAATTCCTCCCTTATTGTGTACGCTCGTCCGGGCACAGTACCTAACTGGCTTGGAGGAGGGTCATAGGGGGAGGAGCCAGTGCACACCACCTGATCCTAAAGCTTTACTTTTTGTGCCCTGTCTCCTGCGGAGCCGCTATTACCCATGGTCCTTTCAGGAACCCCAGCATCCACTACGGACTCCGAGAAATAGAATTATCGGTAAGTAAATTCTTATTTTCTTCATCTCATTCCCATTTACTCTAACACATTATACCATCCCGGTCAGTGACTATTTGTTGTGCATATGGTATATTACCAATCTGTAAATAGACGACAAGTACATATATTTATTATTATATATTCTTATTCCAGGCATACAAATAGACTCCGGTTATTTTCTGTATGGAGAAATGTGTAGGCTATTTTTTTTACGTGAGATCGGTGCTAGCAGCAGCAGTGTGGGGAGGCGCACATCCTGGCCGTTGCCTGGGAGCTGGGACACTGCGCCTCCCGCTGTTCTCCACCCGGCCCCTAGCAACAGGCTGACGCCGGGTGCAATGCCTCCTGGTCCCCGCCCGGTGCCTAGCAATAGGCTGACCGCTGGACTCCTAGCAACGGGGACGCCGGAGGCAGACAGCGTTCCCTGTTGCTTAATGTGTAGGATACATGCAGCGGGGCAGCCCTTCTACCAGCGCTTCACTGACTTGTTTTTTTATTAGCTTCCTGATTGGGATAAGTTCATTTATATTCACTTCACTCAAGTCACGTATTCTGTCAGCACAGGTACAGGCTCCATCTGAAACACCCTCTGGACTCCTGTTTGTACCTGAAAAACTTAGATCTGCTGTTTTTATCTGAATTCCATTCTTGTAGGACCTCGGGTCATCCAGGGATTGCCAAAACCGTAGATCTCATGTTCTGTCTGGTGGCCGACTATCAAGACTGATGTATGGGAGTATGTAAAGGCATGCAATACCTGTGCAAAAAATAAGTCTTCCCAAGTACTTCCCTCAGGACAGCTGCTACCGTTATCAGTACCCTCCAAACCATGGACCCATTTATCTATGGATTTATTGTGGATCTACCGAAATCTTCCAAATGTTCGGTCATCTTGGTTGTGGTCGACCATTTCAGTAAAATGGATAATTTCATTCCCCTGTCTAAATTGCCTAGTGCTAAGGATCTGCTGCTTTGTTCATTCAACACATCTTTCGTATTCATGGATTACCTCAAGACATTGTCTCTGATGGAGGCTCCCAATTTGTGGCACGTTTCTGGAGGTACTTTTGTTCTGAACTAGGGATCAACATCAGTCTTTTGACAACAGATCATCCACAGTCCAATGGGCAGACAGAGCGGGTTAATCAGTCTTTGGAACAGTATCTACGGTGTTACATCTCTAAATGTCAGGATGATTGGGATGACCACCTACCCTTTGCAGAATTTGCGTATAACAATTCTGGACATTCGTCAACTTCCATGTCTCCATTCTTTTGTGTATCTGGTTGTCATCCTAAATATAATACTTTCACTCCATCACAGCAGTCTAGTTCATCTTTTTCTCCCGTGTCACATCTCAGGAGGATTTGGAGGGAGGTACATCAAGCCCTGAAGGATGCGGCAGTCTGGTCTAAGATTTGAAAGAGCAAGGTTTTCGAAATCGACCAGCAAAGTAGGCGACATGGTGTGGTTATCTGCTCGGAACATCAAGCTCCACCAGACATCTCAGAAATTGGGTCCCCGTTATATTTGGCCATTTCAAATCATCCAGAAAGTCAATCCTGTTGCTTTCTGTCTTCAATTACCCAGATCTTTGAGAATTAATAATACCTTCCATTGTTCTTTGTTCAAACTGGCATTTGTTTCTAGTAAATTTAAAGTAGGAGGTTTCAGGAGACCTTCTCCAGTCATGGTTTGGGGACGTCAGGAGTTCATGGTGCAGAAAATCCTGGACTCCAAGTTTGTGCGGGGCCAAGTACATAATTTGGTTCATTGGAAGGGCTGCAGTCCTGAGGAAAGAACTTGGGTGTCTGGGAGGTTCCTCCATCCTCCTGAACTAAAAAAAAAGGATTCTTCAAGTAATATCCTCAAACCTGGATCTAGGGGTTTCTTAACCCCTCTTCAAGGGGGGGGGTACTGTTAGCAGCAGCAGTGTGAGGAGGCACACGTTCCCCGGCTGTTGCCTGGGAGATGGGAAGCCGCGCCTCCCGCTGGTCCCCACGCGGCACCTAGCATCAGGCTGACGCCAGGCGCAATGCCTTCTGATCCCCGCCCAGCACCTAGCAACAGGCTGACGCCGGGTGCTGGGAGCTGCCAGACTTCTAGCAACGAGGATGTCGGAGGCAGATGGCGTTCCCCGTTGCTTAATGTGTAGGATACGTGCAGCGGGCCTGCTGCACTGACTTGTTTTGATTAGCTTCCTGATTGGGTTAAGTTCATTTATATTCACTTCCAGTTCACTCCCAAATCCCTGGTCATAGTTCCTGCTATATGGGAGAACCTAAGAAGAAAAAAGGGGGTAGACTAGCCGCACTGATCTGCTTTCATATTAATACACATCGTTCTACACCCAAACCCTACCTCTTATTAGACATATAATTGTGTTATAATATAGTGGGTGATGCTCCCTAAGAGTAAAGACAAAATGCAAAAAAACAAACCAGATCGCCATGGCAAAAAGACTCTCCTTCTGAGGCACTCGGGTACAGTTCAAAAAATTAAACGCTGATCCAGATGTATCGAACAAATAGAGAAAACAATACTTAACTTTTATTACAACTTTGAACTGAAAGGAATGAAAAACTCCTGTGTTTTAAAAGGCGAAATATGACCGATAATAACTATGAATAAAACAATTAAAAAATGCACTGGTTTCAGGCTTTAGGGTGTGTACACACGGTGAGATTTTTTCTTCCGATTCTGACTATATAGTCAGAATCGGAAGAAAAGTTAGTGCAGATTGCAAGGTGACAGTCACCTTGCGATCCCGATTCGATGCCAATGCGCGGTCGGCATCGAAAGAAAAAATAGACTGTGAAGGCAAGTCAATTTTGGCTATCTCTATAGAAGAGATAGTCAAAATCGGGACTTAGCCAAAATCGCACATAGCAAGTATCGCAAGCACACTCATTATGTGCTTGCGATACTGGCTAAGTGCCGACCCGGCCCCTGTCGCATGGTGAGAATCGGGCATAGCCCGAATCTCACCGTGTGTACACACCCTTAGCCTCTGACCAAATGATAACCGCAAATTCTGCTGATGATTATGTATGCCATGATACAGACAGGCAGGGCCTTATGGTTCTGGTTCTGCTTCCCCGTATCTGCTGTGCATCGAATACGGGGTGAGAGACCCTTACTGACACCAACCCTTGTAATTATGGAGTGGTATGGGGGTGTATGTAGGGATGCCTATTTGTTAAACACAATTGGCTGATGACATCTGTCAGCGCAGCCGATGTGAGTCCCTGTCGGCACTCCCTCACTCCCGTGCCAAGAAAGAGAGGTAGGTAGTAAAATGTATATTTATGCAGTGAGATGTGCAGCTTATCTCTAAATCTTACCTACGCTACATCAGAATAATTCCATGTTGCAAGTAACTTGCCTCATTGTTGAAGTATACATATGTTGGCAGAAGAAGGGGGGTGAGTATACCACTCTGATCGAATGAATACACAGAATAGTTGCTGTGTTTTAAAAGGGTGGTGCCACAAGTAGGCAAGTAAATGAAAAACTCTGGAGCCTGAAGATTGGGTGACAGTATCTGCTTACCGATAAACCCTAGGTGTCTACTAATTGTCTATACCATGTCTGTATGTCGCAGAGACAGTCTGGAAGAAAGATAGACAAGACCTTAAGGTATAGTCTGGGCTTCTGCTTCTACGCATGTGCCTAGCATTATATGCGTCGTAAGAGACCCCAGGACACACCAGCCTCTGGAGAAATAGACAGTGCCAAGGTCTATGTTTCCACTCTGTGTTTAGCTGGTGAAATAATTTAGTGCAGCCAATGAGAGAACGGTCAGTGAACCCAGACCTTGGTGTGAAATTAATGACGGACATCATTCCATATAGTATATTAACATCCGTGCATTTTGTACCATTACTGCCCAGTTTTAAAAGTTTGTCTAGTGTGATCACAGAAATGTAATTATATCATGCACGTGACGTACCTGACGGAAGATCTAAGCCTCACGTTATGTGCATTTATCAATGAGAGGTAAATCCTCAAATTGTCCAGCTAATCTGTGTATAGCACCATAATAATCTCGATCGTACGTCAGTCACATTTATTAAACAGTGTGTCAGCGCACAAACTCTAAGCGTAGCGGTTTAACAGATCTCCTGTCCTCCTTAATGCATATAGCAGGCTCTAAATTCAAAAACATATACATTAACGTGATTGGTCTCGCACATACAGGTAGCCAGAACAAGGTAATGAACCAATATTGCACAATTGGAAGAGTTTGTCTATTGCATTCACAAAGGTGAAATGATATCATTTACGTGACGTATCTGACTAAATGATTTTAACCTCCTATTATGTGCATTTATATACAAGAGATAAATCCTCCAATTGCACAGCTCCTGTGTGTAACACACTAATAGTCCTGATCATACGTCAGTCACAATCATTAAACAGTATATCAGCGCACAAACTCTAAGCGTAGAGGTTACACAGACGTCCTGTCCACTTTGCATGATGTCTTGTTGATGCACTATCTTTGTATGGCTATCTACATGTGAGGCCAATTACACGTTAAGGGATATGGTTTTGAAATTGGAGCCGGCTATATGCATTAACAACTGGAGGACAGGATGTCTGCTTAACCTCTACGCTTAGAGTTTTGAGAAGGAGCCCGGGACTGACGGAGACCCCAGGGAGGTGACGGAGACCCCCGCACACCTTCTCACAGGTATCGCGGGGGGCCTCTGTCAACGCACTGCAATGTTAATCGCATATGTTAGTACACAGTAGCATCGCTGCGAGGGGTATTTTAATACAATCCGCCCTAAGGATGTATATCTACCTTTATTAACTCTCCAAAAGGAGAAGATATGAACGTGTGTAGCAGATTATTGGTCTAAAGATATCCCCTCGATAGTGCAGGGTGATATTATTTTTAAACTTATGATAAAGTGATGAGTACCTTACGCTCTTCCTTGTTGCAAGAGGTTCATGCAAAGACCGTGCATATGGCTTACATTACTCAGATGCAACAAACTTTTTTTTACCAAATGAAGAGAAAACTTGCTTAAAATGCATTATTTCCTCTGCCTCCTTTACACATTATGTTTGGCATTGTTATAAAATTTAAATATTTTGGAACAAATGAATGCAATTCATAAATACCTTTTCTCTTAATTTGGCACTGGATCCCATACCTTGTCTATTCCCAAATTTTCAGTCTTGGATAACTAGTGGCTTGGATCCTAGGTTGGTCCCATTTCTCACAATAGCTGTAACAGTGGCAAAGAAAGTTGTAATGCGACATTGGATCTCTACTTCTTCACCTTCGCTCACTGAACTTAAAATGATGCTTCTTAAAATATTATTTTTCGATAGACAATCTGCCCTTCCGGAAGTAGAGAAAGGAGTACTTTTCTATCATAGATGGGGTCACTATATTGAAACACTTGACGAATCAGAACGTTCCAATATTTTTAAATTATTTGAAACCACGGACTGCTAGGAAATTATCAGAAAATGCTCAACACTCTGGTTGGGGGAATTTGACTTGTATTGTTGGCCCTTGATACTTGGTTGAATACTCAGTGAGATTTGACTTTTCCTCTAAGCTGTGAACGTATCTACTAAATGGATCTATGTAACTGTTGCTTTTTCTTAAATTTGATATCCTTCTATTCCCTATTTTCCATTCCATTCTATTTTCCAGGTGCCGGTGGTAAGAGCCTGGGAGAAGTGGTTCCAGGTGCTGGTGTAGAAGCCTGGGAGCAGTTGTTCCAGGTGCTGGTGTAGAAGCCTGGGAGAAGCAGTTCCAGGTGCTGGTGTAAGAGCCTGGGAGAAGCAGTTCCAGGTGCTGGTGTAAGAGCCTGGGAGAAGCAGTTCCAGGTGCTGGTGTAGGAGCCTGGGAGCAGTTGTTCCAGGTGCTGGTGTAGAAGCCTGGGAGAAGCAGTTCCAGGTACTGGTGTAAGAGCCTGGGAGAAGCAGTTCCAGGTGCTGGTGTAGGAGCTTGGGAGAAGTGGTTCCAGGTGCTGGTGTAGGAGTCTGGGAGAAGTGGTTCCAGGCACTGATGTAGAAGGCTGATAGAAGAAGTTCCAGGTGCTGGTGTAGGAGGCTGAGAGAAGTGGTTCCAGGCACTGATGTAGAAGGCTGATAGAAGCAGTTCCAGGTGCTGGTGTAGGAGGCTGAGAGAAGTGGTTCCAGGCACTAATGTAGAAGGCTGAGAGAAGCGGTTTCAGGTGCTGGTACAGGAGGCTGAGAGAAGCAGTTGCAGGTGCTGGTGTAGGAGGCTGAGAGAAGCGGTTCCAGGTGCTGGTGTAGGCGGCTGAGAGCCGGTGGTAGGAGCCTGAGAGACGCAATTCCATTTGTCATTGTAGGAGCCTGGGAGAATGGGATTCAGGTGCTGGTGAAAGAGCTTGGTGCTGGAAGTGAGTTACCCACCCACAGCGCAGTGGGAGGACTCAGTAATAGGCGGCTATTGATGGTGAGAGGGAATTCGGCTGCGTGGTGAATTAAGTGATGGTCATGTGCTGGTGGTAACATTGGTGATGTCACCTACCTCCACTGTGCATCATTGTGCTGGAACTGTGCCCACTGGCACCCTCTTTAGAACACTGTGGGGGCCTTCAACACAATCTTATTCTTCCTCTCATAATGGTTTCAGTTTTTCATGGGTGAAGATCTTGAAATCTCATTAGAAAGGGATTCTTTCCAGACTGCATTAATGTCTCACGTACAATGTGGTCTATACAGACACATAATACAGCTCTAAGCCTCTTCTATTCCTTGTATCATATACTGTGTGCAGGCCAGGCCGATGAATATGTATTAGGGAGTAAAGGCCACTCTGCTCTGACATGTAGCCCGCGGTGCCTGACAGCTATGATAAACTAATTGCAGGATATTCCTTCTGCAGAGAATCCGCTGCTTATTAGTAAGGCTGGAAGTGCGGACGCTGGTATCCGTCCCTAAGGACACGGAGAGGACAAGGTGGAGATACCTGGAAGGCGTCTGGGTTTTTCATGGTTGGGGTATAAATCTGGTGCTAAACCCCAACTATTTACTGTAACCTCGGTAATCACATCAGGTTACACTATACTCTGTGGGAGAGTGTCAGTACATTTCTCAGACAATGCCCAAAGAGAACCAAATCCATGATCGGTCCAGCTTCCTGTGTATGCAAAATAAAAGGAAACATTGACACTGCTGGGACCTGTGGTGCTCACCGCAGGCAACGCCAATGTTGATTGACTCTAGCAACTTTTTTTACTACTGTGAGTGCGCTAAAATCTCTAGAAAAACATATGGGCTGCACACTGGGTGACCCTCCGTGTGCAGCCAAAACGGGGGCACTGCCCAGCATGAAAGGGGCATAGCTGCACCAAGGCCACAATTTACCACAATCCAGGGGTGTGGCTTCACTGGGAAGAGGTGTGTCTCAGTGGGAGGAGGTGTGGCCTCACTGGTAGCCCTGACTGACTCCAAGGACGTGCCCAGCATCACTCAATAATTCACTTTGGATTCCGCACAAAGATGGAAAATGGTCTAAAGATGCACCAGGCGCAGTACATGATGTACACCAGGGGAGGGCGCTGTAATGACGCACCAGGCGCAGTACATGATGTAAGGACGCTGAGAGGGGGGGCACAGGCATGGATGTACACCAGGGGAGGGACCTGTAATGACGCACCAGGCGCAGTACGTGGTGTAAGGACGCTGAGAGTGGGGGCACAGGCATGGATGTACACCAGGGGAGGGACCTGTAATGACGCACCAGGCGCAGTACGTGGTGTAAGGACGCTGAGAGTGGGGGCACAGGCATGGATGTACACCAGGGGGGGCGCTGTAATGACGCACCAGGCGCAGTACACAGTGTAAGGACGCTGAGAGTGGGGGCACAGGCATGGATGTACATCAGGGGGGGGCGCTGTAATGACGCACCAGGCGCAGTACATGGGGTAAGGACGCTGAGAGTGGGGGCACAGGCATGGATGTACACCAGGGGGGGGGTGCTGTAATGACGCACCAGGCGCAGTACATGGTGTAAGGATGCTGAGAGTGGGGGCACAGGTATGGATGTACACCATGGGGGGGCGCTGTAATGACGCACCAGGCGCAGTACATGGTGTAAGGACGCTGAGAGTGGGGGCACAGGTATGGATGTACACCATGGGGGGGCGCTGTAATGACGCACCAGGCGCAGTACATGGTGTAAGGACGCTGAGAGTGGGGGCACAGGTATGGATGTACACCAGGGGGGGGCGCTGTAATGACGCACCAGGCGCAGTACATGGTGTAAGGACGCTGAGAGTGGGGGCACAGGCATGGATGTACACCAGGGGGGGGCGCTGTAATGACGCACCAGGCGCAGTACATGGTGTAAGGACGCTGAGAGTGGGGGCACAGGTATGGATGTACACCAGGGGGGGGCGCTGTAATGACGCACCAGGCGCAGTACACGGTGTAAGGACGCTGAGAGTGGGGGCACAGGCATGGATGTACACCATGGGGGGGCGCTGTAATGACGCACCAGGCGCAGTACATGGTGTAAGGACGCTGAGAGTGGGGGCACAGGTATGGATGTACACCAGGGGGGGCGCTGTAATGACGCACCAGGCGCAGTACATGGTGTAAGGACGCTGAGAGTGGGGGCACAGGCATGGATGTACACCATGGGGGGGCGCTGTAATGACGCACCAGGCGCAGTACATGGTGTAAGGACGCTGAGAGTGGGGGCACAGGTATGGATGTACACCATGGGGGGGCTGTAATGACGCACCAGGCGCAGTACGTGGTGTAAGGACGCTGAGAGTGGGGGCACAGGCATGGATGTACACCAGGGGGGGGCGCTGTAATGACGCACCAGGCGCAGTACGTGGTGTAAGGACGCTGAGAGTGGGGGCACAGGCATGGATGTACACCAGGGGAGGGCGCTGTAATGACGCACCAGGCGCAGTACGTGGTGTAAGGACGCTGAGAGTGGGGGCACAGGCATGGATGTACACCAGGGGGGGGGGGGGCGCTGTAATGACGCACCAGGCGCAGTACGTGGTGTAAGGACGCTGAGAGTGGGGGCACAGGCATGGATGTACACCAGGGGGGGGGCGCTGTAATGACGCACCAGGCGCAGTACACGGTGTAAGGATGCTGAGAGTGGGGGCACAGGTATGGATGTACACCAGGGGAGGGCGCTGTAATGACGCACCAGGCGCAGTACGTGGTGTAAGGACGCTGAGAGTGGGGGCACAGGCATGGATGTACACCAGGGGAGGGCGCTGTAATGACGCACCAGGCGCAGTACATGATGTAAGGACGCTGAGAGGGGGCACAGGTATGGATGTACACCATGGGGGGGCGCTGTAATGACGCACCAGGCGCAGTACATGGTGTAAGGACGCTGAGAGTGGGGGCACAGGTATGGATGTACACCATGGGGGGGCTGTAATGACGCACCAGGCGCAGTACGTGGTGTAAGGACGCTGAGAGTGGGGGCACAGGTATGGATGTACACCAGGGGGGGGGGGGGCGCTGTAATGACGCACCAGGCGCAGTACATGGTGTAAGGACGCTGAGAGTGGGGGCACAGGCATGGATGTACACCGGGGGGGGGCGCTGTAATGACGCACCAGGCGCAGTACACGGTGTAAGGACGCTGAGAGTGGGGGCACAGGTATGGATGTACACCAGGGGGGGGCGCTGTAATGACGCACCAGGCGCAGTACGTGGTGTAAGGACGCTGAGAGTGGGGGCACAGGTATGGATGTACACCAGGGGGGGGCGCTGTAATGACGCACCAGGCGCAGTACACGGTGTAAGGACGCTGAGAGTGGGGGCACAGGTATGGATGTACACCAGGGGGGGGCGCTGTAATGACGCACCAGGCGCAGTACATGGTGTAAGGACGCTGAGAGGGGGGGCACAGGCATGGATGTACACCAGGGGGGGGGGGCGCTGTAATGACGCACCAGGCGCAGTACACGGTGTAAGGACGCTGAGAGTGGGGGCACAGGTATGGATGTACACCAGGGGGGGGCGCTGTAATGACGCACCAGGCGCAGTACGTGGTGTAAGGACGCTGAGAGTGGGGGCACAGGTATGGATGTACACCAGGGGGGGGGGGGCGCTGTAATGACGCACCAGGCGCAGTACATGGTGTAAGGGCGCTGAGAGTGGGGGCACAGGCATGGATGTACACCAGGGGGGGGGGGGCGCTGTAATGACGCACCAGGCGCAGTACACGGTGTAAGGACGCTGAGAGTGGGGGCACAGGCATGGATGTACACCAGGGGGGGGCGCTGTAATGACGCACCAGGCGCAGTACGTGGTGTAAGGACGCTGAGAGTGGGGGCACAGGCATGGATGTACACCTGGGGGGGGGCGCTGTATTGACGCACCAGGCGCAGTACATGGTGTAAGGGCACTGAGAGTGGGGGCACAGGCATGGATGTACACCAGGGGGGGGGGGGGCGCTGTAATGACGCACCAGGCGCAGTACGTGGTGTAAGGGCGCTGAGAGTGGGGGCACAGGTATGGATGTACACCAGGGGGGGGGGGGGGGGGCGCTGTAATGACGCACCAGGCGCAGTACACGGTGTAAGGACGCTGAGAGTGGGGGCACAGGTATGGATGTACACCAGGAGAGGGCGCTGTAATGACGCACCAGGCGCAGTACGTGGTGTAAGGACGCTGAGAGTGGGGGCACAGGCATGGGGGGGGGCGCTGTAATGACGCACCAGGCGCAGTACATGGTGTAAGGACGCTGAGAGTGGGGGCACAGGTATGGATGTACACCAGGGGGGGGGGCGCTGTAATGACGCACCAGGCGCAGTACATGGTGTAAGGACGCTGAGAGTGGGGGCACAGGTATGGATGTACACCAGGGGGGGGGGGCGCTGTAATGACGCACCAGGCGCAGTACATCGTGTAAGGACGCTGAGAGTGGGGGCACAGGTATGGATGTACACCAGGGGGGGGGGGGGGGCGCTGTAATGACGCACCAGGCGCAGTACATCGTGTAAGGACGCTGAGAGTGGGGGCACAGGCATGGGGGGGGGGGCGCTGTAATGACGCACCAGGCGCAGTACATGGTGTAAGGACGCTGAAAGTGGGGGCACAGGTATGGATGTACACCAGGGGGGGGCTGTAATGACGCACCAGGCGCAGTACGTGGTGTAAGGACGCTGAGAGTGGGGGCACAGGCATGGATGTACACCAGGGGGGGGCGCTGTAATGACGCACCAGGTGCAGTACACGGTGTAAGGATGCTGAGAGTGGGGGCACAGGTATGGATGTACACCAGGGGGGGGCGCTGTAATGACGCACCAGGTGCAGTACACGGTGTAAGGATGCTGAGAGTGGGGGCACAGGTATGGATGTACACCAGGGGGGGCGCTGTAATGACGCACCAGGCGCAGTACATGGTGTAAGGACGCTGAGAGTGGGGGCACAGGCATGGATGTACACCATGGGGGGGCGCTGTAATGACGCACCAGGCGCAGTACATGATGTACACCAGGGGGAGGCGCTGTAATGAGGCACCAGGCGCAGTACGTGGTGTAAGGACGCTGAGAGTGGGGGCACAGGCATGGATGTACACCAGGGGAGGGCGCTGTAATGACGCACCAGGCGCAGTACATGGTGTAAGGACGCTGAGAGTGGGGGCACAGGCATGGATGTACACCTGGGGGGGGGCGCTGTATTGACGCACCAGGCGCAGTACATGGTGTAAGGGCACTGAGAGTGGGGGCACAGGCATGGATGTACACCAGGGGGGGGGGGGGGGGGGGTGCTGTAATGACGCACCAGGCGCAGTACATGGTGTAAGGGCGCTGAGAGTGGGGGCACAGGCATGGATGTACACCAGGGGAGGGCGCTGTAATGACGCAATTCTCTTTCTGGCACAGGGCATCAAAAAATCTATTTACATTTCTGCCTGAAGGGTTCTTAGATTTCCATTCAAATAGATATAAATATGGTGTTATGTGGAATTGCTGCTTTATGGTGTTTTTTTAAATAAATCCTAGAATGACGTGCCGTGTCTCCGATGACAGGTTGGTATTGGTGCATGTGTTTGGTGTAATACTTTTCAATAGAAACACTTATCAGTAAAACGAATGATGTTGGTGCTTTTCCCAAGCGCATTCTTCACCGCACCCCAGCAGTCCAACAGCCCTGATTTTAAGGATATGCATGCTTAGGCACAGGTGACTTAATCAGTACCTTAGTCAGTTTGATTATACCATCTGTGCACAAGCAGGGATTTCCCGGAAAGCTGAACTGTTGGGGTGCCTTAATGACCGCGTTTGGGAACCTCTGGTTTAGTGTATGTTTTATTATTCAGTAAAAATGTAGACGGGATTGTGGGTGTGAATATTTTTGCACTGGGTTACTGATGGAGATACAGTGATGACCTTTATTTGGGGATTCTGTTTCATATCTGTAACCAAATCAGCGAGATCCCCTGCTCCTGCGTGATACGCTTCGTCTCTCTATAGCGAGGAACACTTCACTTGTGAAAATTAATGATAATTACTTCTTCACAGCATGGAAGCTGTCTTTACGTCAAAGCCTCGGCACTTAATCAACAAGGTAGCGAATGCAGCGCCCTGGGTAACCTGCAGCAATGACTCCAGCACACACACCAAGTATGTACAAAGTAGATATTTATAGAGTTTAATGTCTAAACAATCAATGAGCTGACCCGTGAATGCCGGATGAGGGAGAACCATACACGCGGCTGTCTGTCACAGGAACGCAGCATTCTCCATCATTCTGCATGCACTGTGTCACCCTATATAATATATACATCTATGAAGCACAGAGCCATAGTCCCTATACATTATTATAGGGTGGGATGTATGTACAGTGTGATATCTCCATCATTCTGCATGCACTGTGTCATCCTATATAATATATACATCTATGAAGCACAGAGCCATAGTCCCTATACATTATTATAGGGTGGGATGTATGTACAGTGTGATATCACTGTCATTCTGCATGCACTGTGTCATCCTATATAATATATACATCTATGAAGCACAGAGCCATAGTCCCTATACATTATTATAGGGTGGGATGTATGTACAGTGTGATATCTCTGTCATTCTGCATGCACTGTGACACCCTATATAATATATACATCTATGAAGCACAGAGCCATAGTCCCTATACATTATTATAGGGTGGGATGTATGTACAGTGTGATATTTCCGTCATTCTGCATGCACTGTCACCCTATATAATATATACATCTATGAAGCACAGAGCCATAGTCCCTATACATTATTATAGGGTGGGATGTATGTACAGTGTGATATCTCCATCATTCTGCATGCACTGTGTCATCCTATATAATATATACATCTATGAAGCACAGAGCCATAGTCCCTATACATTATTATAGGGTGGGATGTATGTACAGTGTGATATCACTGTCATTCTGCATGCACTGTGTCATCCTATATAATATATACATCTATGAAGCACAGAGCCATAGTCCCTATACATTATTATAGGGTGGGATGTATGTACAGTGTGATATCTCTGTCATTCTGCATGCACTGTGACACCCTATATAATATATACATCTATGAAGCACAGAGCCATAGTCCCTATACATTATTATAGGGTGGGATGTATGTACAGTGTGATATTTCCGTCATTCTGCATGCACTGTCACCCTATATAATATATACATCTATGAAGCACAGAGCCATAGTCCCTATACATTATTATAGGGTGGGATGTATGTACAGTGTGATATCTCCATCATTCTGCATGCACTGTGTCATCCTATATAATATATACATCTATGAAGCACAGAGCCATAGTCCCTATACATTATTATAGGGTGGGATGTATGTACAGTGTGATATTTCCGTCATTCTGCATGCACTGTCACCCTATATAATATATACATCTATGAAGCACAGAGCCATAGTCCCTATACATTATTATAGGGTGGGATGTATGTACAGTGTGATATCTCCATCATTCTGCATGCACTGTGTCATCCTATATAATATATACATCTATGAAGCACAGAGCCATAGTCCCTATACATTATTATAGGGTGGGATGTATGTACAGTGTGATATCACTGTCATTCTGCATGCACTGTGACACCCTATATAATATATACATCTATGAAGCACAGAGCCATAGTCCCTATACATTATTATAGGGTGGGATGTATGTACAGTGTGATATTTCCATCATTCTGCATGCACTGTGTCACCCTATATAATATATACATCTATGAAGCACAGAGCCATAGTCCCTATACATTATTATAGGGTGGGATGTATGTACAGTGTGATATCTCCATCATTCTGCATGCACTGTGTCATCCTATATAATATATACATCTATGAAGCACAGAGCCATAGTCCCTATACATTATTATAGGGTGGGATGTATGTACAGTGTGATATCTCCATCATTCTGCATGCACTGTGTCACCCTATATAATATATACATCTATGAAGCACAGAGCCATAGTCCCTATACATTATTATAGGGTGGGATGTATGTACAGTGTGATATCTCTGTCATTCTGCATGCACTGTGTCACCCTATATAATATATACATCTATGAAGCACAGTGCCATAGTCCCTATACATTATTATAGGGTGGGATGTATGTACAGTGTGATATCTCTGTCATTCTGCATGCACTGTGTCACCCTATATAATATATACATCTATGAAGCACAGAGCCATAGTCCCTATACATTATTATAGGGTGGGATGTATGTACAGTGTGATATCTCTGTCATTCTGCATGCACTGTCACCCTATATAATATATACATCTATGAAGCACAGATCCATAGTCCCTATACATTATTATAGGGTGGGATGTATGTACAGTGTGATATCTGTCATTTTGCATGCACTGTGACACCCTATATAATATATACATCTATGAAGCACAGATCCATAGTCCCTATACATTATTATAGGGTGGGATGTATGTACAGTGTGATATCTCTGTCATTCTGCATGCACTGTGACACCCTATATAATATATACATCTATGAAGCACAGAGCCATAGTCCCTATACATTATTATAGGGTGGGATGTATGTACAGTGAAATGTGATGTACATTAGGGTGAAAGAGACAACATTATGCTAAAGCAGTTATCAGCCATTTTGTATAATGGCAGCCATTCTAGATGTATTTTAAGCTATTTTTATAGGTTTATAAGTAATGCTGACATTTATATGATATATGCATGAGACCCTTAGCCCTATCAACCTGTATAAAAAATATGCACTTCAACATATTGATAATGGTCAAGGATCAGCTCAGATGCATATATGGGTTATTAATCCTACCTACCCCTTCGAGAGTTTTAAGTGAATTTATGTACTACATAAATAAAGTTTATTATATAAGACATCAGTAGCTTGTTAGAAATAATGACATAATAAGGAAGAAACTCTCTAAATGTATATGCAAAGGAATTTACACCTGCAGATTTATAATTGCTAGATAGGAGTTTTTTGGCAAGATTCCCAGATATTGGCAGGACGCCCAGAAAAATTACCTTAGAGCATTTTAAGGGAATTTAAACAGTTTTAAATATAAAATCATCTTTATAACTGTTGTAAGCTTTGTATTTAATAACTAAAATCATGTATAATGTGCTATATATATATATATATATATATATAATAAGTTTCAACCCAATAAGCAGTTATGTGATTCTATGTTTCGTAATTTGGTATTGATTAGAATGTTCATTGCAATAATCAAGGAACATAGCCAGCTAGTACATGTAATTTCCTTAAATGAATTACATAGATGTTTCTGTGAGAAACTATTTTGTTGAAAGCAATATGGATTCTCCTGCTGCAGTCACAAGGACATCTAGTTAACTCCCAGGCTGAGATAAAACTTTAAAGGAGTATGTTTTGCAATGTCCAGGTGACAACAGAATATAATATATACATCTATGAAGCACAGAGCCATAGTCCCTATACATTATTATAGGGTGGGATGTATGTACAGTGTGATATTTCCGTCATTCTGCATGCACTGTGTCACCCTATATAATATATACATCTATGAAGCACAGAGCCATAGTCCCTATACATTATTATAGGGTGGGATGTATGTACAGTGTGATATCTCTGTCATTCTGCATGCACTGTCACCCTATATAATATATACATCTATGAAGCACAGATCCATAGTCCCTATACATTATTATAGGGTGGGATGTATGTACAGTGTGATATCTCTGTCATTCTGCATGCACTGTGACACCCTATATAATATATACATCTATGAAGCACAGAGCCATAGTCCCTATACATTATTATAGGGTGGGATGTATGTACAGTGTGATATCTCTGTCATTCTGCATGCACTGTGACACCCTATATAATATATACATCTATGAAGCACAGAGCCATAGTCCCTATACATTATTATAGGGTGGGATGTATGTACAGTGAAATGTGATGTACATTAGGGTGAAAGAGACAACATTATGCTAAAGCAGTTATCAGCCATTTTGTATAATGGCAGCCATTCTAGATGTATTTCAAGCTATTTTTATAGGTTTATAAGTAATGCTGACATTTATATGATATATGCATGAGACCCTTAGCCCTATCAACCTGTATAAAAAATATGCACTTCAACATATTGATAATGGTCAAGGATCAGCTCAGATGCATATATGGGTTATTAATCCTACCTACCCCTTTAAGAGTTTTAAGTGAATTTATGTACTACATAAATAAAGTTTATTATATAAGACATCAGTAGCTTGTTAGAAATAATGACATAATAAGGAAGAGACTCTCTAAATGTATATGCAAAGGAATTTACACCTGCAGATTTATAATTGCTAGATAGGAGTTTTTTGGCAAGATTCCCAGATATTGGCAGGACGCCCAGAAAAATTACCTTAGAGCATTTTAAGGGAATTTAAACAGTTTTAAATATAAAATCATCTTTATAACTGTTGTAAGCTTTGTATTTAATAACTAAAATCATGTATAATGTGCTATATATATATATATATATATATATATATATATATATATATATATATATCAAGAAATAGTATATCTCTGTGGAGCGCACTTAATGACTGAAATAAATATATTTATGTATAATACAATTTAATATGGTTATATTGGTTTCTGACAAAAAGAGGATGACATCACACAAACACCCTTTAAACTTTAAAACATCTATTGCTTTTTATTGCTAAAATAATTAAATTTCAATACTGATAAAAAATGATGTACACTTTTACAATGTGTTATTGTTCATTACAGCCAAAAAATTGAATAACAACTTTTCCAAACAATAAAAGATTTTTACACTCAACGCGTTTCGTCGCATGTCGACTTCTTCGGGAGTGTTTTTTATGAAGAGGCAATTAATTAGTTTGAAACAGCTGTATTTTCACAAAATTATAATCCATATTTTACTAAGAATTATTATGTATAATTAACTTCCATAGTTTTGTAGTATTTAATGAATCTTCCTATTTGCGACCATCTGATGGTTAATATTAATCTTCCAAAGGCTTGTAATTAATTTGTCCAAATTTTTATTTAATTTACCTATAATATGGATTATAATTTTGTGAAAATACAGCTGTTTCAAACTAATTAATTGCCTTTTCATAAAAAACACTCCTGAAGAAGTCGACATACGACGAAACGCGTTGAGTGTAAAAATCTTTTATTGTTTGGAAAAGTTGTTATTCAATTTTTTGGCTGTAATGAACAATAACACATTGTAAAAGTGTACATCATTTTTTATCAGTATTGAAATTTAATTATTTTAGCAATAAAAAGCAATAGATGTTTTAAAGTTTAAAGGGTGTTTGTGTGATGTAATCCTCTTTTTGTCAGAAACCAATATAACCATATTAAATTGTATTATACATAAATATATTTATTTCAGTCATTAAGTGCGCTCCACAGAGATATACTATTTCTTGATTTCTATTTTTGGTCTTGTTCGACAGGGGACCATCTCTGTGTAGAAGCTTGCCCCTTAATAAAATTATTGAGTGCAATCAAAGGTATAGGTCCAATTTTAGAGCGCAAAAAGGATCTCTTATTCCATATATATATATATAAGTTTCAACCCAATAAGCAGTTATGTGATTCTATGTTTCGTAATTTGGTATTGATTAGAATGTTCATTGCAATAATCAAGGAACATAGCCAGCTAGTACATGTAATTTCCTTAAATGAATTACATAGATGTTTCTGTGAGAAACTATTTTGTTGAAAGCAATATGGATTCTCCTGCTGCAGTCACAAGGACATCTAGTTAACTCCCAGGCTGAGATAAAACTTTAAAGGAGTATGTTTTGCAATGTCCAGGTGACAACAGAAAGAAGGCTTTCAAGATTAATGTCCAGATGGCGATATGGAAAAGGCCTTCTCATTAAATTAATGAGCAAATACTGATAAGAATATACATACAGAAATGTTATAATTGGTTTAATTAAATCATTATTTATCTTTACATATGATGTACTTTGGTTAACACACTGCCATATCTTGTGGCTGCATGGTACTGCTGTGCCTATCATCTGGTGCCCCCCTGGCTCACTACGTACGTACGTACGTACGTACGTGTGTGTGTGTGTGTATGTATATATATATATATATATATATATACAAACAAATATAGAAAACCACAGCACTCGCCACCCCAGAAGCGGGGTGCAGTGTCTGCACTCACCACTCATAGGGTGGGGTGCATGCAGCCCATGGCCACCTACCCAAATACATACAAATAGAGAATTCAGCACTCACCATAGCAAGCTCACTTGTCCTCACAACATCAATAAATAAATGATGGGGGTTTAGTTAGTGAATTGGCCAATGCACGGAAGCCTGCATACCGCTCGCCATGGGCTGCATGCACCCCACACTATGAGTGGTGAGTGCAGACACTGGCCAATTCACTAACTAAACCCCCATCATTTATTTATTGATGTTGTGAGGACAAGTTAGCTTGCTATGGTGAGTGCTGAATTCTCTATTTGTATATATATATATATATATATATAGTAAATAAAACCTATTTAAATACTTATTTAATAGTGGTTTTGCAAAAAAAATGCATCCAGTGGGTGTTTAGCAGCGACCCATGGAAGACCACAGTAGCATCCCCCCAATCATTTAACATTTTTTATTCACATGTAGAATCCCCGAGAATAATTGGCAACACCCCACCTCAGCAATAGCTCACCATGCTGTAACGTTGATGCTCCCAGATATTATCCCCCACCCCTGTGGCATAGGGTCACACTGTATCAGCTGTGTGTCATAGGACCACACATTACCATCATCTTCACCAAACCCAGCCAAATCTCATCCTAACCCTCTGTTCTACGCTCTCTATGTACCCCATCTGTGTCACCCCTGTCTGTCTACCCCTCCCCTTTAGAATGTAAGCTCTCACGAGCAGGGCCCTCTTCCCTCATGTGCTTATCCTTTTCTTACTTTAATAATCTTCAACTGTACCACATCCAGCAGTCTTCTGCCACCTGATACTTATTCCAGTGTCATCTGCTGATGTAACTATGTTTATTTACCCTGTACTTGTCCTATACTGTCATCAACTGTAAGTTGCTGTTTTCCTGTTTGATTATTTGTTTATGTATTCTGTAATTGGGCGCTGCGGAACCCTTGTGGCGCCATATAAATAAAGGATAATAATAATCTGTGTGTCATAGGGCCACACTGTATCAGCTATGTATCATAGGGCCACACTGTATCAGCTGTGTATCATAGGGCCATACTGTATCAGCTATGTATCATAGGGCCACACTGTATCAGCTGTGTATCATAGGGCCACACTGTATCAGCTATGTATCATAGGGCCACACTGTATCAGCTGTGTATCATAGGGCCATACTGTATCGGCTGTGTATCATAGGGCCACACTGTATCGGCTGTGTATCATAGGGCCACACTGCATAGGCTGTGTATCATAGGGCCACACTATCAGCTGTGTGTCATAGGGCCACACTGTATCAGCTGTGTATCATAGGGCCATACTGTATCGGCTGTGTATCATAGGGCCACACTGCATAGGCTGTGTATCATAGGGCCACACTATCAGCTGTGTGTCATAGGGCCACACTGTATCAGCTGTGTATCATAGGGCCACACTGTATCAGCTGTGTATCATAGGGCCACACTGTATCAGCTGTGTATCATAGGGCCACACTGTATCGGCTGTGTATCATAGGGCCACACTGTATCGGCTGTGTATCATAGGGCCATACTGTATCGGCTGTGTATCATAGGGCCACACTGCATGGGCTGTGTATCATAGGGCCACACTGTATCGGCTGTGTATCATAGGGCCACACTATCAGCTGTGTGTCATAGGGCCACACTGTATCAGCTGTGTATCATAGGGCCACACTATCAGCTGTGTGTCATAGGGCCACACTGTATCAGCTGTGTATCATAGGGCCACACTGTATCAGCTGTGTATCATAGGGCCACACTGTATCGGCTGTGTATTATAGGGCCACACTGTATCAGCTGTGTATCATAGGGCCACACTGTATCAGCTGTGTATCATAGGGCCACACTGTATCAGCTGTGTATCATAGGGCCATACTGTATCGGCTGTGTATCATAGGGCCACACTGTATCAGCTGTGTATCATAGGACCACACTGTATCGGCTGTGTATCATAGGGCCACACTATCAGCTGTGTGTCATAGGGCCACACTGTATCAGCTGTGTATCATAGGGCCACACTGTATCAGCTGTGTATCATAGGGCCACACTGTATCAGCTGTGTATCATAGGGCCACACTGTATCGGCTGTGTATCATAGGGCCACACTGTATCGGCTGTGTAACATAGGGCCACACTGTATCGGCTGTGTGTCATAGGGCCACACTGTATCAGCTGTGTATCATAGGGCCACACTGTATCGGCTGTGTATCATAGGGCCACACTATCAGCTGTGTGTCATAGGGCCACACTGTATCAGCTGTGTATCATAGGGCCACACTGTATCGGCTGTGTATCATAGGGCCACACTGTATCGGCTGTGTATCATAGGGCCACACTGTATCGGCTGTGTATCATAGGGCCACACTGTATCGGCTGTGTATCATAGGGCCACACTGCATAGGCTGTGTATCATAGGGCCACACTGTATCAGCTGTGTATCATAGGGCCACACTGTATCAGCTGTGTATCATAGGGCCATACTGTATCGGCTGTGTATCATAGGGCCACACTGTATCAGCTGTGTATCATAGGACCACACTGTATCGGCTGTGTATCATAGGGCCACACTATCAGCTGTGTGTCATAGGGCCACACTGTATCAGCTGTGTATCATAGGGCCACACTGTATCAGCTGTGTATCATAGGGCCACACTGTATCAGCTGTGTATCATAGGGCCACACTGTATCGGCTGTGTATCATAGGGCCACACTGTATCGGCTGTGTAACATAGGGCCACACTGTATCGGCTGTGTGTCATAGGGCCACACTGTATCAGCTGTGTATCATAGGGCCACACTGTATCGGCTGTGTATCATAGGGCCACACTATCAGCTGTGTGTCATAGGGCCACACTGTATCAGCTGTGTATCATAGGGCCACACTGTATCGGCTGTGTATCATAGGGCCACACTGTATCGGCTGTGTATCATAGGGCCACACTGTATCGGCTGTGTATCATAGGGCCACACTGTATCGGCTGTGTATCATAGGGCCACACTGCATAGGCTGTGTATCATAGGGCCACACTGTATCGGCTGTGTATCATAGGGCCACACTGTATCGGCTGTGTAACATAGGGCCACACTGTATCGGCTGTGTAACATAGGGCCACACTGTATCGGCTGTGTAACATAGGGCCACACTGTATCGGCTGTGTAACATAGGGCCACACTGTATCGGCTGTGTAACATAGGGCCACACTGTATCGGCTGTGTAACATAGGGCCACACTGTATCGGCTGTGTATCATAGGGCCACACTGCATAGGCTGTGTATCATAGGGCCACACTGTATCGGCTGTGTATCATAGGGCCACACTGTATCGGCTGTGTATCATAGGGCCACACTGCATAGGCTGTGTATCATAGGGCCACACTGTATCGGCTGTGTATCATAGGGCCACACTGCATCGGCTGTGTAACATAGGGCCACACTGTATCGGCTGTGTAACATAGGGCCACACTGTATCGGCTGTGTAACATAGGGCCACACTGTATCGGCTGTGTAACATAGGGCCACACTGTATCGGCTGTGTAACATAGGGCCACACTGTATCGGCTGTGTAACATAGGGCCACACTGTATCGGCTGTGTAACATAGGGCCACACTGTATCGGCTGTGTATCATAGGGCCACACTGTATCGGCTGTGTATCATAGGGCCACACTGCATAGGCTGTGTATCATAGGGCCACACTGTATCGGCTGTGTATCATAGGGCCACACTGCATCGGCTGTGTAACATAGGGCCACACTGTATCGGCTGTGTAACATAGGGCCACACTGTATCGGCTGTGTAACATAGGGCCACACTGTATCGGCTGTGTAACATAGGGCCACACTGTATCGTCTGTGTAACATAGGGCCACACTGTATCAGCTGTGTAACATAGGGCCACACTGTATCGGCTGTGTATCATAGGGCCACACTGTATCGGCTGTGTATCATAGGGCCACACTGCATCGGCTGTGTAACATAGGGCCACACTGTATCGGCTGTGTAACATAGGGCCACACTGTATCGGCTGTGTAACATAGGGCCACACTGTATCGGCTGTGTAACATAGGGCCACACTGTATCGGCTGTGTAACATAGGGCCACGGGGTTTGAAACCACTGACTACACTGGAGCAATATTTAGTATGATCGTCACCTTTACCTATGACCCCAGTATCAGTACCCATTGTTCTGTGACCCCCAGTGTCAGTACCCCATTGTTCTGTGACCCCCAGTGTCAGTACCCCATTGTTCTGTGACCCCCAGTGTCAGTACCCCATTGTTCTGGGACCCCACAGTGTCAGTACCCCATTGTTCTGGGACCCCACAGTGTCAGTACCCTATTGTTCTGGGACCCCACAGTGTCAGTACCCTATTGTTCTGTGACCCCCAGTGTCAGTACCCCATTGTTCTGGGACCCCACAGTGTCAGTACCCCATTGTTCTGGGACCCCACAGTGTCAGTACCCCATTGTTCTGTGACCCCCAGTGTCAGTACCCTATTGTTCTGTGACCCCACAGTGTCAGTACCCCATTGTTCTGGGACCCCACAGTGTGCCTTCCTTCTCTCTCCGGAAAGAGAGGGTTACTAATAGAATGTACCGAATTTCTGATCATCACAAGACCCCAGAAAAGAGACTTTTGGGGCACAAGTAGGAGTTAGGATCCCCTTGTGTTACATACAGCGATACACTAGACTATATGACTGATAACAAAGATCTGCTGTTCATATCGTCCAGTGTGTATGGCTGAGGATGAGCGCTGCGCACACCCGCGGGTCGTTCTCGTGCAGGCATTATCTACTGACCATGCAGCTCAACTTTCACTATATGTATGAGCCGCATGTGCGGGGGATGACATCACTAAACAATATCGCACATCGACATTGCTCAGTGTGTATGCACTGGCGATCTCCCCTAATTAGCAATAAGTGATATAGCGTTAATTGTAACTAAGGGGGATCGATCAGTGTGCGCCCAGCTTTACTGACACTGTAATTACAGACAAACCAGTGTGTAAATAATATTCCGGAGTGCCCTGAGACGCTGGGAACCGGGCAAATGCCCCCCTTGCCCTGCGCACAGCAGACAGCCATGAATGCTCCTCAGTGGGGGGTTCAAAACCTGGCATTGGAGCGATTCTGACGCAGAAAGTAAGATAGAAAATACATTGGGGGGGGGGGTGAGTGCAGGCGTGCACAGGCGATTCCTGGGAATGGTGAGTGCGATGGTTTCCTCTATCTATCTATCTATCTATCTATCTATCTATCTATCTACAGGATGTGCTTTGTTGGTCGCGCTACAATCTGACTGCACCATAGAGAATTACAAGGAACAACAATACAGTAGTTCCCCTCTAATCTCATCGTTATGGAGGAAGTAGAACTGATTCTACACTTGATGTTATCTCTTCATAAAAGCTAATTAAAAAAGAAAAAAAAACCAGAAGGAGCTTTCAGCATTAACAGTTCCTGGCTATAAATAATGACAGCGCAGCCGCTAATGTATCTGAGAGCGGAATATGGAGCCGGGAATGTCACACATTCACAGAGAACATCGTGTAACCCTAATCTCAGGGGTTAATAGAACAATATAGGATACTACTAATGTTGTGCCTCCACCCAAATATTTATCCTATTCCCTAAACAGGAATTAGGCTTAGGGTATATTTGGGAACACCCTATATTAAAGATGTTGGTATATCTCTAGAATAGGTTAAATTTCCCCTCCTTATATTCTATAACGTTTTCTTTACAGGTTTATCGGCATAGCTCCGTAGTCTTCAATTCATCTCCGCTTTAAGGAAAAAAGGTAAGTAACGTACTAGACACCATCAATTAATTAGTTTACTAAAATGTACAGGTAATACAATACATAAATAGGTTACACTTTAATTCATAAACCCCTATGTGTTTTTTATATTAATTTAAATAATGCACTTGAGATACCATACTTCATAACCATTACTTATATATAGATAAATATATATATAACTGAATAAATACCGTACAATCATATATCAATATATATATATATATATATATATATACAACTATCATTTAGTCCCACTCTTAGATATAGTCCAATAGTTAGTCGACTCCACCGCTAAATAAGTTCGGTTTATCCTCTGTGATCTGCCCGTTAGCAAGTAGTTCTTAATTATGGGGGTCATTCCGAGTTGTTCGCTTGCTAATTTTTTTCGCATCGCAGCGATTTTCCGCTTAGTGCGCATGTGCTATGTCCGCAGTGCGACTGCGCCAAGTAAATTTGCTATGCAGGTAGGAATTTTACTCACGGCTTTTTCATCGTTCTGGTGATCGTAGTGTGATTGACAGGAAGTGGGTGTTACTGGGCGGAAACTGGCCGTTTTATGGGTGTGTGCGGAAAAACGCTACCGTTTCTGGGAAAAACGCGGGAGTGGCTGGAGAAACGGAGGAGTGTCTGGGCGAACGCTGGGTGTGTTTGTGACGTCAAACCAGGAACGACAAGCACTGAACTGATCGCAGATGCCGAGTAAGTCTGGAGCTACTCAGAAACTGCTAAGAGAGGTGTAATCGCAATATTGCGAATACGTCGTTCGCAATTTTAAGAAGCTAAGATTCACTCCCAGTAGGCGGCGGCTTAGCGTGTGTAAATCTGCTAAAAGCAGCTTGCGAGCGAACAACTCGGAATGAGGGCCTATATATGCATATATAACCTACTGATTTCAGTACAGAGCAAAGTATTTCCTCCGGATTAAATTTGCAGGAACTCGGTAACTATTAAGTCTCCTCTAATGTTAAAGTGATGCAGCTGGTGCTCCTTGGTATGAAATGCTTCTATCCACTGTAGATGGTCAATATGTAGTAACATTAGTTAACTGGGAGCAGGAGTAATATTCTTCCATAAGAGATACGGTGTTTCTCTTTCTTGAATATGTATCCATTAGATGCTACACTGAAATTACACTGCCACAAATAATGTAACTGTATTCCTTCTGTCTAGACTGGCAGCATGCACTGGGATCATTTATTAGTCCTGTGCTATTCAGTAGTTTAATCCTATTGTGCAGTAATATATATATCTCATTGCAGCAGAGGTAATGAGGGACAGCCGGATATATATTTTAGCTGATAAGGCTGATTTCCATTGTTTACAGAGGGATATCATTTAGCACAGCCTGTATTTTATAGTTCACTATAGACAGATACTTAGCACCCTGCTGTAAGCAGTTTGTGGATAATAATTAATAAAAGTTAAATATAGGTGCCACCATTGTGCTGTGTTCCTGTCCTAGTGTCTATGGTGAAGAGGTGCACAGTAGCATAACTTTACCGACCTTAGTTGTCTTCAGCAAGTGCCTCCGGACACTCACTATAGCTCCTAAAGATAGTCCCGCCCACCGGGTCTCTCATTTGTGGGCAGTGAATCAGCTTTAGTATACTTAGTAGAGTAGTATATGACCTGGGGTTCAGCGCTGGCACTGAGGATCGCTGTTGGCGCCGGTCACTGCTTCCCCAGCTCTCCGCTCTGCACGGCTCCGGACGCTGGCCGCTGGTGGGGCCGGTCACTGCTCCCCCGGCTCTCCGCTCTGCTCGGCTCTGGCCGCTGGTGGCGCCGGTCACTGCTCCCCCGGCTCTCCGCTCTGCACGGCTCTGGCCGCTGGCCGCTGGTGGCGCCGGTCACTGCTCCCCTGGCTCTCCGCTCTGCTCAGCTCCGGCTGCTGGCCGCTGATGGGGCCGGTCACTGCTCCCCCGGCTCTCCGCTCTGCTCGGCTCCGGCCGCTGGTGGCGCCGGTCATTGCTCCCCCGGCTCTCCGCTCGGCTCCGGCTGCTGGCCGCTGGTGGGGCCGGTCACTGCTCCCCCGGCTCTCCGCTCTGCTCGGCTCCGGCCGCTGGCCGCTGGTGGCGCCGGTCACTGCTCCCCTGGCTCTCTGCTTCGCCGGCTCAGGCAGATAGCATCTGATCGCGCCGGTCTCCGCTCTGTACTGCTCCTGCAGGCAGCCGCTTGCTGCTCCGTTTCTTCAGTGTGCTATCGCTCGTTGGAGACCCCCCTCATCTCCACTGCGCCGCCAATGTCTACAGCACAGCTCTTTGTGGCGGGCAGGGAGAGGCATGAGTGTCTCCCTCAGAGGCGCACACACCAGTCCCCCTCAGCACTTCAGGTCCCCTTTTTATACAGGAGCCCCAAGGGCCACGAGGGCAGTTTCAGTCCTCGTGAGTCATTTTCTCCCGCCAGCAGCACGAGCTAATTCTAACAGTTCCTCGTGCCCTGCTGTTTACTGAGGCACGTTCATAGTTCAATGGATCTATAGATTTGCCACACAGTCATAAGATAATACAATACATTCTATAGAGAATTATAAATGTGATCATTCTTGTTAATAAACATATCTATTAACCACAAACATTAATAGGCACTATTTCCTGAAAATACATCAAAGCTTCCTCATGTTTACCTCATACTTTGTGAAGATATCATATTAACAGAGAGGACATTACTATATCCACTGACAATTAAATATAAATATATACATACTAGGTGCTTCATCGCGCCCTACGGGCGCTCTTCACACCGTCAAAAGGGGCTTAACCCCTGCACGCCTTGCCTAGGTTCAATATTTGTATGAGTATTACCTGCATTCCTAGGTTTGTTAGTGGTTAAATATTGCACGACGAAAGTGCTTCCAATGGTGAAGGGGGCGTAGCCCCTTGCGAAGGCGTGAACAGTGCCTGCAGGGCACGATGTACAGAATGTAGCGGGTGCGGGGGGGACCGCGGATGAGGCAGGGAGTATATAGATGCTGCGAGTGGACGGGGAGGTGGATGCAGGTGTGGGGGGAGGGGGTGCGGGACCTATACCTATGTCATTTTATTTGTAACAATATATAGGACACGGATAAGGATGTATGTGATATAGACATACCCGCATGAAGAGGTATATGCTGTCATTAGACACAGAGGGGAGTGCTGGTACAATGCGGAGCAGGGGCAGCTGTGTCCTCTCTCTACACCGTACCATCCTTCAGGTGTAGCAACACGGACATGTTGCGCACGCAAGGTCTCCACTCGGCCGCAGGTGCACCAGTCCCCTCTGCATGCGCTATGTGCGCGCCCCCCTCAGGTGCAGTAGGAGGAGGGGGTGATGGCTGGAGCTGGTACCAGGGCCAATGGGCATGGACAGCGCGGTCATGTGCTCGGTGCTGGGCTTGCGCCCTGCGCTTGCTGTGTGAGGGATAGGGAGGAGGCGGCAGAGCGGAGCATCACCGATATACCGGTAACTATGGAGGGCACCGCAGGGGGTTATGGCTCCTGTACTCCTGGTGAGGGTTTGTCAGGGAGGTATCAAGGAGCCAGTGGTATGGACAGTGTATGGGATACAGGGGGGTAGGGAGGGGATCCAGAGACGCGGGGCGGTAGGGAGGGGATACAGAAACGCAGGGCCGTAGGGAGGGGATACAGAAACGCAGAGCGGTAGGGAGGTGATACAGAGACGCAGAGCGGTAGGGAGGGGATACAGAAACGCAGAGCGGTAGGGAGGTGATACAGAGATGCAGAGCGGTAGGGAGGGGATACAGAGACGCAGAGCGGTAGGGAGGGGATACAGAGACGCAGAGCGGTAGGGAGGGAATACAGAGACACAGGGCGGTAGGGAGGTGAAAGAGAGACGCAGAGCGGTAGGGAGGGGATACAGAGACGCAGAGCGGTAGGAAGGGGATACAGAGACACAGGGCGGTAGGGAGGGGAAAGAGAGACGCAGAGCGGTAGGGAGGGGATACAGAAACACAGGGCGGTAGGGAGGGGATACAGAGACGCAGAGCGGTAGGGAGGGGATACAGAGACGCAGGGCGGTAGGGAGGGGATACAGAGACGCAGAGCGGTAGGGAGGGGATACAGAGACACAGGGCGGTAGGGAGGGCACACAGACGCAGGGCGGTAGGGAGGGGATAGAGAGACGCAGGGCGGCAGGGAGGGGATAGAGAGACGCAGGGCAGTAGGGAGGGGATAGAGAGACGCAGGGCGGTAGGGAGGGGATAGAGAGAAGCGGGGTGGTAGGGTGGGGATACAGAGGCGTAGGGAGGAGGGGATACAGAGACGTGGGACGGTAGGGAGGGGATAGAGAGACGCAGGGCGGTAGGGAGGGGATAGAGAGACGCGGGGCGGTAGGGAGGGGATACAGAGATGCAGGGTGGTAGGGAGGGGATAGAGAGACGCGGGGCAGCAGGTAGAGGATACAGAGAGGCGGGGCAGCTGGGAGGGGATAGAGAGATGCGGGGCGATAGGGAGGGGATAGAGAGACACAGGGCGGTAGGGAGGGGATAGAGAGACGCAGGGCGGTAGGGAGGGGATACAGAGATGCAGGGTGTTGGGGAGGGGATACAGAGACGCGGGGCAGCAGGTAGATACAGAGAGGCGGGGCGGCTGGGAGGGGATAGAGAGACGCAGGGTGGCAGGGAGGGGATAGAGAGACGTGGGCGGTAGGGAGGGGATACAGAGATGCAGGGTGTTGGGGAGGGGATACAGAGACGCGGGGCAGCAGGTAGAGGATACAAAGAGGCGGGGCGGCTGGGAGGGGATAGAGAGACGCAGGGTGGCAGGGAGGGGATAGAGAGACGTGGGCGGTAGGGAGGGGATACAGAGATGCAGGGTGTTGGGGAGGGGAAACAGAGACGCGGGGCAGCAGGTAGAGGATACAGAGAGGCGGGGCGGCTGGGAGGGGATAGAGAGACGCAGGGCAATAGGAAGGGGATAGAGAGACGCAGGGCGGCAGGGAGAGGATAGAGAGACGTGGGCGGTAGGGAGGGGATAGAGAGATGCGGGCGGTAGGGAGGGGATAGAGAGACGCAGGGCGGTAGGGAGGGGATAGAGAGACGCGGGCGGTAGGGAGGGGATAGAGAGACGCGGGGCGGTAGGGAGGGGATAGAGAGACGCGGGGTGGCAGGGAGGGGATAGAGAGACGTGGGCGGTAGGGAGGGGATAGAGAGACGCGGGCGGTAGGGAGGGGTTAGAGAGACGCGGGGTGGTAGGGTGGGGATACAGAGAGGCGGGGCGGCTGGGAGGGGATAGAGAGACGCGGGCGGTAGGGAGGGGATATAGAGAAGCAGGGCGGTAGGGAGGGGATAGAAAGACGCGGGGCGGTAGGGAGGGGATAGAAAGACGCGGGCGGTAGGGAGGGGATAGAGAGACGCGGGGCGGTAGGGAGGGGATAGAGAGACGCGGGGTGGCAGGGAGGGGATAGAGAGACGTGGGCGGTAGGGAGGGGATAGAGAGACGCGGGCGGTAGGGAGGGGTTAGAGAGACGCGGGGTGGTAGGGTGGGGATACAGAGAGGCGGGGCGGCTGGGAGGGGATAGAGAGACGCGGGCGGTAGGGAGGGGATATAGAGAAGCAGGGCGGTAGGGAGGGGATAGAAAGACGCGGGGCGGTAGGGAGGGGATAGAAAGACGCGGGCGGTAGGGAGGGGATAGAGAGACGCGTGGCGGTAGGGAGGGGATAGAAAGACGCGGGCGGTAGGGAGGGGATAGAGAGACGCGGGGCGGTAGGGAGGGGATATAGAGACGCGGGTCGGCAGGGAGGGTCCCCAGTGAGGAAGCTGATGAAGAGAGGGGGAAAGTAGTGGAGGGGGAGGGCACCATTAGAGGAGACTTGTGTAAAGTGGGGACCACACATAGAATCAGTGGTTAGGATGGCCGGAGGGACTCACCGTTGGGGCTGTGGGCGGCTGCTGCAGGCTGGTAAACAGTACAGTGTTCAGAGGCACTCTGTGCTACTATTACACACATTCCCCCCCTGCTCGTGCTGCGCGGTGGATGAAAGGGGCGTGGCCTGCTGTGAAAGGGGCGTGGCCTCGCGGGTATGTTCTCTCTCGCTGCGGGGGTGTTTCCAGCTTGCCTGTAGATGCTGGCAGCCCCCGGAGACTGGAGTGTGTGTGCCGGATCTTCTCTGTGACAGGAGGCGAGTGCTGCAGGAGATGACGTCACTGCAGCACTCGCCTCCTGTCACAGCAGGAGAGCGGACAGCTGGATGTGTGCGGAGAAGGCGACGGGTCTGTGTACGCGGGGCAGGGAGGGCTATGAAAGTCTTCTCCTGCGCCACCCGTCCCTCCTAATGTGTATGCCGGGGGCGGCATCAGCCGTTGTTGTTGGCCCGGCGCCGCGGCCGGGGAGTCAGAGCTGCTGATGGGTGGGGGGAGGGGAGAGAGAGAGATGGACAGGCAGCAGGAGCAGAGACTTGCTGACTCCGCCCACCGCTGTGACTCCACCCAGCGTTACGGCCAGGCACAGAGTCACAGATGTAGCCAAATATATAGGAGATATATATATATATATATAGGCTTCACTACGATATGCCGGCGGCCGGGCTCCCGGGGACCAGCATACTGGCGCCGGGAGCCCGACCGCCAGCTTACCGTCAGTGTGGCGAGCGCAAATGAGCCCCTTGCGGGCTCGCTGCGCTCGCCACGCTACGGGCACGGTGGCGCGCTACACTATTTTATTCTCCCTCCAGGGGGGTCGTGGACCCCCACGAGGGAGAATAAGTGCCGGTATGCCGGCTGTCGGGCTCCCGGCGCCGGTATGCTGGTCGCTGGGAGCCCGACCGCCGGCATACTGAAGACCACCCATATATATATATATATATATATATATATGTATATACATACATTTATAGAGAACCTTTACTTACAGAACACTCTCGAGAAAGTGGATTTTGACACCAATCCTCTTCTACCATTATTTATGCAGCTAATTTGAGAGCTCTTTGTCATTTAGTTGCATCGTCCATTGTTTTACAGCGCACATTTCTTAGCAGTCATACCTAAGATTCGCATGCATGACCTTCCATATTGCAGTAAGACACCTTACTCATGGAGCTATTATGGGACATATGAGAGTATTTTGAAATGTGTGCTTAAATAATGAGTGTGTGATATTGGATTTGCGTAGGGACGTGATGGAGAGGCCGGGTGATGCCGCGAATTACAGAAGAGGAAGTTGCAAGTGAGATTGATTAAAGCAGAAAATAGACAGGTGCTGCAGCGCCCCCGCCATGTGGTGCCCGGTAACATGTCGCACCACCCTAGTTACAACCCTGGTGCCACACATTGCGCTTAATGCACAATTTTACCTTTCCTGCTATAAACACTGTTTGGTTTAGTCCTAGTTGTTGTTATTATTATTAGGAGGCAATGGGTTATTTTGCATGTGTAAATAAGACCAGTCACCTGACTATGGACAACATGGCGGCAGAAAACCGGTCTCGCTGAAAGTGCCCCGGATGTTCTGCTCTTTGGTAATCACCCCAGGAGAGGCCGGAGTTCTGTAACCTTCTCTTTATATATAATAATTCCCACTGAGCGCCTACGCAAAGCTCAGCATTTACTCTCATCCAGATGAGTCACTTCATCTCCACAAACACATTAGCTGATCCCGCGCAACCATTTATCAGAACGCCAATTGAGCAAAAGGCAAATATTTTACAAATCAATTGGCTTGTAAAGCTCGGCCGCATGTCAAGATAATCCTGACAGGTCCATCGTCTCCGGCTCATTAGTGTGACTGAGAGAAGACGCATATTCCAATCTGTGACCATTACACTGTATTATGCAATAGCTGTAATTTCCATGAATGTTCTGCTCCATAGTGAGCAGTCTGTAGATGGCGCTAATTCTCCTGTGGGGCAGCTGAGCTTCCCCTGTATTGGTGTATGCAGGATTCCTGGGGCCCGGTACAGTTATGTATCTGCCCCCTCCCCCACGCACCCCTCCTCACATGTCACATAATTCCATAGTGAGTCTCCCCCCACCCCTGAACACACACACACACACACACACACACACACACACACACACACACACACACACACACACACACTTATCACACACTCAGCTGTTTCAGTGGTGGGGAAAGTGTCTGCAGTCAGATTGCACCGCATCCGGCTCCTTCTGCTCTTCAACGGCGTCATTCATTACTCTGTCATGCACCAGGTTACGGGAAGTGTGTGTGTGTGTGTGTGTGTGTGTGTGGGGGGGGTAGGTACCCAGGGAGGAGGTTTCTGGGGAAGGGGGATATAGCTTCATTGTTTGTTTTTTTAGGGCTTTTTGTGTGGTGCCCGACGCCCAGCATGCAGATCAAATTTAGGCATGGTTGACCCGTTTTGTGCCTATCTGGACCACGGTGGCCCGGGAAGGGTGTACCCTTTGTCTTCCCATGTTGGCGGGCCTGGCTGTATGCCCTTTAGACACTACTGTCTGCTAAATGTCTCTGGAGCAGTGCTGAAAGTAGGGTGGTACGGGGTACCATTAAGAAATGTGGTGATGGTATGCTGTACCACCAGCCCACTGCTGAGGCATAGTTTATAAGGGTCATTTTTGTTAATTTGGTATCAGTGGCATAACTGTGTGAAGCATAATATGTATTGGGCATTACGGTGGGTTGTATAATGTGTAATGGGCATTACAGTGTGTGGCATAATGTGTAATAAGCATTACGGTGTGTGGCATAATGTGTAATAAGCATTACGGTGTGTGGCATAATGTGTAATGGGCATTATGGTGTGTGGCATAATGTGCGATGGGCATTATGGTGTCTTGTATAATGTGTAATGGGCATTACGGTGTGTGGCATAATGTGTAATGGGTGTTACGGTGTCTGGCATAATGTGTAATGGGTGTTACGGTGTCTGGCATAATGTGTAATGGGCATTATGGTGTGTGGCATAATGTGTAAGAAGCATTACGGTGTGTGGCATAGTGTGTAATAAGCATTACGGTGTGTGGCATAATGTGTAATGGGTGTTACGGTGTCTGGCATAATGTGTAATAAGCATTACGGTGTGTGGCATAATGTATAATAAGCATTACGGTGTGTGGCATAATGTGTAATAAGCATTATGGTGTGTGGCATAATGTGTGATGGGCATTATGGTGTCTTGTATAATGTGTAATGGGCATTATGGTGTGTGGCATAATGTGTAATGGGTGTTACGGTGTCTGGCATAATGTGTAATGGGCATTATGGTGTGTGGCATAATGTGTAATGGGCATTATGGTGTGTGGCATAATGTGTAAGAAGCATTACGGTGTGTGGCATAATGTATAATAAGCATTATGGTGTGTGGCATAATGTGTAATGGGTGTTACGGTGTCTGGCATAATGTGTAAAAAGCATTACGGTGTGTGGCATAATGTGCAATGGGCATTATGGTGTGTGGCATAATGTGTAATGGGCGTTACGGTGTCTGGCATAATGTGTAATGGGCATTATGGTTTGTGGCATAATGTGTAATAAGCATTATGGTGTGTGGCATAATGTGTGATGGGCATTATGGTGTCTTGTATAATGTGTAATGGGCATTATGGTGTGTGGCATAATGTGTAATGGGTGTTACGGTGTCTGGCATAATGTGTAATGGGCATTATGGTGTGTGGCATAATGTGTAATGGGCATTATGGTGTGTGGCATAATGTGTAAGAAGCATTACGGTGTGTGGCATAATGTATAATAAGCATTATGGTGTGTGGCATAATGTGTAATGGGTGTTACGGTGTCTGGCATAATGTGTAAAAAGCATTACGGTGTGTGGCATAATGTGCAATGGGCATTATGGTGTGTGGCATAATGTGTAATGGGCGTTACGGTGTCTGGCATAATGTGTAATGGGCATTATGGTTTGTCGCATAATTTGTAATGGGCATTATGGTGTGTGGCATAATGTGTAATAAGCATTATGGTGTGTGGCATAATGTGTAATAAGCATTATGGTGTGTGGCATAGTGTGTAATAAGCATTACAGTGTGTGGCATAATGTGTAATGGGTGTTATGGTGTGTGGCATAATGTGTAATAAGCATTACGGTGTGTGGCATAATGTGTAATGGGCATTACGGTGTGTGGCATAATGTGTAATGGGTGTTACGGTGTCTGACATAATGTGTAATGGGCATTACGGTGTGTGGCATAATATATAAAAAGCATTGCGGTGTGTGGCATAATATGTAATGGGTGTTACTGTGTCTCGCATAATGTGTAATGGGTGTTACGGTGTGTGGCATAATGTGTAATGGGTGTTATTGTGTCTGGCATAATGTGTAATGGGTGTTACGGTGTGTGGCATAATGTTTAATGGGTGTTACGGTGTCTGGCATAATGTGTAATGGGTGTTACGGTGTCTGGCATAATGTGTAATGGGCGTTACGGTGTGTGGCATAATGTGTAAGGAGCATTATGGTGTGTGGCATAATGTGGCCATGCCCCTATTGTCATGTAGCCACTCCCCTAGTTTCATGTGACCACGCCCCCTCATGACATGTGACCATGCCCATTTTTACTATCGGTACCACTAAGAAAAAATTCTACTTGCACCACTGATCTGGAGTAACCTATAGTGCAGAGGTCTCTGATTAATAGGCTGCTGGAGGGGGGGGGGGGGGCGGGGGGGGGGGCGGGATCATGCATTCTGTGTCGGGTCACGGCATAGTACGGGGGCCACCTTTCAAAGCGCAAAACCACTTCTAGTACACAACAATACCCTGGGATGTGTGTTCTATGTATGTGTGAGATTGTACTTGTGCTGATGCCAGCAGCCCCTGGTACCACGGGTCCTGCTCGGAGCGTTTTCCTATGACAAGGTGACGTCTGACTAATGGTGACATGTTCGGGTTGTTTTGTGTTTATTTCTGAGTTACTTTCATTTGTACGTTTTCACCTCAGTGTCTCGCACATAACAGCGACACTGTAATCTTATATTTACACTAGAAATCAGTATATAAATCTACAGCGCAGGCAGCCGCCAAACAAGATGGCATCATTATCGGACAGGTTAGAGAACGCGCTCAAAAGACAAATTAGATTTGACTGATTTGGCCCCAGACTAATGGGTCTATTTACTAAGCCTTGCATGGAAAAAAGTATCAGCCAATCAGCTCCTAACTGTCATCTCACAGACTGGGTTTGAAAAATGACAGTTAGGAGCTGATTGGCTGGTACTTTATCTCCATCCAAGGCTTAATAATAGTATATAGACCC